>NC_138730.1:19279558-19615338 GCF_965113295.1 Leuciscus leuciscus | reverse complement strand
TGGATGTCTTCTGGGGAAAGCAGAGGAGGGGGTTGACTGAAGGGAGTAAGGGCAAGCGAGTAAAGGAGGGGAAGGTTCCTCATTTCTGGGCAAGGTAGGCTCCTATGGTCAAGCCAACGGCCCCGAGAGCGGCTAGACCGAAGACGGTTACTATTGACGACCACGAGCTGCGAAACACTGATTCCCTCTGCCTGCTGTAGAGCTCCACAAATGCCTCCTGGTGAGAGAGAGAGAGAGAGAGAGAGAGAGAGAGAGAGAAAGAGAGAGAGAAAGAAATGTCATTAAACCATAGCATTCCATTGAACATATAGGATCATTTTTTCATGGTGCTTGCTAATGCATCACTATTATCATTTATTTTACTTCAGAAAATGTAACAGTCTATTCTAGACTTTTAAAATCACATTTTATAAGAATTTACCCAAACCGAATTTACCGAACCTCACAATGTGATTAGATTCTTGAGGTTATTATTCAACCCTCTATTTACTCAAATGTAGTACAACTACTATTAAATGTATGTTTCGATTTTTTATGCCAGGTCCTTACATTTAATCGTGATATGACACTATAGAGTAGGGCTGTTACCAATCAAATTTGTTCAACTAGCCACAGTAATTGCTTGAATAAAAAAATGTATACTTTAAATATCAAACTAAAACCGCCAACATTTAGTTCTACGTACAACATTTTCACACAATTACAAGTATCATGATTACAAGACAGCAAATAATAATAAATAGTCAAATCTTTTGTATATGATCATAAAGTGAGATATGTATGAAGTGCCAGCATTCCCTTCCAATGTTTTGAATATTTGCAACATTCTCTGGCTTGATAGAGTTTATGCAGTACTGTATGTAAAGTTTTAGGGAAGCCTGTTTAAAGTGTTGCACCCTCTGCCCCCTAGTGGTAAGAATGCAGTCTATGCAGTCCATAGGGATAGAGAGATAAACATACTCAATTCAAGAGCTCTAGGTGAATGCGCAGGGCCTTCCAGAGTCTACATTCCATTGCATGTATGCATACATTATATTGTCAAATATAATCTAATACGGTCACTTTACCTCACAAATCTGACCAACATTTAGGACACATTAGTGATTTCCTCACATATGTTAGTCTGGTGTCTCAGACTGTGTAGTGTCTTTAAACACAGAGGAGAGAGGATGTCCGCTAATATGACGACTGTGGGCAACCAGGGCGGACAGAGGAAGAGACATCCCGAACCAGAATCTTTGTGTTTAACAGGATGTCCATACAGCTGAACTGGGGGAGAGTTCCTCCTGTAGTTCCTCTCCAGAGGACGAAACTCAGCGTGTTGGAGACTATTACTACATATCTAGTGTAATTATTCTAAAAGCAGTAGACAAAGTATCATTATTATGGGTTTTATAGACATTTATCAGGTTTTGGCACAAAGGAATATTAGAAAATGTTAAATAAAAAAGTGATTCATACAGGTGTGCCATATGACTTCTGTAGAACAAAACTTTAAAAAAAATGTTCATGCTGCTTATTACTTGTTGCAAACAGCATATAAGCTCCAAAAAGGACAAAAGAGCTTGATTTCTATATGACAAAGCCATGTGAGGAACAGAATATAACTGAAATCTCATTAATGTCAAGATGCGTCAAACCAGATTTTGTCAGTGGAATCAAAGTTTTTGTTCTAGTATGTTTCATCATTTACATGAAAACTGACATAACACATTTGGTCACAAATGTATGCGAATGAGATTTAAGAGGTTATTTGTGAATGATGAGTTCAATTTTGGTCAGACAGCTTCTTAAGACCGAGGGGCCGTTTACACAACGGTTTTCAACTAAAAACTGAAAACGTTTTAAGCGTTTTGGTCGTTCATTTACACGACAGTGGTGTTTTGGGGGTCTGAAAATACAAACTTTTGAAAACAGGTAACAAGTGCAAGTTTTTGAATATGATACCGTTATTGTCTCCATGCAAACTACAAAAATGCGAATTTGTGAAAACTGTGACATCATGTACATGCGTATTACGTGTTCAGTTCAGTCTATAGGCGCGTAGTGTTTCTTTACAAAGTGACATCGCCAACTACTGGCCTGGCAGCAGAATACAGCAGTTGTAGTTGTTTTGACAACGCTGTCGTCTGTACGTAAAAAACGCAAAGGAAAAACTAGTACATCGTTTGTCGTGTAAACGTACCCTTAGAATATAGTTCTGGACAGTTCTTATGATACTTCATTAGTGTTTTGTTTTTTGTAATTTTTGGAGCCGGAGAGTCCTTGCTGTTATTAACTCTCATAGTATGAAAATCAGAGCCAGATCATTCTGTTAAGCTTCTCCTTTTGTATTCCATGGAAGAAAGAAAATCGTGCAGGTTGGAGGTTCATCTTGGTGTGAACTGTCCCTTTAAATTAATATACAGGAAGTATTTCCTTTTATTCAGTCCAAAACACAAGAAAACTATTTCCTCTCATCCTCCCGTCCCTTCCATGTAGTCTGTGAGAGACACAACACGGCTCAGAATAAAACTCTGACTTCCTTACATTTAAACTGCTCAATCAAGCCTCGCGGATGGATAACATTTTTGTGTATCTCTATTAACCTTCTATGTGAGCCAAAACCACAAAGGAAAATCATCATCTCATCAAGTTCTTATTTAACAGGCATGCAAGCCAGGCTGTTTTTGTGTTGTACTCCCTTGTCTCTTTGTGTACTCCCCTGATGAGACCAAGGCACATTTCAGGTATTAATTAGTAAACAGCGCATGCCACCCTCCGCGCAAACAGTGTTTTATGAGGTTTTTTTTTCAAGCTGCCCTCGTTAAACTTCACACTGAAAACAATGTGAAGGGAGTCACTGCAGTGACAGCTCGTTGAGTGTGCCTTTGCGTAAAAACCTTTTTATATGTTCGCCCACACATACATTCCAATCCAAAACCACCTATTGTACGATATGCCCACAATCGATGGAAAGTCCCTCTGAGAGAACAGCAGGAAACGTTACTTTGGAGAAGTAAACGATATTTTCCAAAGGTTGTCCAAATGGTGGAGACAGTTCAATGTTAAGAGGCCACAAAATCCTGGAAGCTTGTTTTCATATGACAACAGATCTTAAGAGTTCTAGAAGTGCTCGGGGTCACGTGAGTGAAAATACAAGCAGGAGTAATGGAAGACACTTCACTGATCCATAGAAACCTAAAGGCATCACTAATCTAAAGAAAGAGCTTTACATGGATAGAATTTATGGCTACATATCAGTATTTATTATTGTTAAATAAAAACTGTAAAAAATCATTTTCAGCAATTGAAATAAGGCAGAAATAAAATATAAATATTAGATGAAAAACTTAAACTTTAAATATGAAATGTTTGAAATGTAACTGAAATTGAATGAAAATAAATGTAAGGTATATACTGTAGGATTGAAGGCCTACAGTATATACCTTTAATTTATTTTTATTCAATTTCAGTTGAATATAAATATATATAAATATTTTATATATATTTTATATTTATTTTATATATATATTATATATATTCAACAACAACAAAATATATATATATATACTGAAGTACAACAAATTTGTATAAATGTAATAATATATATACACGCACATATATTATGTAAACACAATCTTTTATGTTGGAACGTGATTCATCGATTTTACAGCAGTTATTTAACTGAACATTTCCAGTGTGACTAATCAATGTATTAAATGCATCGAAAATGCAATATCTGCCTTCATTTTCAACATATTTTTCTTAGCTCAAAATTGTATTATAACTGCAAAATACAGATGATAACTGGACACTCTCGCTAAACTAAACATGATCAGGTCATGTACAGTACAAATGAAGGGAGGTCATGTGACAGCACATGATGATGTTCTATTTCGCTTTCTGTTTTTGAAATATAGTATAAGTTTTGTGGATTTTAATTTCAGAAAATAATATGCTTGTATACATGTTCACATAACAATCTATGCGTCACTGCAGAATAGAGCATTTCTAAATGATTTTGAGAGCTTTCTTGACTCCATGAGTGTGTTGGAAATCACGAGATCTGTGGATGATGGGGAGAGAGTCAGGTGGGGATCATGGGACAGGAGTGCAGGAACAAGCGTCACACTTTCATCATTCACTCAGTCAGGCCTTAATACACTCACACACACACATCACATGTGACTTCTCTTCTGGAGTGTAGCGTATATTTTCCATTACCCTCATGTTGATAGATAAATACACTTCCAGAAACTGATGGCTGTCACAAAATATTCCAACGACACTTTGGGATTTTTGCAACACTTTCACCCAGTCATTTAAAAAAGGTGCAGTACTACTTCACAAGAATCTCTTCCCTGTATGTTTCTTGCTTTATACTTTTATTCATGAGTGTTATCAATTCAAGGTTGTTACAGTATAGAATACCTAAGTAATATCCTGGTAATTTACATGAATTGACATACAGATGATACTCTGGACACTCTTGCCAAATTAAACATGATCAGGTCATGTACAAACGAAGGGGGGTCATGTGACAGCACATGATGTTCTATTTTGCTTACTATTTTTAGGCAGTGTACAGAATTGCACATTTTTATTCAGAAAGTAATATGTTAGTGCGGCTGATTTAAATAAATGTGAATGCTGCCATCTGAACCCTGGTGCGCACCAAACAAGTGGACCAAGACCCCTAAAAAGACGGGTCTCTGTCCGCTTTCAAACTAACTCTGGTGCGGTTTAAAAGAAATATGAATGTAACATGGACCAAAGACATCTAAATGAACCAAAGAGAAGACATGATGTCACAAGATGCGACCCTAAATAGGACAAAATGTTCAAGCATACCTGGTAAGCATTAATAGACGTTACAGAAAGTGGCTTTAAAAGTCAATATTGTTTATGCTACATTTACATTTTATATTTTGCATTTCATGCAGTACAGTAAAGTTCTTCGACATTGGACATGAAGGAACAGAAAAGCCCAATGCACAAGATTTTCTGGAATTTCACTGTATGTCGTAACATAGTCCAAAAGTGAAAATGAAACAAATTGAACACCGGAGAAACATTTGCAGCGTTGGTTGCCGTCAACTATGACACACTATACGAGATAAAACGATCGATTTCGTCGCTTACGAATCCCAGGCACCCTACGTCACACGGATTGTGCCAAAATCGGGCTAAAATCGCGGCACACAGCGTTTGTTCATCTTTTTAAACACAAAATAATAAAAAAAATTTTTTTTTTTTGCATAAGTCATCTCCTCATGATGCTGACCACCTCTGGTAAAATCGCCCACATCCTCAGTTGAACAGATCATGCAAATCTACCCCTGTAGTAGAATGGCCTATGTCAAGAGTGTGGCTTAGGTCGTTTTATTTTGCCTAAGTCAAAAGACAATGAGACTTGGCAATTTTACAAGCTTTTCAAGACGTCAGCTGCATCAAGAAGAAAGAAGATCTACTCAACCTCTGAAAGGCGATCATCGATATATTGTGTTTTCTGAGAAACCTGAAAAAATAACTTGGCCAATACTTTAGAAAGGTGACGAAATGATAAAAAAAGAAATTAATAAAAAACGTTGACACTTCAAAAAATCCATAAAGTCATCATAAAATTAATCCATGTGAATGGAGCTGGTCAAACAACGAGCTCTCTGTATGCGTGCTGATCAATGTTTAAATCCAGTCTAATAAAAGCCTTATTTAAATCCATTCATGATCGTCTAAGACTTGGATTAAACGGTCTTGATTCATATGGATTACATTTACCATCTCTTTATGAACTTCTTGAAGTGTAATAAGTTTTGGTGTAATGTATTATAATGTATAGAGGGACATAAATCCCTCATGTTTCATTAAAAATATCAGATTTTTGGGTGAACCATTAAGATTACCCTTAAAGGACAAGTTCGGTATTTTACACTTAAAGCCCTGTTTACAGATCGTATCTGATGAAATAGAACGGTTAAGATTAAAATTTGGACACATGCTCCTGTCCCGAGAATTTTAGGTTTATTTCGCTTTTGTGGACCTATTTTGCCAAACGCGTCACACCCGTGATTCTTCCGTTGAGAGCTTGGATAATAGACACTCCAGCCCAGTTGGTGGCGATAATGCACCTTTGCCAATTGCAAGCAAACCACGGGCATTTCATTGAATACACAGAAGAAGCAGAAGAAGAAGCGGCGGAGTAATATCGTAAAGGTGCTGCGGTCTCACAGCACGTCCTATTAAGTCAATGGAGTTGGACAAAAACTACGATAAAACCTGTTGGAATGCATCTTTTTCAGCGATTTTTGATGGAACATATCAGTGAACACCCCCTGACCACTCGGTGAGTTTCACGTCTTTGTAAACGAAAGTTTAATGTGTTTTTAGGACGGAATCTTCCAGTGCATATAGACAACCATTGTGGGGGTGGTGGGGGGAAGCGAAATAAACCTAAAATTCTCGGGACAGCAGCATGTGTCCAAATTTTAATCTTAACCGTTCTATTTCATCAGATACGATCTGTAAACAGGGCTTTAAGTGTAAAATACCGAACTTGTCCTTTAAAGATTTGTCCTCACAGAAATGACTGCAATAGCCATCTGATATCATCAATGTCCATTTATTTATTTATTTTAACTGAAAGACTGTTATTCAAGATGATGATTTTTGTCCTTATGATCTTAATTGTTATGAACAGAAAATGCAATTGCTTGTTTTACGTACATTTTTTTTTTTTTTTTTTTTGCATTAAAAAATGTGGGTCACTTTCATCTTCTTTTCTTTATAATAGATTTTGGGATGTCCTCTACATGTTTTAGGTCAAAGAAGTAATTGGCTAAATGAATTATTCTTCGTTATCCCATTTTGAAGCTGATCTTCCCCATCTTGTGATGTGATTCACTGGAGTGAAGGAGTAATGCTTTCATCAGCAGAAGTGGTTCTTAAGGTCAGTAGGACTGCACAGAGGCTTAAGACTCCCTCTCCACACTCTTCTTTCAGTGCATGCCCTATGAAATCGGGAACATTTTGGTGGAAATCTTCTTCAGCCTCCTGCCATGGAAAACCCAGACTAATGAAAACTCCCTGAAGGCTCCCACAGGAGAGTGATGGGGGAGTCATTGTCCTTATGTCGCCGTTCTGCGGCTACAAACCCACATTATTTGCTAGACTTGTGTTTTATTTTTCTCATGAACAGAAAACTAAGGGATGTGAGGCCGGTTCTCTAGAAACAAAACCTTCCCTGTCATCGCGTCAAAAATGTTTTCCAAAAAACAATATAATTCTGGTATTTATCAAATTAGAGCAATGTGTCACTATTCTACAGTAAGAGGTCATCCTGATTTAAAACACATTAAAACAGACGGAGTGCAGCCTTTCCTTGAGAACATATGCTGAAATGATTTGCCATTTACACCATCTGGCCAAATTAGCTAAGTAAAAATACACAGTATGGTATATTTCAGATACTGTACTGTAAATTAGAGAGCAAAAAAATTGACACAATCTTGCTTTTTCATAATTTCATTGTGTCTACACCACTTCTTTATCCTTATAGAGAGCAATGTGAAATATTATTTAGTTAATTATTATTAACTCCTGAACTCTCTTTGACCCTCTGAGAACGGGGCAGGTTTTTACATGAGTTCGGAGATATTAGCGAGAGTTTGAGATGGTACATATAAAGAACCAACAGCCAAATAATCTGTCAAATCCTGCAGATAAATGGCCCTGATGCGGTGGAGATCTAAAGCAGGAGTACACAACAATCTTTGAACTCAACCAATGGTTTTAAAATAAGTAATGTAAATAGACTCAACAGTGCACGCCTCTAGACATAACACAGTTGACAAAGCAGGTGGTGATAAGGTGTGCCCTAATCCTAAATCATCTTCACATGTTAAGGCAATGTACTTTTCAGCTTACACAGGCACGGCACAAAAAAGCGACAAGCGATATATCACATCTTTTGTGATTTCATGCTAATCTGAGTTTTGTCCTGCATCATGGAACACGAAAGAAAAAAGCTTGAGAGGGAAGTGTCAGGACCAAACAACATGGCAGCCATGTTGAAATCCAAGCAGAAGGAATGATTGCTTCAGAGGTTCCCATCAAACAAACAGTAGGCTCCAATGGACAGGTAATATCGCAATATACTTTACTCTGTATCTCAGCATCATCCATTGTATGACAGTAACAGTGGCTCCTTCGGATTGGAAAGATGTTCAAGTCATCATGAAATGGAAATTCACCCATCTATTTTTTCAGATTTGTCTCCATCCAATCAACAACCAATTGATTGAACCAAGAATACGCCCTAAAAAAATGTCTTTCCGACAATCCATTTCACTCTGATGTATGTCACAAAACAGAAGAAAAGATCTGTTTCACAAATTGCCCACAACTAGAAAGACGTATTTTCAGTATAAACATGACCAAATACTAAGAAATATCTTGATTTTAAGTTGTTTTCACTTATTTTAATGCTTGTTTTGTCTTGTTTTAAATCATTTTAAGTCATCTTGAGGCCCCCTTGGAAGTTTGTTTGCCCTCTGGTTGAGAACCACTGATCTAGAGAATATTTTGCTTGACAGAAGTTTGTGCAATTATCAATATTTTTGGTCCATTTTCCTGAAAGAGAATGTGTATATGCTAACTTTGTCACCTTGGATAATCTCAAAGCAAACACACATGGACTAAAATCCAAAAATGCCAATTCTGATTTCATGAAAGTACCCTGCAAATCTTGAAACCTCCCACCGTGAAGCCTATTTGTGTCAAGTTGTTCTACAAGGCAAATTTTAATTGCTGCTTTTTAATTGTCAAATATGCCCTAATTGGCCACGTCTATTGCTTTGGGCAGTATTTCTCTTTCAGTGAGGATAGAAAAATTACTTTACTAATTTGAAGCCTGTCGCATCGCGCCTGGTTAGGACACAGTGTTGGGCAATTTGTGGACTAGTTCCACAGAGAAAGAGAAACAGCCAACTTGCTTCACGCAATAAGGTCAGCAAGCCTCAGTCTCAGGGGTGTTTGTCCACTGACCTGGCTGAGTGGCAAACTGATGACAGAGGACTTAAATTCTGCCTTGGCTACCAAGATAGCCAGGCATGTCAGCAAACTGGTAGTGAAGGACATTGGATAAACTCAAAAGGTGGTGGTGGGGGGGGTGGCTGTGTCTATTGATTCGACATGGCTACAGAGAAAAAAAATGAGCGACAGTGCTCCTGCCTTACAGTTAATTAAACATGACAAGCATACCACAGTAATCGCAGCTGCCATATCACATGCACCTGCATATTCTTCTGCAGAACGAGGAGGTCTCAAAGAATAAACGAGATTGCATGTCCCGTTTTAAATCAACCCAAAGCATTGGACTTGAAGTTTTAGTCTAGGTACTGTAGGGTAGCACACAATATTGCCCTGTGTTATCATATTTCATCTGTTTGACGCTCTGTGCATCCTGCATACATTGTCATTTCATTGTGTTTTCCTGTGGCTGGCAGGTTTCCAGAAGAACACTGTTAGTATTCATGGGAAAACACCTGAGGCACCTGAGAGCAGAGCTGACTTGGCATAAGAGATCAAGCCGCATGCAGTCTCCTAAATTATCTGCAATCGGACCTGTTCCTCCACATAAATATTCAAATAAGTGTCAGCGCTAGTGTGTGCACATACACAGAATGTCTCATTGGGGCATTCATGCTTCACTGAGAAAAAAAAGAAGTGATTTTTAATAGATTGTGGGAAAGCATTTTGCCAGAAATTTTCACAATAGACATTTCTCATCCAAACTAGCTGCATGTAAATCAAATTTTGGGGACTGAGCATTGAGTGACGGTCTTTTTAATTTTGGATGGGAAGCCAGCAAGGAAGAAAGACAAAGGACAATGAACAATGGAAACCAGAGTGACGTTATAATTGAATATCATACCCTGCTTATATCCTAAGAACATCAATCCAATATGACCTTCGCTGAAACAATGATCTAATTCTTGAGAAGGCTATTGTCAGAAAAAGATTAATTTAGATCAAACTTGATGGACCTCCTGAAGCGAGTAGAGGAGTTTTTAAGGGGATTTAGCCATTGGTGCTAAGGTATCTTTTTATCCACGAAGAGAACAAGTCATGCTATGAACAGAAAGCATGCACTTAGCACTTAATGGACAAATGTCTGTGCCACTGTTTTTTTTTATCATTTAACCAACATAGCAAGATTCTCTTAAAACTGTTGAAATGTACTATGTACCATGTAAATGAAATTGCAACAAATTATCAATTGCCTTCTAACACGTTTCAAAATTAAATTGAACCACAATAATTTGCATGAACCAGACACAAGCTAGTCTCAGCCTCAGTAGCTCATCAATTGCCGGACAGCAACACAACTTTAAGGAATTAAGACGTGTAGGTATTTGATCAATTAACCAGGACCTAAAATCTATATTCTGCTTTGATTTCAAGCATTCACTTAGACTCCTGCACCCAATTTCTTCCATACAGATCTATTATTGTGGTATAATCTATTCGTAATAAAACCACCCCGAATGGTAGAGAAAAATGAGTAGTTGTTTGATCGGTGTACTCGTCGGTCAGTTGGTTTCTTCCTGTCTTGTGGCGGTTCTTGGCCATAATAGCCTGCGATGAGGACCAGACTTTGTGCCGCAGGTCAAAAGTCTGGCTAAACGATCGTAACTGTTTTAAAACAGTGTCCACCTGGGACTAAAACTTGCAGGCGGGGCAACCAAGAAGAACTTCTGCTGACACAGCCTGGAGCCAAAAATCATTGGGCCATCTCTGAACAGCAGAAAATCAGATAACAATAGAGCTGCACAGCAAGCCATATCAATCCCACACCATGTTCATTGTGTGAAAAGTAACTGATATTTATATTTACACAACTCACATGTGCTTCATGACCATTTTGAATACTTTTAATAAAAACTTAGGAAATGCACAATTACGAAGGCAGACATTGTTGTGTGAAAAAAGCCTTCAACCGCTCCACCTTGAACAGTGATGACGGAGGTTAATGCATTGTTAGCGGTGGTCTGTGTGTGGGTGTGCTGCCCTTTCCCTGAGGAGAAGAGAAGAAAGCAGCCACCCCTGCTATAAATAAACAGGCCAGGCCTGGCAACTAATCTAATAAAAATGTCCTTATTGTATCTGCCAAGAGCCGGGCAGTCCGAAAGGGCAGGCGTGGTGCATGTGGAGGGCGCAGATATTGGCAAAAGATCGCTGAGTCATCACCTGGTGGAAGGGCGTATGGAGTTGGATGCCGATCTATCCTCTTTCTACAGGCACTAAGCAATAATCAAGCTAATCAGTGTTGAGCCGACAATTCATAATGACAAAGGCATCTATCTTCATTCAGTTGCTCGAAGGCTGCAGTGAAGTGAAATTACAGTGCCATTAAACAGAATTGCAAAAATAATGAATCTTTTTTCCTAACAGTCACCCACCTATCATTAGTCAGACCAACAGGTAGTCCTGCCACAAAAACTGTTTGAGCATCTCCACCAGCTCAACTGAATAATTTAACTGTGGCAAAAATAAGTGTCTGCATCCATGAGCTCACTAACTAGTGAGAGGATGCATGAAGTAAGTTGCTTATCAGCCGAACACTGGATCAATTCAAATTAGAGAGTCTTCCAGGACCAGGGGCCAGATTCATGTTTCTTAAAGTCCCCCTGTGGTGAAAATAAAGCTTTTAATGTTGTTTTATGTCTATGTGGTGTTTTTAATATGCTTTAATACAAACCATGTGCAAATTCATAAGTCAACACCATATGCACAATAGAATAGTATTTTCTCTTTAAAACTGCAGTGAACCAAAGACACGGTCTTAAAAACACGGTTTGAAATCGCTGTTGTTTCTGAGTTACAAATTACCTTGTAACCAATCAGGTCAACGTGATCGTCAACGAGTGGATCTCCGAGATGGTGTGAGTGAGTGGAGGTGGGGCTAATTTGCTTATTCATAGAACAGCGTATACTAAATGAGTCAAGGGTGTAGAGCTAAATTCAATCAAGGCATGAAGAAAAATTTTCATGGAAAAAACGTTTAAATGTGTCGTTTTGGTGATCAGTTTTGAGGGATAAAATTATTGATTTTAAGATAAATTACACGTTTGTAAGAATGCCCATAAGTGCAAACATTGAAAAATTCTTAAGAAGATATTTTCTTGAGAACACTTTTTTTTTTTTTACGAATGTGACAGGCATTAGTAATGTTATCTGATTGTATGGCAGTATTGCAGAAGACTTGATCAACTCAATGAAAAACACCTCAAAGGCTGTCTTTTTTCACATTTTTAAGAATTTTTTTTGGGAAAACAAAATATTCTTAACTTTATTCTTAAGTTAGAAAATAAGAAGAAAATAGCAGTTAAGATGAATTTCATTATAAAGAATGTTTTGTGAATCTGGCCACAGAATTAATTACTGGTCAAACCATTGAGTTTTGTGTCGCTGAGTTTTGGTTAAAACTGTTAAACTTTTAGTTAAACTAACCTTAAACGTTTGGTTCATTTGATTAGCATAAAAGCCTCCTTCTAAAAAGAGTTGTGCATCAAGGAACCCCCTCAAATCCTCTGGGGTTTGGTTCAAGCAAACTGAATCAAGGGTCGTGATTGATGCGGACCTAATTGGTTCAAATTCAGTTCAAACCTTCCATGTGTGAAAATGACATAACTGTGGATGCTTCATATCCTGTGACCATAACCGTTACACTAAAAGATCAAACCAAAACATCAAAGACTTTTAGTGTGAGGATCTTTTGTTTCATCTATCAAGAGCATCATTTCAGCTTGCATGACATTTAAGCAGGCTCAGATGCTAATGTACAACTATGGTGCATATAATGATGTACATCTACCTGAAAGTCTTCAGGTCTACACATATCAATCAATGAACTATACTTCACACAAGGAGATCCAAACAGTAACCAGTTTATTCAATGAATATAGACATGGCTTTACTAATATGAACCTACTATGTACCTCTTCACAGTGTGCCCTTACTTTTGAACAGCAACATTAAGTGAGGGAGAGGAAAAATTCTTCACTTATACGCTTAAATGCTTCCAGAATTGACACTGAGATAACGTCACATTAACCATGAGAAATATAACATACTCCTGCGGCCTGCTGGGTCCTGAAGGACAAACAGGTTCAGTGGAGGAGTTTATTTACTGAAACCAAAGTACTAGGACTCTACAGATTGACCATTTCAGGCACATTTGCAACTTAAAATTATTGCGAGTGACTGCGGAAAATATTTAGGGCACATGGGGTAGTTGAATAGTTGAATAGTTGTATCTACACTGTGCAACAGTTATGTTTCGCATTGTGACTTCATGCCTTCAATAAACAAAGCAATTACAGAAAAGTTTAGTGCAACGGAATATACTTCAAAGATTAAACATTGTGTTTTTGTGTATTTATGTTTACAAGGCGAAACCTCAGTTAATATGAGCTGCTGTTTCTTAGTAGCCTGTGAAATTAAATTTGGATTATCAGAAGCAGGGTCGGAAATTAACTTGGTTTGGGGCAAAAATGCCACCAAAATTAATAAATATTGTTCCAAAAATTAAGTTATGCCTTGTATGAGTTGTTTTTGATGTGTACAACATGATATAATTAAGCATATATCACATGAGCAAGAGTGTTGTTTTCCCCAAATATGAATATGATATTGATTGTATACAACAGTTCAATAAACAAAAAGTTAATATTAAGTGACATTTTAGACACAATATTTTCTGTTTTTGCTCTATTTCGCCAACGAAACTAGTTCCAAACAAAGCCGCACCTGAGCCACTGCGCAAACATAGCAATGTTTTTTTATGCGTTTTGAATAAATCTGGTGAGTCAATGATTCAATGAACAATTCATAAAGACAGTTGGTGTGTTCGACTTGAAGAGGCGCTGTGCAGACCGATCGGTGTATGACATCAAAGTACAGTGAGGCCAATTCGGAAGTAATCGGAGCCGTCTGCTCCTCTAATCGCTCTCGTGGTACTTTGATGTCATACACCGGTCGGTCTGCGAACACACCTAGTCACTTGCTTTGTTCCTGAATGAATCAGCTGTTTTTAACAAATCTATTGAATGAATGATTCAGTGACAATGTAATAATTTAATATTTCTGTATAAAAAAAATTATATTTAAAACATTAATATCATAACATTGTTAATATGAATGTAAATGCATTCATGTCTCCTCTGAGACGCATTAATCTGTAAATATAATAAATGGCACAGCTTCTGTGCCACATCTGCAGTGCAAAGATGGATTTTGTTGATACTGATTTCATATCATTGGCAATAGACTGATTGTGTCGTATTATTCTAACTGAATTTATTAATTAAGCAATTTAAAATTTAAGAATTTAAAATGAAAGTTTATATAAATTTTATAGGTTAGAAAAGAGAAAGAAAACATGCCCTTAATAAGCTAAAAATGCCCCTGGAAATCATTTTAAGGGGGCAAACATTGCTCCGTAATGGAAAAGTTAATTTCTTAACTTTAAATAATGATCAGAAGGTGCTCCTAATTTTTTAACTCTGCTTCTAAAATGTTTTTATGTAGAAGCACAAGTGCTCCTAAAAAAATGTAAGCATAGAGCCCTAAGTACATTTATACACATTAATTATACATGTTAATCCTATTCTAACAGTATGACAATGAAGAAAAGAGTGTCCCATTGTTTTCAAGGTGACCCTATGATCTCTGTCGGCTTTGAAATTATAAACAGACTGCAAACAATTTTTTGAATATGATGTCTGGGATTTCAGTGAATCCCTATGGCTAAACCTAGAAAAATTGTGGGATTTGAAACTTAGCATGGCCAATATCACTTTCAGGATATTGACAGGGACAACGCTTTCACATACAGAGATCCAGTATGTTCCCATGAAAAAGGCCAATGTTGTGTAACCACACTGTGTTGCCGCTAACTTTTCCATGGTGATGCTAGCATTATACAGATGCCAAGCCAGTAACCAGGGAGATGTCCACTGCAAAGCCAAACGCCTGGTTGCCAAGACAATGATGGCGAGATGACCGCTTGTTGAAACATCTTGAGGTTCAAAGTCCAAGGGTTTAGTGAGGCGTGGTTAGTCTGGGAAATCGAAATACACAGACATAAAAGCTTCTGGATTTATTGGTTTTGGAGAGGAAGCTACTTATTGTTATAATCATATGGACAGCGCGTCTCTGCTTCCTTTCACTGTAGAAAAATGAAGCCAAAATATCCCAGTAACGGTCGTTGCCGATTTCACCGAGTCTGCGCTGTAATGATCCTGAGGTGGAGCCGCGGCATCAAGGCCACGCCCACAATACTGCTCCCACAGACTCAATGTTACACCCCATTTTTATAGCATCAAATAACTAACTAAACCAAACTTATTGGGAAAACGAACACTTGAAGATACGTCTGCATGATGAGAACTACCTAAAATGACAGAAACCATCTATTGAAAAAATTATTTGAAATGTAGTTGGATTTTTTTGTTTGATTACGTAAAGTTTGATTACGTCCCATTTGATTACGTGAAGAGGACAGGGCTAAAGACATATACTGCAGCCAGCCACCAGGGGGCGATCGAAATGCTTTGGCTTCATAACTTGTGTAGCACACTTGGTAATAATACATTATTAATAATAAATAATCAGCACACATAATATGTTAAATTTTGAAGGTTTAAAATTTTGTAAAAAAAATTTTTAACTAAGATTTGTACATTTCCTGGAAAATATATGAGTGGAACTTATGCATGCAAATCTCATCGCGATGCCAAGGTGTTGCTGTTTGGACACAGGCCGAGAACCATGTTGGTGGAAAAGGTGATGCCCCCAACAGAGCTGGAGTACTCATGCTGAGCTGAAGTGCAACATAACAATCTGAAGTTTTATGAAAAACATTTAAAGTTGACAGTTTTCTTTTTTTATGGAATATTGCAGTATTTATTATAAAGGCTTTATCTGTGCACACTTTTTATTTTTATTTTTTTGCAAACCACAACCATCTAATGATCTAATCAATTCCCAGTGAACAAAATCAAATCCCGCCCTTAATTTTTTCTTGTTAGTGAAGCCGTTTCACACAGATATACGTCAAAATAGGGAAGAAAAGACTATCATAACTTTCGTTTCATGCCGACTTTTAAAGCAAAGGTGTGATTTAATCATTTTGTGGAAAAATGACTTCACCTTTGATTCACAGCACTCAAATGAGTCTTATTTAAAGACTCAGTGTTCTCATCCATCATCTTTGTGGTTTGAGTTTTTAATGTAAAAGAAGCCAAACAATACAGAGCATGAAGCCATAATGAATCCATCAAATTAAAAAAATAATGAAACTCCCCCATGCTCCACAAAGCACACCCCATAATCTAGTCTCTTCTGGAGCTCAACCCACTAATAAAGTCTTGATAGTTTTGGCAACAGATGTTCAAAAGTTAATGGCTGATGAAAAAAATCTCAATCTCCACTTTTAAACCTTGAACAACATGGAATGAACCACAGATTGCGTCTGGGTAAAGTGGTGACTTAAGATATTAGATCACCAGCTAAACAGTTGTAAACAGTAATCTACTTGAAGGAACTTGACCTCCCTTGACATCTTTGCATTTTTGTAGCACTACAATATGGTTCTGTTTCATCAAGTACCAGGTATGAGTTTTAGAAAGTTTTTTTTACATACTGACAGTTTCATAAATTCATAGTAAACAGAATATTAATGTTAAAAGGGAAAGTGTTATTTTTTCCAATGTTAAAATACTTTGTCCGAAGCCAGTTTAATGTGCAAAGAAAACTACATTATAAGTAAACCATTCATCTAGTAGTAAGCCAACTTCCTGAAAAGTATAAACATTGACACTTTCATCATTGCTGAGTTAGTTCTAGCAATGTTGTTGCGATCAAGCTTGTCAACGTCTGGCTCAACCAATGCCATTTGGAGCAGGACTACTTGTTGGCTGAAGTGATAGTAAATGTGTAGGGTGAAGTGATTATTTTTGTAATTCCGTTTGGATGCTTATACATACCATTTCATTCCAGTGTAGAATATCACATCATAATGTTCTATGTACTGTATGCTATCGAAACTGGAGTATTGCTAATGATTCCAACAAGAAAGTTATCAGTCCAGTTATCAGTGCAGCACAGTTGTGTGTCCACTCCAGTAGGCCTAGGTCACTGTTAATCTATGATAACTATGGCACAAAAACTCTTGGCACAATGGTAAAATAGAGAAACATTACTGTTTTCTGACTTTTATTTTTGAACCTTAATGAGTAAAACCTACGGTGGCCGAGAGAGCTCAGCACGCAACTGACGAAAATGCAACTCGCAGTGCAACCAAATGCAGCAACACGCTGCAAATACTCACAACGCAACCAAACACAAAAACTCGCTGCAAATACTCACAACACAACCAAACACAAAAACTCGCTGCAAATACTCACAACGCAACCAAATACAGAAACGCGCTCAAATACTCACAACGCAACCAAACACAGAAACTCGCTGCAAATACTCACAACGCAACCAAACACAGAAACTCGCTGCAAATACTCACAACGCAACCAAATGCAGAAACGCGCAGCAAATGCTCACAAAGCAACCAAATACAGAAACACGCATCAAATACTCACATCGTAACCAAACACAGAAACACATTTCAAATACTCACAACGCAACCAAATACAGAAACCCGTTGAAAATACTCACAACACAACCAAACACAAAAACTCGCTGCAAATACTCACAACGCAACCAAATACAGAAACGCGCTCAAATACTCACAACGCAACCAAACACAGAAACTCGCTGCAAATACTCACAACGCAACCAAACACAGAAACTCGCTGCAAATACTCACAACGCAACCAAATGCAGAAACGCGCAGCAAATGCTCACAAAGCAACCAAATACAGAAACACGCATCAAATACTCACATCGTAACCAAACACAGAAACACATTTCAAATACTCACAACGCAACCAAATACAGAAACCCGTTGAAAATACTCACAACACAACCAAACACAAAAACTCGCTGCAAATACTCACAACGCAACCAAATACAGAAACGCGCTCAAATACTCACAACGCAACCAAACACAGAAACTCGCTGCAAATACTCACAACGCAACCAAACACAGAAACTCGCTGCAAATACTCACAACGCAACCAAATGCAGAAACGCGCAGAAAATGCTCACAAAGCAACCAAATACAGAAACACGCATCAAATACTCACATCGTAACCAAACACAGAAACACATTTCAAATACTCACAACGCAACCAAATACAGAAACCCGTTGAAAATACTCACAACACAACCAAACACAAAAACTCGCTGCAAATACTCACAACGCAACCAAATACAGAAACGCGCTCAAATACTCACAACGCAACCAAACACAGAAACTCGCTGCTAATACTCACAACGCAACCAAATACAGAAATATGCTGCAAATACTCAACGCAACCAAATTCAGAAACGCGCTGCAAAATACAAATTGTGAGTATTTGCAGCACATGTTGTCAAACTGATGAAGATGTTTTATTAATTTGCTGTGTTTTCTTCAGTTGCAGCACATTGAGCTCTCTTGGCCACTGTAAAAACCTTAATGATAAAACCCTAAAATTTGCACAATCCTTTAACAGTGTATCTTGAGAGATCAGATAGTGATCACTTTGTCATTGTCACATAACACAACTCTATCTTGCCAAATAGAGCATTTCCCACTTTAAAACATAAAGACGTCTCTATACGCCTCTCTGTGCACTCTCAATGTGTAGACAACTCTGGGACATAAGATTGTCCACACGATCCAACTGCACATTTTATAGTCTGCCCATTGCATTCTTTATGGCCAGATTTAAAAAAAAAAAAGCAAGAACGAGTTCAATGACCTCACCAGCACCCAGTTGATTCCCATCCAGAGCTCTGCAGAAAAAATGAGAGGAATGCATTGGAGTGTAGAAACAAACAATTGCACTTTGTTCCCTGCTGGTACAAGAGGCTTCCATTCGGCCCACAGAGAAAGATTCCTCTAGCCACCATCAAAGGAAGCTCACTGCCTAGTGAGCTAATGTGCATTGCATGGCATTATTAAACAATGCAAATATGTGCTGGGATCTATTAATTTATTACAAAAATACATGAAATGCAATGCATACATATGACTTAAATACATCTTTGCATCTTTAATACAAAACTTATTTTGATATGTTTTGAAGGCCTAAAATAAAAACTGTCAGGTCAGCCATAAAATTAAGACAGCCATAAATATTAGTATCGTAATTTTACATTTGAAACATAAAATAAAGTTATGATTATTAACTTATATTATATAACATAATATATGGTTATTATTATATTATTTTTCTGAAACACTTTATTTTTTTTATTTTACAGTGAAATATTACAATTATTTTTACAATTATTTTTATTTAGTAATTTTTTTCTTTTTACATTTTTATAACCATATTGTTATATAATCACAACATTTTGGCCAAATTTGTGGAGTAGAGCAAACCTGGATTTTTTTAAAAATTACATTTTAAAATGCAATGACAAATTTTATTGAAAAAAACCCCCCGCAATTCAAATTTTTACTGAATAAAACAGAAAATGATATGGAGAGGACCACTCCACATGACGTTTTAAAGTAGTAATATTTAAACTTTTCTTGAAATCAAACGTTTGTTTTTGTTTTTTTTACCAAAATGGCACATCAGCTTTAAAATATTTGTTTCTTTTATTATAATTTATTTTTATCATGGACACTATTTTCAGAATCAAGTATTCCCAAGAGCTATGTAGAAAACATAAATAAAGAAAAATCTGAATTATAAAAAAAAATAAAAAAAAAATGCTGATATATGTCGGAAGGTCTGGTTATTACTTATGCAGTCAAGGTTATTTGAAATTTCAGACAGCTCAAAACCTTGAGGTTGAAGTGTTTCCAAAGAAGCATTTAGCATGGCAACTGGACTGGCTTGCTTAGCATGCACTGGGAATTGAAGTGAACTCAACAGTTGATGGCTTGACAGCTAATTTAGCTGCTGCATCAAACACTGAACATCACAGGACTTAAAGAAGCTTAGACTCCAACTCTAAAGTTACAGCGAAACCATGATGCTTTAGATGTCTCTCAGCACAGGCAGCCACTCCCTGGGTTTCTGTCCGTCTAATGTGGTCTGGCAAGCGTATTGTGCACACTTCTCGCTCTGACTTTTATTAAATGAGGCGTTTGTAGTTTGATGAAGGTTCCCCTCCAAAACCACCCCAGCCTTCGCCTGTTAACATCACCTCAAGATCAAAAGGGGCTAATCGCCGCTATGGCTGCGGTTCACCTTATTAGCTGCTGCCTTCCAACAAACTTTTTGTGATGGTGAACGTGTGTGTCATGCAGTATTTTGCAACCATTAAATTAAGATTAAAAAAGGACAAAGTCAAATAAAAAAAGTGTTTTGTTATATTAAAAAAACTTTATTGACAATCAGCATACATTGCTGATATTTACAGAAAAACCATGTCTAGACGTTGCATGGAGCGAATCCAAAATACGGAGGCTCAAGCGGAAGAACATATTCCACCAGTGCAAACCACAAGCTGAACCACCCAAATTATTGCAGCCTGAAACTGCCCATTTGAATAACACTTCCCTGTGCTGAGATCATAAATAATTCAACATGTGTACTTACTAGCCTAACCTCACATTAAAACCTGCCAAAACTGAATCTCAGGCCTCGGAGATGAACTTCAACTTCAATCTCAATGCCGCACTATCTGAACTGCTCCTTCATTAAGTTAATTCCAAGCTTCGACAGTGTTGTAAACGGAGCTTGTTACTACTGATACTCTTTACAGGAGAGCGATCTCATGCTGAAGCTGACGAGAGACATCTGAGTTGGAGAAGGGCTGCTTGTGGGAGTTTGAGGCAAAGTCGAATTGAGGGCCGACAGCATGATATGGAAATGCTGCCTTGAAGCTTTTATCACCTCAGCGTCACGCAGGAAGCATTCGTCACCACTTCAAAACCAATCTGACAGTTTCAAGTGATGGCTGAAGGAAAGGTTGAGAAAAGCTGAAGAAAGTTTGGTGGCACTGAAACAAGCCAAGCTGAGTTTACAAGCTTCAAGAACCATCACAAAGAGCCATACAAACAAAATCTAGATAACGCTATTCAGCTTTTCCATTTTACTATTAGGGTAAGTCTTGAGCCCTAAATCAATAATGATTTCTAAAGGATTGTGTGACACTGAAGACTGGAGTAATGATGCTGAACCATCACAGGAATAAATTACATTAGAAATCAGTTATTTTAAACTGGAATAATTTTTGACTATAACAATATACACTCACCTAAAGGATTATTAGGAACACCTGTTCAATTTTTCATTAATGCAATTATCTAATCAACCAATCACATGGCAGTTGCTTCAATGCATTTAGGCGTGTGGTCCTGGTCAAGACAATCTCCTGAACTCCAAACTGAATGTCAGAATGGGAAAGAAAGGTGATTTAAGCAGTTTTGAGCGTGGCATGGTTGTTGGTGCCAGACGGGCCGGTCTGAGTATTTCACAATCTGCTCAGTTACTGGGATTTTCACGCACAACCATTTCTAGGGTTTACAAAGAATGGTGTGAAAAGGGAAAAACATCCAGTATGCGGCAGTCCTGTGGGCGAAAATGCCTTGTTGATGCTAGAGGTCAGAGGAGAATGGGCCGACTGATTCAAGCTGATAGAAGAGCAACTTTGACTGAAATAACCACTCGTTACAACCGAGGTATGCAGCAAATGATTTGTGAAGCCACAACACGCACAACCTTGAGGTGGATGGGCTACAACAGCAGAAGACCCCACCGGGTACCACTCATCTCCACTACAAATAGGAAAAAGAGGCTACAATTTGCACGAGCTCACCAAAATTGGACAGTTGAAGACTGGAAAAATGTTGCCTGGTCTGATGAGTCTCGATTTCTGTTGAGACATTCAGATGGTAGAGTCAGAATTTGGCGTAAACAGAATGAGAACATGGATCCATCATGCCTTGTTACCACTGTGCAGGCTGGTGGTGTAATGGTGTGGGGGATGTTGCCAATTAGTGCCCTTAGTGCCAATTGGGCATTGTTTAAATGCCACGGCCTACCTGAGCATTGTTTCTGACCATGTCCATCCCTTTATGACCACCATGTACCCATCCTCTGATGGCTACTTCCAGCAGGATAATGCACCATGTCACAAAGCTTGAGTCATTTCAAATTGGTTTCTTGAACATGACAATGAGTTCACTGTACTAAAATGGCCCCCACAGTCACCAGATCTCAACCCAATAGAGCATCTTTGGGATGTGGTGGAACGGGAGCTTCGTGTCCCGGATGTGCATCCCACAAATCTTCATCAACTGCAAGATGCTATCCTATCAATATGGGCCAACATTTCTAAAGAATGCTTTCAGCACCTTGTTGAATCAATGCCACGTAGAATTAAGGCAGTTCTGAAGGCGAAAGGGGGTCAAACACAGTATTAGTATGGTGTTCCTAATAATCCTTTAGGTGAGTGTATATTAATGCTGAAGGCCAAACTCTTCCAATGTAATGCCATGTTTTGATGATAAAGCCAAATATGAATCTATGAGTCACCTGAATAGACACATCGTTCTAATTATCGGAGCCTAAGAACAGTTGGGCATATACCAAACAGACAGTTAAAAACAAAAACAATTGTCTTGCTGTCATGCGGCTATCAGTCTGTGGATGTGTTGAGGTGATCCCTAGGGTGATGCCTGCCAGCAGTGCCAGGCCATCATATGTCTGACAGGAGGCTAATGTCCTGCAGGTCATTTGCTCCCAGAGCTTGCATGTCACCCAGTGACAACAGAGCATCATTGATTTCACACAGCCTGTCAATCTTGCCATCAGTTCCACTTAAAAGAAATCAAACTGGTCTGTCGCAATTGTTATTGTTGAGCTCTCCTGTTTAAATGGCTATAGCCCTATGCTAAAAAAAACAATCAGACTTTGCTTCGCAAGTCAGACAAAAAATTACTGGTAAAGTCTGTACAATTGGGAGGGGAAAAAATGTAACTTCTATTTTCTTAAGTAAAATTTTGTGATTATATATATTATGTGATAATATAGAAATACTAAACAAAATAAGAAATACTGCTATTGTAATCTTTCACTGCCAAATTAATAAAATGAGTATAATATAATTTGATTTTACAATACAATTGTAAAATTACAATACTAATATTTATGGCTGTCTTCATTTCTTCATTTTCAAATGTTTGATCATCAAGCTTTTATTTTGCCCGGAAAAACCACAGGGAGCCGTTAAAGCTTCTCTTTAGAAGAAGTTTTGTCAACGCTTCTCATTACAAGTATGGGAAGATGGTTGGGACATCATGTTGCAATCCCAAATGCACATTGAACACGACCCAAACTCAGAGCAGATGCAGAGATGTCTGTGTGAAGCAGCATTTCCTGTGAACCGAAACGCTCCGAGACTCTGAAAACACCGGATCATGAGCTGCTTTCGTGTAAATAAAAACTGTCACACTTCACTCTGAAACACTCATATACTGTATATCTACAGTACAGGCCAAAAGTTTGGAAACATTACTATTTTTAATGTTTTTGAAAGAAGTTTCTTCTGCTCATCAAGCCTGCATTTATTTGATAAAAAATACCGATTTTTTAAAAAATATATATTGTGATATATTATTACAATTTAAAATTATTGGTTTTCAATTGATTATACTTTAAATTATCATTTATTTCTGAGATGCAAAGCTACATTTTCAGGATCATTACTCCAGTCTATCACATGATCCTTTAGAAATCATTCTAATATGATGATTCATTATCAAAGTTGGAAACAGTTCTGCTGCTAAATATTTTTTCATAACCTGTGATACTTTTTTAGGATACTTTGATGAATAAAAATACAAAAAAAAAATACAAAAAGCAAATGTTTAAAAATGGAAATCTTTTGTAACAACAATATAGACTACCGGTCAGTAATTTGGGGTCAGTAATTTTTTTTTCTTTCTTTTTTTGAAATAAATCAATACTTTTATTCAGCAAGGATGTGTTAAATTGATTAAAAAAGTGATAGTAAAGAAGATTTATATTATTAGACTTTTTTCTTTTTTTATATAAATGCAGTTCTTTTTAACCTTTTATTCATCAAATATATTAGGCAGCAGAACTGTTTCCAACACTCATAATAAATCAGAATATTAGAATGATTTCTAAAGGATCATGTGATACTGAAGACTGAAGTAATGATCCTGAAAATTCAGCTTGAATTTTGCAAAATGCATCACAGAAATAAATGATAATTTAAAGTATAATAAACTGAAAACCAATTATTTTAAATTGTAATAATATATCACAATATTACATTTTTTTCTGTATTTTTGATCAAATAAATGCAGGCTTGATGAGCAGAAGAAACTTCTTTCAAAAACATAAAAAATAGTAATGTGTCCAAACTTTTGGCCTGTACTGTATATCTATATATCAAGATATATATACACATATACAATATATACACATTTTAAATAATTGTGTTTTTGGTTATTTTCAATTAATCATGCATCCCTAAGTCTATGCTTTCTACTCTCTTGCTTTCTCTGGTTATTCTCAGTTCAATAATCATCAGCGTTGCTCTTGATTATTCTCTTATATTTCTAAATCAAAGATATTTTTTTAGCTTATCTTCACATCAAGTAAACGTTCAGTGAGCCTTATCAACCACACAAAGTTGCAACAACAGTAGCTGGATTCAAAATGACCTTTGCCTTACTGAATTGTTCTCTACATATTCTGGGTCATGCTGGGCGTTACTGTGTCAGACCAAACAGTTCACAACATGATAAGGTAGTGAGGAACAGATACTAATCTTAACGCTCAGAGTTTTGACAGTTCCACTCATTCACCATGCAGGATACGGGATTGAAAATGTGCACTAATCCGCGCTTTTCGCACTATGACATTTAGACAGCGTCCTGGGAGCAGAAACACATCTATATTTAGATGCTCTCACATAGCTCTGAATATTTCAAGGCCTGTATAGTCACCTGATACGCGGAGCCAGTGGGATAAGGTAGTGTGCGGTGAGCAGACAGAAACAGACAGCATGACTCATCTTGTTTGAGGGATGGTCATTTAGTGTCAGAGATTAGCCAGCTCATGCATCTTTCAGCAACATGTGTTCAGGCCTGGTTGCGGCCACAGGGAAAGGAGTTTTATTTGTCAGAGTGGCGTCATTGGATGCAAGAACACGTGAGTGTAAGTGTGGGGTAGAACAGATGGATGTGAACAAGTGAAAATGTGACACATAATGACCAAATGCCTCACCATGCAGTTACTTTTAGACAGATGATACAAGGATGTCATCATGGTCATGCTCATGTGGACGGTGCAGTTACATTCACAAAATTTCGGCACGATTTCGCGGGCAAAAAACTCGAACCTGATCATACGAAATCCTAATGAAATGACTGGATTTCGCTGGCAAAATTTTGCCTAGCAACAGTAAATGGGACTGCACCTTTGCACTCTTGCAAATAGTGCCTTGCCCCTCACACTACGCTGAGTATAGTGATGCACTGAAATACATTAAAAAAAAATCTTTTTTAATTCCGGAACCAGAATTTAGTCAAAAACTGACACCAAAAGTAAACTTTCAGTAAATAAATTTGGGTCATTGTGTTATTGAAGCAATTGAAATCAAACTTGAGTGCGTTTTCACAAAAGCATCGTTAGACAATTATGGTCGCAAGTTCCGTCATTATCAGCGTAGTTCAACAAGTCTGTGTTTCCCGAAACCATAGTTACAACGAACATTCGCAAACAGCGACGCAAAATTTTGTGCTTGGAACAACAGCTCTCGACCTGTGTTCAGAAGCATAGTTTCTTGTTTTACAACTTATCTGGAGCAAAATAAGCAAGCTGACATTCAGTACAATCTATATCTTTAATTTCGAATATATACAAATTTAAATTACGTCTTTTAGTTTGTCAAGAGATTTAAAGAGCCGTTTCTGAATAGTGCGCATGGGCGAACGTGCTCTTGTACGTAAGAACGAGCCTATTTATGATTAAATCTGGAATTAAAGCAAAATAATTGGAGAATTAGTCCTCAGATGCCATGTCTGTAATTTATAGCACAAACATCTAGCATTAATTTGATCTCAAACTAATTAATTAATTAAGTTAATATCCACCACCTGCGTGACATCATTAACCGATGTGGTTGAACGACAATTTTGCGACAATACGGTTTCGGGAAACAGTCGCTAGTTGATTTCTTCAATGATGCATTGTACTGTGGTAGTTAAACAGCAAGTTACATCGTTGTACGGGGAACGCACTCCTGGTTGATAAACCAGTCAGAGTACAGTTCTTCGGCAAAGAGCTGCCACGCGATATTTCAGCCGAACAAATTTAACATATTGCTACTATATCCTCATTTTTGCTCATGTTGAAGTGCGTCCACACTGCTGACATGTTTTCGTGATGTAGCTTATCCATGTTGTGTGCATGAAATAAACGCTGACTGATATTTTTGGTTCCTGAAATTTCCGATTGTTGGTATCTGCAGGTTGGAGGAATGGGTGTGAGGAAAGGTTGGGGCGTGGAGAAAGGTCTTTATCATTGGTCATGAAAGCTGTCTGTCAGTGTGTGGGGTAGGGTTAAGGGTTAGTTTCTGTACTAGCAATTCATCTTTCGGCAAACCTCCTACCGGCACCCCCCCTTACTCCGACCTGCAGCTATCTCGGTCTCGAAATTTCAGTGTATCTCTAGCTATGAGCTAGAGTATTATGGTTAAATCAGCCTTTCTAAAGTGATTGTACTCAGCATAGAAGTTGAATCAAAGCAGCAATTACAAATAGTCTGTTTGCACCTAAATGTATTTACTCAGGAATAACAATTTTGGGAATGCTTAAATATCGATTATTGATTTGTATGCATTCGAGGAGCCAGTCCAGTCCAACTGCTCTCTGTGTTGCAAAGAGTAGGAGCTTATGGAGAGTGGTTTAAAATATAGAGTACTGTGCAAGAAATGTTTGTTTTAAGATGGTTATTTATATATTTTGCTTAAGTGTGCCAGTAGGAATGTTCAATTTTAGATTTCCAAACTGATCTCTGTGTGGGCCATCTGTTGTAGGACTTTCTGTTCATACAAAAATCTTGCTGGATTATTACAATGTTTTGAGGTCTGGTTTTTAAATTGGGGTCCAAGAAGCCCCAAGTGCAAGGGTGTGCGGGGGGATCCACAGAAAATATAACATATTTTACATAATGTAGTTTTACTTAATGTGTTGACTTAAAACATTTATTAATATCTTTAACACAATAATTTTAATTATTCAAAATAATCCAGTATTTTGTTTTGGCTAAAGTACAGTGACAATATTTCATTTTAACATGTTCTTTATCACATCACATTTAATATTTTTCTCACACACTATGATTTTCATGATACGGAAAACAAAGACGTAAATGCAGCTCTGTTTTGATTACTACACATACTCAAAAATTGTGACAGATATATATATTACTTGTGTACAGTAGAATATTCTTCTCAAAGTATTAATAGTGATGATAATAATAATAATTAAAGAGTTATCTTTTTTTAGGAATATCACAATTTATTTCTTCCATGTTTAAATTTTAACAGTAAACCTCTGCACTTTTATTGCCAAAAAGAGGAATTGCTATATTTTCATTTGATTACATTTTAAAGAATAAGTTAAATTGTTAATGTTTTATGTCTTCATTTTAATACAACCGTTTCTGATAACAAATTTATATTAAATCGTAAATTCAGAAAAAATCTGTTTTTTTGTGAATGTGCGATTCATTAGCCGCTATAGGAAAATAACTAGAACAATAATAAAGTGCAGTCAATGGTAAAACTATTTGCGCTACAAACCAGTGTGTTTATAATTACGACAATTCTTTAAAATAATTCGGTAAGAACTTACAATATCAAGCAGCATAAAAAGCAGTTTTTTACAGCTAAAAACCACTGGAAGTGCCCCGTTATGTGAAAGATAAGGTGGATATACGTGGGCATTGGTGCATTCAAATATATGTCTGATTTTATATTTTAGGAAGGGAGTCCCTCAGAACGGGATCCGTTTTGGGATCCCTTGACATCAAAAATCTGAAAACCCCTGTGCTTTATGATTCATCGGACATTAGAAAAGTACTTGTTCCAGATGTGTCAGATCAGCGTGTTAGTTCTAGGAATCATCCATTATGGAATCATCCTGGATTATTTAAAGAGCTAATAGATGTTTTGATAAGCCATAACACCTTTCTGAAACCTTTATTTTAAGGGTGTTAACTGCACGTATTCACATGCTCTAATTCATTTGAATGCATTCACATGCATGTGCACAGTGCACACCCAGTTTCACACAGAGCTAAAACGAAATGTTTAGCCGGTTGACCTGGCTGGAGTGATTGCCCACGCACATCCCCACCCATGGAAGGCTCTCAGGAAAGCAACACCCAGGTCATCCGCTCTATTTATTTACATTCCTCTGATCGGGAGGATCCCCCGGAGACAGGGCACAGAAATGTGCTGTGGAAGGGTGTGGAGCACCTCTGGGACAACACAGGACAGCACCTCCACCAAACATCAGGCTATTATCACACACTCACACCATTGTGCTTTCAGAAAAGCACACTGTATGCGAGAACAATACATTACAGTATAGCCACGATCACAAGATTACTGTGTGAGAGGTTACAACTAAACCTTATTTATAGATTATGTTCTCTGTCCACCCTTCATCACGGGTGCAGGAGACACAACTTAAGCCCAGAATATTAAAGTAGATGTGTCATAACTAGGGGTGAATGATATTGACAAAAATCATGTTTCAATATTTTCTGGGAGTCTGTCGGTAATGATAATTTGACAGTATTTTGCTGAGTGTTTTTTTTGTGCACCAGTTTTTGTCTGGTTTAGGCTTGTCGTGGACAGCGGACTCCCCGAAGCTTCATACTCTTCATATTTGCCCACTTAAATTGATTCCCAAGGGCATTTTTTCTAACCTTATTAGATGCATGCATATTTTTGGTCAATTTCTTACATTCTCAGTGTAGCCACACAAGGTGCACTAGCAAGAACAGCATCACATAATCTGCCTTTTATCTGTGGTCAGTTTTATGGTCAACTAATGGCACGGCAGAGTAACAATGTGAAGAGAATTTTGCAGAGAAAGTTGTTGACATGTTTACAGACATTTTAGAGAACGGTTTTGTTCATTCAATGAAAGTCAGTAGGGTTGTTTTGGACCCCATTGACTTTCATTGCATGAACAAAAACATTATTCTTCAAATATCTATTTTTATGTGCTGCAGAAAAAAATTAAGTCATACAGGTTTGGAACAACATGATGGTCAAGTCAAGTCATGTCACCTTTATTTATATAGAGCTTTATACAATACAGATGGTTTCAAAGCAGCTTTACAGTGATAACAGGTAAATGATTCAATGATGCAAACAAAGTTAATTTGTGCTGTAAAGCAGCTGTAAAAAGTGTCATTGTTCAGTGTTGATTCAGTTCCCATGTACAGATCATCAATTATTAAATTGGTTTCATTTCATCTATAAAGCAGTTATGCAGACAACAGTGATGTCATCAGCAAGCTCATTTCAGTTCTCATCCAATTGTGTCAGTGCGTTCAAATCAATAATATTGTTGAATATTAAGTGTCCCCAACTAAGCAAGCCAGAGGCGACAGTGGCAAGAAACCCAAACTCCCATCAGTTGAAAGAATGGAAAAAAACAACTAAAAATAGGCTATACATTGGTGCTGCATGCTTGTAACACATTCATATCTGCATTTGTGTACTTGCATAGAGTATGTTTTTGCCATTAGAGCATGCCTGTGTATATATCATATTGCATCATAAGACTGTTCAAAAGGAACAGTGGATATAGAGACACAGGCTAGGTCAATATTAGGACAAGGCTTGATAAAAGGGACATGAAGAGCAACAGAGGAAAACATGTTTACGATTAAGGTGGAATGTTTGAAATATTTGTTGAGAAATATCTGTCCTTGTAGAGTTAGCCGGAGTATTTGCTCATGAAGGACAACAACAGTTCTGCCGCAAATTGTCAGGTGTAAATCTGAAGCATCTGAAGTGCTGTTCATTTCGGGCCGGTATTACCTGTGCGAGCGACATAGAGTGCATAAGAGAGACACATATTCTTGTTTGTGTCTTGCGACAGACGTTACACTGAACGCCTGCCTTATTCCCTTTGGCTAAGCTAGTAGGAAATGTTTCTGAGATTACCAGCAGTCTGCTGATGAGTGTAAACACAAGGGCAGATGGTAAGTGACTGCAGCTCCGGTAAGAGGACCCTGTGCGGGGGAAACTTGGCCGGATTTTTTTACTTTAACGAACTGAGCTCTGGCTAGTCTGAGAGTGTGAAAACATTCACACAGGAGTAAAGTATACATTTACTCATGAGGAAAGAACGTACGCTACCATTTATTTTATGCATTGACTATACAGAAAAGGTTTCTTCAAACACTATTTCTGGACCATTTTTGTTTTGCCAACCATAGGAAAGTTGTTTTCATCGGAAGTTATGACATTTTGATTAAAAATTACGTGGAATCATAAAAAAGAATCATATGGACGAATTGTTCACAATAAGATAAATAACATGCATTTACAAAACAGATACAGTGATTTTTCATTTCATGCTGACTTTAAACTTATATTAATAAGATTTAATGCTTAAATCTCTCGCTCCTCAGATTTCTTCTGAGAAAAAAAGTTTTAGAAGTATTTTAGAAGAGATCTCAATAGTGTCAGTGCTTAGTTTTCCAAGGAAACAAAATTTTACAATCAAAAGTAAGAGATTTCAAACGCCAATATTTCACATCAAATTGCTACAAGACCAACTTGGAAAAGAAGTTGGACCCCATTGACTTTAATTGTAGAGACATTCTTCAAAATATCTTCTCTTGTGTAAACTGTTCCCCAGTAGAAAAAAACATACAGGTTTAAAACAACATGAGGGTGAGTGAATGATTACAATTTTCATTTTTGGGTGAACTATCCCTTTAAATCAAATATAATTATCCTGAGTTACAAAAGAGAACCATCTGAGCAAAAAAAAAATGTTAACCAAAAGTTATACACATGATGCCAATTTCTTATTTTCCACAAAACTTCCAGTTTTTCTAAGAACAGTCCATTTACGGTTCACTTCCAGTGTCTGGAAGGACATGACGTGAAACATGTGATGTGAAAGGCAGCCCAAGGACTTCTTCCACTCTTAACTTTCATTAGTGGCTTCTCCACTTCCTGAACGTGGCTTTTGTTCCACTCTCATATCCCCCTTAGCCAATAAATCAGAATGATAATCTTTCACAGAAGCATCTGAAATGAAAACCGCAAGTTCTCGTCAGTAATAGTTCTGATTGTTCCACTCTTTCCGAAAGAGTCATACTGATGACAAAGAGTGAAACATACAACCACACAACGGAAACAATAGGAGTCAGTAATACCTGGATAGAGGTATCCGTCAGCATTCCCATTCATCTCAGTTGCTGACGGATGGCACCTGCATACTGACAACTTTGGCATATTATGTCATATATTCCATGTGACTGAATACTCTGGAGTCTCAGGACAACTGGCACATAAAAACGGTGCCACAAAGTCACAAGTGGGAAATTCAGAACTTTCTTTAAGTTTCCAAACTGGGCGGCGTGTTGTTGATAAAATGTTGTAGACACAACAGATACATTTTGTTAAAATGATTTTATTTATCATTTTATTTTTTTACAATAAAATTTGCATGTAAAAAATATGCTAGTATTGTACAATTACGATTGAGTATATAACAATTCAATTAACAGTACCTTCATAAATTGAATAAAAATATAGGGATGTATTTGCTTTATATAGTAAATGCCTTTTCAGAAACTAAAAGTGTAGTTCACTTTCCTTAAGTGTCCTATAAAATATGGTTACCAAATGATAGATCAATTTATTGTAATATTATCCTTATCTTATAATTATGAGTACAAGTTGTAATTGCTGCCTAACACATTCATTGTGTCAATCACATATATCTCTATAGGGCACATCTTCGTTCAACGTTCCTGCTGTATCAGTAGCCAATGAGCTCACTGCTCATCCTTCAAATACTTGGTCAGTGTTTGCTGTAGCAGTCTGCAACACGCTTTCAGAAACCCTCCACCTTCCCCAGCTCCACCTGTATAGATCTACTACAGGTAATTCATGTATGCTATATTGTACAGCAGCAGCATGTCTTACTGATAACAGAATACTTCCTAAATTGTAACATTGAAACAATCTTTAATGCTGCTTTGAAACAATGTGTATTATGAAAAGCGCTATAAAATTACGAATTGAACTGAATTGAATTAAAAACATTTAAAAAAACAAAAGCACAACTGATTTGCATTCCTTATTCATCCTTTTGTAGAAGTAAAGTTAAATCTTGCTGAATTCTTTGTAAAAAAGAAAAAGTACATCGGCATCTTAAGTGATGCACCTGAAGTCCCAACTTCCCAACTCATAAATAACTTCCAAGGAGAACTTGAATGCATCAAATGACAATGCTGACAAGCTGATGGCACCACAAGAACACAGTCCCAAACCCTTCACTAGCAACAACTTCACATTGTCCTAAAATAATATAGATATAGATATAATATTCAGCCAATGGTGCTTTTGTTAAACCCGTTTCTGTGACATCAGGGCCATCATATGATTGGCTTACTTATTCAAGTGACAAATACAGAGGTTGCCATCTCCTCCTTAGATAGGAAAGTCTTAGGCATTGGCATAATCTTACACATCAAATTGTTTGATGGTCAAATGGCACAAAAATAAAACTGATCCTAAACCATTTCAGGCTTGAAACTGGAAAGAGCATACAAAGGGCCGTGTGTGTTGAGTATCAAATCACCTCTCTGTCGGTCCTCCATTGCACTCATCACCTCTCCATGTGTGCTCACCCAAAGTCTTCATTGAAACTGCTAGTAAATGAAGGAATAACTTGTAAGAGCAGTCCCGAAATCCCCCTTTTAAAGACACACAAGCAAATTCCAATTATCTGTCCTCAACTAAATGCCAGGGCTCTTTTGCAAAGTCATGTTATCAGCAGACTGCAGATCTGTGGCGTGTGCATGGCCTGTTGGCACGCATACTCCCACTACACCCCTGGGCTGAACCTGGATCAGCAGGCTGAAGTGTATAATTTAAGAGCCCAGCAGCTGCCAACACAGCACGTCATGCAGCATTTACTGTCACGTCGCACAGATAAACACAGGTGCTGCCCACGTGGGGTTCAGGCACATTACCTTGTCAGTCTGCAGGAGGCATGTCTAGCCCATTCAGGACAGAGTTCACAGAAGTGCAATGGTGTCCAACATGAAATTAGAGGAGAATAGGGTAGTTAAACCCTGGATCAAATGGGCTAAGGGTTCATTTTCAGAGGTTTTAACTGTTTAATCTATCTAAACTTACTGTTTAACCAAACATTTAGAAAAGGTTCAAACGAAAGTTCAAAAGAACAGCATTTATATTGAATCCAATTTTTTTGGATCCGTCTTTTCCTGTCACTTTTGATCATTTTAATGCTTTTTTGTGTGATAAAAGTATCAGTGCCGTTCAAAAAAAGAAAATCGTACTCGCCCCAAACATTTGAACAACGTTCTGTGGGTCCTTGTTTGAAACACCCGCTTAGATCAGGTTAGCCAAAAATATTGAATTAACACAAAATAAAGAGGAACTTTATGAATGATGTCCACTTAAATTCTGTGGCCACATGCGGGGCTATTGACTTCTTTTGAAAGCATGAAATATTAAAAAGTGCCATTTTGGTTGTTTTTTTTGGTATGCATTTTGGTGTTTTGTTTTATATACGGCTGTCAAAGTTAACTGCATATGTGTTCTTGAAAAATACTTCTTTAAAAAAGCTCTTTCAAATAAAATGTATTTAACAAAAAAAAAATTTCTCTTTAGGTTAGTTCATACAAAAACAGCAGTAATATTGTTAAATATTATTATAACATCACTCTAACAGTGGGTAGATAAATACACTACAAAGTCAATATTTTTCAATTTTTCCATTAAATATGGATCTTTACATGAAAAAATATAGCTGCCTTTACTGTATATTTTATGAAGGGAATCCCTCACAAGGGGATTATTATATTTGGTGGTCCTTGCCATCAAAATGTTTGGGAAAAACCCTACTTTCAGCCATCGATAAGTGTTGTACTTTCAGGTTAAACTCTAGTGTTCAGTTCCATTTCATTGAATCTTAAAGATCCCCAGAATCAGCGGAAAAAAAAAAAGTCCAGAGATTCCTTCTGGGCCTAGATTAGAACAATCACTCTGCGTGGGACGATTGAAACCCACTGGCCAATGTATAATTGAAACAGACTGAAAAATATATAGAATATGACTCAAGGTGTTATTTTCTGAATGCAGGCTTATACTGTCTCTGAGCACACAGTGAATTAGAGGACAAAGTAAGACAGTAGGGTGTTGTTGAGATCCAGACAGCAAGGTAAACAAACACAGTCTTGTGATGCAGCTTGATGAAAAATGTAAGTGTTTGGGACAGGACAGTAGACTCAACAACATAAGCCCACAAATGACACCTATTTTTGTCTGGAGTTTAAACAGGAAACAGAAGGTAGGCTGATTTGAGAGCACACGCATTGCTCTCGCCTGTCCAAATGTCACCATTAAGGTTAATGAGCCTGACACCTCCGTCACTGCTTTTAGAGCAGGGCGGAAAATATAAGCCCTGCATGGCCGGATTTATAGTATCTAGTTGCCCACGTCACAGCAATTTAGTAAACTTGATTATTTTTATAGATAACCACAATAGTGGTCTCAGACACTGTGATCTCAATACCTCTATTCCTATGAATAATTACAGAACAACATGTTTACAGTGTATGATAACCTTTAATACGACACAGGCAGCTACCTTGTCATTCAGTGCTAATTTGGGGGTTTTTCACTGTGCCACTTTAGTAAATGGATTTGCTAGTCAATTTAGCAGTAACACTTCTATCCGTTTTTGTCAACTGCAATTAATATGGGCAACAGCCAGGATATGATGTCACACAGCTTCTATTTTTATAAATAATAAATTATGAATTTAGGGTTCATTTTGGGTTTCTAAAGTAAAATCTGGAGAGCGGGGTGGTAGATGACAGATATAATTCTGACACATGCATATGAAGTGCCATTTCTAAGTGCCATCTGAAATTTTCTTCTAAGAATGATCATTTTTATCAAGCTCGTATATTTAAGTTCAGTCATTTCAATTAAATGACAATTAATTGGTAATTTTCATTGCCATTTAAGAGAAATTACAGAACTTAAATATACAAGCTTAATAAAAATGATCATTCTAGAAGAAAATTTCAGATGGTACTTAGAGGCTTTTGCATCTGAACTCTTCATATACAGTACTGTGCAAAAGTCTTAGGCATGTTAATATAAGAACTGTGGGAACATCTCCAAGATGCTTGAAGAAACCTTCCTGCAAAGCTACAGTACTGTGAAAAGTACTGGCACTTGTGTTAAAATGCTGTAAAGTGAGAATGCTTTCAAAAATAAAATCACAAATTGAATTTATTTATGATTTAACTTCTATTGACTAATTCAAATCAATATATGGTGTAACGACCCTTTGTGTTTAAAACGGCTTTTGTCCAGGTACACTTGCGCATAGTTTTTCAGGTAGCTTTGCAGGAAGGTTTCTTCAAGCATCTTGGGAGACGTTCCCGCAGTTCTTCTGGATTTAGTCTGTCTCAGTTTTTTCTGTTTCTTCATGTAATCACAGACGGACTCGATGATGGTGAGATCAGATCATACGGGCTGTTGTAAGACTCCTTGTGCATTCAGAAATCTCACTGGATTATTACAATTAATGGCAAAAAGAATGTTTGGAAATGTAAACTGATATTTCCTACTGACACACTACAGCAAAATATATAAATAACTGACTTAAAACCATTTATTCTATTAAAACCATTTATTTATTTATTTATGGGGGGGTGGGGGGGGGGGGTATATTAACATGCCTAAGACGTTTGCACAGTACTGTATATACACTGAACGAAATTATAAACGCAACACTTTTGTTTTGGCCCCCATTTTTCATGAGATGTACACAAAAGGCCTATTACTCTCAAATATTGTTCACAAATCTGTCTAAATCTGTGTTAGTAAGCACTTCTCCTTTGCCGAGATAATCCATCCACCTCACAGGTGTGGCAGTGGCATATCAAGATGCTGATTAGACAGCATGATTATTGCACAGGTGTGCCTTAGGCTGGCCACAATAAAAGGCCACTCTAAAATGTGCAGTTTTATCACACAGCACAATGCCGCAGATGTCGCAAGTTTTGAGGGAGCATGCAATTGGCATGCTGAGTGCAGGAATGTCCACCAGAGCTGTTGCCCATGAATTGAATGTTCATCTACCATAAGCCGTCTCCAAAGGCGTTTTAGAGAATTTGGCAGTACATCCAACCGGCCTTAGGGAAGCTGCATGTGCATGCTCGTCATCCTCATCGGGGTCTCGACCTGACTGCAGTTCATCGTCGTAACCGACATGAGTGGGCAATTCCTGGAAGCTGAAAACATCCCAGTTCTTCCAGCGTACTCACCGGACATGTCCCCCATTGAGCATGTTTGGGATGCTCTGGATCGGCATATTCGACAGCCGTTCCAGGTCCTGCCAATATCCAGCAACTTCGCACAGCCATTGAAGAGGAGTGGACCAACATTCCACAGGCCACAATCAACCTGATCAACTCTATGCGAAGGAGATGTGTTGCACTGCGTGAGGCAAATGGTGGTCACACCAGATACTGACCCCCACGGAACAGTAAAACTGCACATTTTAGAGTGGCCTTTTATTGTGGCCAGCCTAAGGCACACCTGTGCAATAATCATGCTGTCTTATCAGCATCTTGATATGCATCTTGATATGATTATCTCGGCAAAGGAAAAGTGCTCACTAACACAGATTTAGACAGATTTGTGAACAATATTTGAGAGAAATAGGCCTTTTGTGTATATAGAAAAAGTCTTAGATCTTTGAGTTCAGCTCATGAAAAATGGGGGCAAAAAAAAGTGTTGCATTTATAATTTTGTTGTGTGTATATATATATATATAAACTAAGGATCTATATATTTGGGGAACTAACACTTCTGTTGATCACCCAAGTGGGCACATTTATCAGCTGATTCTGATGATCTTAATAATGGCCAAATATTGGCTGATGAATCGTCCTAGTGATACATTGGTTTAGTAATAATTATAAATAACAACAACTGAATAGTAATAAAAATCAAATCAAAATAATCTCAATAGTTAGAAGGGTTTCTTAAATCTATTATTTTTACTGTTGGATACTGCAGCCAGTTGTCACAGTGACTCAGGCGTTCTGGTCTATTTCAAAGCCACAATTGGAAAGAAATTAGTAAATAGAGGAACTCTTTCCTGATGTTCAGGTCAGCGAAAGTGTAATCCTTTGATATGTGTCAAAAGTTTCCACTTTCAAAAGGTCAGGACTCGAGGGGAATGTTAAACTTTCCTTCCTTAAAGTTAAAATGCAGCCTTTGAATTATTGATGAATGCCCTGTGGACACAGTGCTTTGAATTATGCACATCCACATTAAGTCTTTGTTCAAACACACTAACTAGTATTAAATATAATAATGTTGCGGTCCACAGTAGAACAGAGATGTGGAGAATGCAACCAGAGTGAATGAAAGAGGGGAAGTCCTGGATGACCTTACTGATCTGGGCCCATATTCATAAAGATTCTAAGAATCCTCTCAGAAAACTCTTAATTTAGCTTAAAAACTTTTACGTAGGAGTCTTAGCTTAAGAGCAATTCGGGACCGATCTAAGAGCAACTCTGAGTAAGGAAAAGACAAAAACTTTCATCTTAGTAAGGAGGCGGGGTTGACCCCGTTGCTATGTATGACACAATCTTTTGACGACTGTGATTGGTTGGTTGTCCAAGAAGGGAAAAAAAGGTGATTTTAAGTATAGGGTCTATTCTAAGCCTTCACTTTGAAATTACATGCGTAATTTTTCCTATTTGACCGTTCTCACACACACACACACACACACACATTATATATGTGTATATAAATCCCTTTTTTTTATTTACCATGCTGTTAATTTCCTATAAGGTATTTGATTGGCTTAGAATGATAAAAATTGTTCCACTCTTTCCAATTACACTGATTGCTGGCATGTCTATTTAAGTGGTGGTTTGAATGTTGGTTTTAATGTTTCAAACAAGGAATTTTCCCAGTTGCCAAATATCGTAATGTAGTGATTACTTTTATTTCTGGCGCTATGGCATTTCTGCGCTGTATCGGAGATGTTAGCGTGTCTCTAATAAGATCAGTCACAAACATGATCCCTGCACGATCTAATCTATAGCGTCTTATTAACTCACTGTTATTCATTGTCTGCAACACATTTCTTCTCCCTCTTCGTCTTTCTGCCATTTTCTCCTCTGCTAAAGAAACTCTTAAGCCTCTTAAAAGTCCTCGTCCGTGCTCCTAACAATTTTGACCTTAAGACCTCTTTTAAGGGTTAAGATGCTTTCTGAATTACTTTTTTCTTTACTAGGATTTTTTCTTTAATTTTAAGAGTAAACGCCCACATTTCTACGAATTTTCTTAGAATTTTGTCACTAGGAGCTACTCTTTGCATTAAGATTCTTTATGAATACGGGCCCTGATGTTTAAGTCCTGCACCAGACCACAAGTTCCCGCTCATTTATGATTGTCACCTTACAGTTCAAAGCAAGTTCATTATTGAAAGGTCATATTCTGAATGGCCATTAAAAAAAAAAAAGCAGCATGTCCCATGAGTTCCTCCTGAATGGCATTATTAGTTTACAGCTTACTGAAATATTTTTTACATATTTGACATTGTTGCAGCCACTCTCTTCCCAGTCTGTCAGTAACGCTCTGAGCTGTGTTTCCCAAAAGCATCATAAGCCTAAGTTGATCGTAGAACAATTGCAACCAATGGTGTCTAAGATCAGCTTAGGCTTACGATGCTTTTGGGAAACGCAGCCCTGTTTAGTTCCTGTCTCTATGAAGCCCCTCCTTCTGAAAAGCACAATGTGCTCTGATTGGTCGGCTGGATCAGTGTGTTGTGATTGGTCAACCGCTTTGAACGTAATTGGGAAATGTCACTCCCCTTACAATAACTGCAACACTACTCAACCAGGGCAGGTCTTGGGCGGGAAAATTATTTGAATGAGGAATTTTATGACGTGTACGTTCGAGGAAGAAAACTCAAGACTACAATCGAGGCGGAACTTTGCAGACATTTTTTCATGCTCAAACAGCAACATTACACAATAAAGGAAGTTGAAAAAGTAAGAAACATCTAAGAAAGAATAAATGTCCTCTTTTAAAAAACAGCATATATTGTCATCTCATTAGTTGCATGTTTAATTTGGTGAGTAGCTTTGTCTTTTACATCATGTTTTTACATATATTTTTTTTATTTTATGAAGAAATATCAACAACAAAAATTGAAGTGTGTCATTTCCAATAAATGGAATTGTTTTCTAAAACAATTCCTGGAGACTCCCACGATCTACTATTGGTTTTTTCATCACTCTGGAAATGAAAGGTCATGCACATTGCATTGTGGGATGCAGTACCCCAGCAGTGAGATCTTGGTAGCATAATGCATATAGTAAGTCATCTGGGTATTCTATGGATGCAGAAAATTAGCATATAGTACACAGTATACCTACTATATGATACTGAATTTACTGAAATAGTAGGACTAATATGGTTATTGGAGAAGTCCAGCATTCGTCACCAGAGAGAAGCCTGTTGCTTCTCTGGAAGATCAGTTATGACAGTTTGAATAAGAATTATGAGATAAAAAAAAAAAAAACTGAAACCTGCACTGATGAATTGTTTAAACAACATGCATTTAGAAAATAGTTGAGTTTTCATTTAATGCCAAATTTAAGTCTTTCAACTGGTTATTTACATGCTTCCAAAAATTATTTATAAGTTAATAAAAATATATATTTTTAAATTATCATATTAATAATAATACAAGTATATTGTATCTTCTATTTTGTTGCCTATACAAACCCTTTGTGCCAACCATAACTGTGCTGAGGTAGGCATGATTACACAAGTCATGAGTTAACAACATTTAGGAAATATTTTGTAAGATCTAATTTGATCTGTTTTTTTACTCAATAACTTAATCATTCGTTTGCATTTACTTAGGTTACATCATTGTCTGTTCAACCAGAGATACTTGACAGAAAAGTGAAAAGTGTCACATCCAGTGCCTTTAACTGTCAAAATACATTAACTTTATATGTGCTAAACTAGAATTTTCATTTTAGAACTCTAGTTGTGCAAACCTGGTTTTCCAGGCACACCTGGGCAGAAAATGAATGGAGTTCAGTGATGTAAACAATATCATCACAAGCTGAACCATTGCACTTAGCACAAGAATAGCCCAGGGTAATTTAAACGCATGATTTGGTGAGTAAATATAGGATATATAGCATATCCCATATAACTGGTAAGGCCAAACATCCTCCTGTTTGCATGAATCAACAGCAGTTCCTGAAAGTTCCGCACAGGGAACCACACCTTCAACTCTGCAGACAGCAGCTGTCACTGATGGCTTCACGTAACAGACTCGCCACGGAGGCGTGAGAGAGGTGTGACAAATCGCCGAAGCTCATTGGCTGGCGCATTTTAACGAACAGCGCTACCGGCCAATCAGAGATCACGCGCAACGCTTCGAACGCATGACGCCATGCGCAGAGGCGGAGCATGAGACGCTGCGTCTTCGGACGTGAGGTATATATTGAGTTAATTACATACCCAGCCACCGTTCTCCTGGATCCAGCCGTGCAGCGGCCCGTTCAGATATTCCGTCATCCAGCCCGCAATGTTATCCACCTGCGCCGTCATCTCCTTGTTCACGCATTCGACACAAACAGTCCCTCCAAACTCGAAAAAAGCGATGATTCTGCCCCAGTTCACGCCGTCCCTGAACAGCTCGTCTATGACCGCGGTGAAGCGCTGATGCGCAGTGATGGACGTGAGATGCAGCTGTTTGGACATCTCCGCAAAGTCCGACTGATATAACCGTTCCAGTTCATCCCCAGCCTCCCGTAGCACCTTATGAAGAGCGCTGAACGGGTCGTGACGCGGGCTGGGAGAGACGCCGCTGTCCTCCTCCTGCCTCCCCATCATCAGTCCATTCGAGACACTGTCATCGTGTCCATTCACTTCCCACACGAATCCCTTCTTCCACAGCTTATGGTGGATGTACTTCACCACTATATTGCGGTTATCATACACGACCTCCTGTGCCATATCGACCTGTATATATAGCTAAACAACCTCAGAATCAATGTGAGCTTATTAATCCAGGCGCATCTCCATCATGATCTTCATCTTCATAACCCCAATGCAATGCAGCAACTGATTTTTAGATAACTGCAAACCGTTCGAACGGTGAACTTACTGCATGTTGCCTCACTTGAGACGGCAAGTTGCAGCACTCGCGCAAATCCTCCTCCAGTGCTTCGGTGTAGAAAAACGCCCACTTTCTGTTCCCAGCAGAAAATTCCAGGCATGTATGAGAGGATTTAAGCATCTTCCTTCATATCAGATAACACAAACATGCCGTATAAGCACGGGTGAGAAAGTCTCTGGTGTTTTGAGTGGGAATTGCGTGCAGTAAGTCATGGTTTATTCGTGTAAAAGACTCCAGAGCTGCGGGAGACGGAAGAGGCTGGTCGCCGAGTGTTCACGCGCACTTGTGAGTTTCTTCTCTCGCGGAGCGGCTAGTGTAAAGAAAGACTTTCTCAGTGGTGTCTGCTGTCGAATTGAGTCTTTACGCGAAAGGTAAACGGGTAACAGTTGTGTCTCTCAGTATAAGTTGAGCGTTTGGAGGAGTCTGCTGTGCGCAGTCGCTCCATTTGCAGCCAGACTCGACTCTGCCCCCTTTATAGCAGAGGTGTTTCCTGTGCGACGTCACTCATTCACACTCATGTGCGTGTGTGAAGTGCAAATACTGCTAATACCTTGCTCGTTTATCCTCCTTTGAGCATTTAAAAAATCTGGAGCATAATTAATATTAATAAAAAAATTTAACATTACTGAACAACATTTTTTTTATAATATTGTTAATATAAAAAGTATTATAACATCTTTATGTAAAAGTAGATTAAAGGAAAAATGAAAACTCACCCACGTCGTTCCAAACCCGTAAGACTTATGTTCATCTTCAGAACACAAATTAATATATTTTTGATGAAATCTGACAGCTACGCAACTACCACTTTGACCTTCAAAAAGTTCATGAAGAGATCGTAAAAAAACTAATCCATATGAATTGAGCGGTTTAGTCCAAATTTTCTGAAGCGACTCGATCGCTTTATATGATGAACAGATTGAATTTAAGCTTTTGTTCATTTATAAACATTGATCAGCGAACATAAACAGAAGCTTAACCGAACCTACATGAGAATGAACCTCATTGGTTCTTGCTGAAGCTCAAACGTGATGCGTAACACGAGAATGAACCTCATTGGTTCTCGCACGTCAAGCGAACAGGCTTGAGCTTCCGTTTGCCATAACTGATGTGCGAGTTGATGAATGTTTATAATTATATGTGAAGTGTCAAAGTGAGGGACAGAAAGGTCTCAGATTTAATAAAAAAAAGTCCTACGGGTTTTGGAATGACTTGTGGGTGAGTAATTAATTACAGAATTTTTGGGTTAACTAACCCTTTAATGGTGAGCTCATATTTAATGATCAATTTATTTTTATATTCATTTTCACACTGTATATCTTCACAGTGGGCTTTCAAATTTTACACTTCTGTTTCTAGGTCACTAATCGAATAAGCAATTTTCGGCACGCACTGATCATGTGATCTTGTTTGTACAGACGATCAGATGTTCTTGCTTTCACTGAAGCATACGATGCTCTTTGGATTATTTTCAGATCACGTTGGAAAACATGAGATCATCAGAACTTCTGGAGTTCATACCATACGAGTGCTGTCTTAAGCAGATTGAGACGAAATCCACCATACATTTTCACTTTAACTGTTTTCATGGAATTTAAAATGAAATTATTTTTTTTTTTTTAAAGAGAAGCATTTCCTAGTGGTCTTTTGGATGTTTCTGTAGCCTATATTATATAGAATATCATCATATTGGCCACACCCCCAAACATTTGGTATCACAGAACAGTCTAGGGTGTTGTTACCTTTACCAGTTACTTGCTGTTTTTAGAACTAGCTTAAAAACGTATTTTTATAGTTTGGCATTTGACGCTATGTGAGAGTTGTCTTATTGTTTTATTCCGTGCTGTTGACTGTTTGTATCATTGATATGGGATATGTGTGTACAACACTTTGATAAACACTTGCTGTTTTTAAAAAGTGCTTTATAAACTTTGACTTTTTACTTTAATATACACATAACTTAAAATAGTGGAATGTATGCTTTCAGGGACCAAGCAAAACATATTTATGTGGATATTAAATTGACTGTTAGGACTGACTATACTGTACAAGCAGGAAAACAAGCAGAGTAGTTAATATATATTATTAAAATAAATAATAATAAATACTCTTTAGAAAATGTGGGAAAATATAATTTATTCTTTGGAATTTCCAAATGTTATTTAGAATTCTCATGTTCTAAATACCATCCTAACATTTATTTATTTATTTATTTAGGTATATGGGAGAAATAACAATTTTCTTGCAAATAGACTGTAGGTAATACATTTTTTTACCTGGTTCGATGAGCTGAAATGGAAATCAGCATCTGTACAAGCAGAGCAGAATTTGGTCCCCAGCCTTGCCTCAAAATGGGAACTTGTGTGAGGCCTTTGATCTTTCAGCACCCCTCGGTGTCAACCCTGCTTTGAATAAAGGTGAACCAACTCATGCCAAAACCTATGAATTACTGCAGAACAAAATTACTACATCATACATATGACCCCTGCTAGCAGTCCAGGCTTCCGAGACAGAACATTGTGTGTTGCAATGGTGGTCTTTAAAATGTTCAGGTTTGTGCCTAACTTGCTTTCTACCTCTGTCAGCCTTGACTGGGTTATTCAGGGCTAAGTTAGGCTTCTGGAGTAGGCTATTTCAGACTTGCGATGAAGTGCTTCAAAGAAAAGGAACAGGTTCAGGCGATTTATACTGATGTTACTGACAGGTATGTCCTGTGTCTCCTAATTCTGGCAAGAGTGAACCTCCATTCCTGTCTATTAATGAAAACAAATTGTAAATCACTAACCCCTGGTTCCACAGACAAGGCGTACGCCTAGTCTCAGACTAAAATGCATGTTTGAAAAACTTGCACTGACCAATCTTAAAATATATCAGTGCCATTGTTTTGTCTCAAAATGCACACCAGCAATGTTTTTTTTCTAAGGCGCGTTTTAAAAAAGCTTCTTGAATTAAACTAAGGCCTAATCCTAGCTTAATCTAAGCCCTGTCTGTGAAACCAGGCCTATAAATTAAATGGTAAAATGTTACATAGGACACTATGTAGTGCATATGTTTTAACTAAGCAACAAGTTTTCCAGTCAGTGATTGGAATTATTTCAAAATAGTTATTGAGAAAGTAATTTTAATAGACACCGCAAACAACAAGACGAATTTCTAGCCAATTAAATATTTAAAGCATAAGCAGAAATGTTTGTTATATATTTTCAAGGGATTCCATCACCATCATTTTACAAAGTTCAAAAGGTTCCGACACAAAATTACCTTTCAAAAGTTATTTATTTCATTATGTAAGAAAATAAGACAAAGCAACAACATCCTCTTTTTCTCCCATGGCACACAAGGTGAAATTTATGCAATTTTGGCAACAAATGAATAAGGGAAAAAACAGATATACAAGCAAAACGTATCCAAGTTGGTCTTGGTCTTTTAAAAGTTACTCATAAACTATATACCTTATTCTCAGAAATATACCTCAACTTTAGTCAATAAAAGAGGGAACTATAGCAGAAGACAGTGAAAATAAAATCAAAGTATCTTCTTATGCTTTTAAAATGAAGTGTGAGCACAGGCTTGATTTGCATAGCTTTAAGGAGATCAAAACATTTTCTCTACTGTTTGCTTCTTAATGACTAAACAAATGACTACGTCCATGTGTTGAGTTACGGAAGAGGGCACGACCGAATCGTAAGTCCGACACATATCGGCACCTAACTTATAGCTACTATGTGCTGGACGACGTGCCTTGAGCCAATATCAAATGAGAACATCGTCGCTTCGACTCATGCATTCTCACTTTCATATTTTGGGTCATTTTGTAAAAAATATCCAATGAACAAACAAACAAAAACAATGTCTTTTTCCATATTGAAACAAATCTACGTAAACCATACACAATCTATGCCATAGTTGGATGTGGAGGTGTCCACTCTTATAGCTTGTATAGTGGTCTGTGTTTGGATCTCTTAAGGCTTGGAATGGGTCTCCACGACTGCATTGGTCAATCGTTTCTAGCATACCTGCAAACTCCGGACCGGCAAAAAAATTATCTTCTAAAAAATGACTACATCTTATGCTAATAGAAAAGCAGAAATACAGCAGTTACCCCTGCAAAGCTACGCTTATAGACTCTATTACCGTGAAAAGGTAAGATGAAAAGAAAGGCGATGAGTTTGCAGGTATGTTCTAGGGAAAACAGCAGCATAAAAAAAAAATATCTTAAATAAAGAGTTGCATTGAATGGAAGTGCTACTTCACCCAAAAATGAAAATTCTGACCATTCATTCACCCAAATTCCAAAACCGTAAGACTTTCTTTTTTCTGTAGAACAAGAGTTTTGTTTAGTTTAGTTTTTTTGTCCATACGACTCATGCACACTATATTCCAAATCTATAAGGCCAAAATTTTAAGTCAATAAGGACTTGAATTTCTGTGTATTTCTCTCACAAATCAATCATGCTGCTCCGGACGAAGTCATACGGACCACTTTTACAGTCCCTTTGGATCACTGTATGGAAAGGAGCAGCATGAACATTCCACTAAACTTCTCCTTTTGTGTTTTACATATGACAGAGAGTCATGCAGGTTGAGCAACATGAGGGTGAAGAAATATTGAGAGAATGTTCATTTTCACTTTCAATTGACCCCTTTCTGTTCATTCAGGCTTTCAAGGGATAAACATCCGCTCGTGTAACTGTAGGGTGTGATCACATCACATGCTCGCCGTTTGCTTGTGACCGTGAGGAAGGCAAATATTACAACAGCATGAGTAAGTGTCGTTTTCTCTCTAGCTATTGTGTTGTCAATAAGGTACGACATCGAACGGGTGCAACAAGAACAAGGGGCAAGTTTGGAAGGCCTAAATCAGAAAACACAGTTTATATGCTAGAACCATCCAGTTTACGTTACAACAGAGCAGAGCAACGATGGGATTCACTTCACTTGTGGAAGCCATATTGCTTGTTTTGATGTACAAATCAGATCAAGCTTCACAACATCTACAGTATTTGAAATGCCTGCGTGAACACAATACTCTTGATACATTTATTCATCTTCAATACTAGAGTTCTGGGGTTGTGGACATCAAACCACATGTATAGCTGACTACGATTATTCAAACATGAGCTGCTTCATATGTAGGCTTTTGCTCTGGTTACACCTGATCCATTTGGATCTCCAGCTCCACCTGTTGGCAGAAAGGTGTAGTGACTCGAACCAGCGAGCCATTCACCACCGCAATGGCTTATCAAGACCCCTCCTCCAGTTCAGTGAACTCTTAGAAGCCCCTGAGGTCACCTAAATGCATGCGTACAAGCAGACAAATATAATACACACACGCACACACATTTATAAGGTAAACATTTCCTTCAGAAACCCCCACACAGAGCAAAGAAGATAAGGCAGAGTGGCAGACTCAGGCTGTTTCATCCGAAAACACAAGACGTCCCGTGTCCATACCTTAAAACTATGAAATCTAAAAGCAGGAAGATACAGTGCTTGAATACGAACATCACAGACCAGTCAGAAGAACATAGGACAGCTCGTCACCTCATAAGGAAGCGAAGTTGGAGTTCTTGAGCTGTACAGATTTTTACCTGTACAGCATATGGTAACATTTCATTAATATAAATAAAAGCTGATTGAATTTTAATTCTAGTGTTGAACCTTCTGAAGTACAAACCTTCTAAAACATGAAAATGAAGTATAGGCAGTGAGAGCCAAAGAGAAATTCATTTAAATGCAAATAAACTTGGTTTTGTTTTTTAAGAGATTGAAATATGGATGCAGCATGCACTGGAATGATTGGGGTCCTGAATATTACAGATCTACAGTGTTTTTTAGTAGACCTCTTCTACCCACTTAAACATGTCTGCCAGGCTGGGTTTGTGCGTGCTGTGAAGGTGTATGGGTGAATGTAGTGGTGGGAATGCTGGTGTTACTCCCTCTTGTCCGCTGCTTTGGACTGTTCTCTCTGGATCATGCAGCGGCGGACGATGCTGTCAAAGCTGCCCAGGTAGAAGAGAGCGATGGTGCGGAACAGTCCCATGGTCACAATCTGGACAGGGTGACAAAATATTACCATTTTAACATATCACAGAAAATAAATCACAGTGTATCCGATTATCCATCCATCTACCTATTCATCTTTCCATCCATCTACCTATTCATCTTTCCATCCATCTATCCTCCATCCATCCATCCATCTATAGATAGATAGATAGATAGATCTACCTATATATCAATCCATTTACCTACCTGCCCATCCATCCATCTGTATGTCTATCCATATATCGATCTATCTATAAATTCATCAATCCATCTATCTACCTATCCATCATCAATTCATCCATCCATCCATCTATATAACTATCCATCCATCCATCTACTGATTAGTAAACAGTTGAGCTCTTTAAAGAGACATGTTTTTCTTACTGTGAAGAGCATTTTAATAATCTAAAACAATCTTTTCCCACTATAAAGAATCTTTTGTGGAATGGAAATGTTCCATGGATGTTAAAGGTTCTTAATGGAACTATCAATGCTGATAAAGAACCTTAATTTTGAATCCTATGTTTCGATCTATCAACATATATATCAATCCATCCATCCATCCATCCATCTATCTGTCTACTTATATAACTATCCATCTATACCCATCTCTCTATCCACCTATCCATCCATCTAGAAATGCACCAATACCAGTATCGGTATCGGGCCTGATACTGCACTTGTGTACTCGTACTCAAATTCATTACAATGCTTTGATACCAAAAACTCCCAAAATTTGCCTCTGATTTGACCAGTTTTGAGTCAGGGAAGATCTGGACAAAAGTCAAGAGGCTCATTAAAATCTTCAAAGGGAATATCTAAGAGCGTGACTGACTCAAATAGCCCTACGAAAGCTGAATGCAAACAAGATGTTACTAAGATACAAAGATGAAGCAGGATGATAAAAGGGACATGATGCAGAAATAATTAGCTGTCATTCCATGTCAATCTCCTAGGCCTAGGGTATTGTCAATGAGTCAAATATGATGACACTGTTGCGCTAGAGTCAGAATCTTAGTGTTTTGTGACAATGGTCCGTACCTGCTGCAGCCCCTCAGTGATGGAGGTCACAGGTGACATCCCACAAGTCAGCGCTGAAAGCATGTAGCCATCAGGACCAAATGAGCTGGTGAAATTTCCCTGCTGTGAATGGACAGAAACAAGGTATTTGGAAGAAACAATAGTTAATGTGTATATACGTATATATAAATATAACATTTCTCAAATTATCTTCTTTTGTATTCCACAGAAGGAAGTAAGTCATACAGGTTTGGACCGACATGAGAGTAAAAGATGACAATTTACATTTTTGGATGAACTATCCCTTTAAAGAAGGACTTTATTGTGCTTTAAAAACAGCTAGACGGAGTGCAAAACAGATGGCAGGGGTCGAATGTTGGATGAGTAGTTGACTACCTTGACCAGTCCCTACTTACCACAGCATCCTTCACCGCAATTTTTGCCACTTGCTCAGGCTGACAGACTCCAGACGTCTCTGAAATTAACCTGGTCTCCAGAGGCTGCCATTGAGAGAGATAAAACCAGAAGAATAAAACATAGGCAAGACAAAAACATGTTTTGCCCAGCATTACTTTGTGCAGGGACAAACAGCCACCTAAATATATATTATATATATAATTTTACTTCAGGAACAAAGACCCAACTATGTAACAGAGCAGAGACATGCATTATTAGAAATCATTCATTTTTAAATATTCTATTAATATTAATGCTCTTTTCTAATATTCTAGGTATTTAATATTCAGAGATTAATTCTATTCAGGAAAAAAATAAATCTATTATCTCACCTTATTCTTATTCTCTTCTGCAAAACCTGGTGTGTCAGTGTCTGGGGGATACGCCACAGTGACATAGATATTATAGGGCTTCATCTAAGAAAGATCAGGAGGAAAGAATAAATCAAAATCAAAGTGTTAATGGACAGCTACATGGTACATACTAAGCGAGCGTCACGTATACATACACACCTCCATCTGCAAGGCCTCCGCCAGACCACGCAGGGCGAATTTGGATGGCGAATAGGCCGTGTAGCCAAAGAGGCCAATCTGCCCTCCCTGTGACGACACAAACATGATGCGGCCCATCCGCCTTTCCTTCATAGTGGTGATCACTGCCCGGGTGGGGTAAACGCTGCCCAGATAGTTCACCTCCATCATTTTCTGTTAAAGGCACAATATGTAAGATTTTTGGGATTAAATTATCCAAAAAACACTAGAACAAGGTTATATATTTTGTTGACTTGTGTACTTGTACTATCCAAAATGTTTCCAACAATGTTTAAATATAGAAAAGTTGATTTAAAGCAAGCAGCTTTACAGTATTAAAGTCATATTTACCCCTTGGAAGTTTACCCAAGTTCCCGAGTTGGGCGGGCCATAAACTTTAAACATGGCGAAGGGGAGAATAATTGCTGCTCTGACTGATTTTCTTTAATCGTTTTTTATACAACAGCTTCATTCACCTTGTCTTGTCATTAAAGCAATGTATATTTACATATATGAATAATCATTTAAAGCGTATAATTTAAAGCCTGTATATGACTGAAATTCTAGAATCGACAGCAAGCTGACTATCTAGATAGCATGGTGAATGTATACATGGTTGTCAATGAATGGGACGCTAAATATCATCCCTTGAATAGGACCATCTGGTAATCGAGACTTAAGAAGTGGGAAGTAGGAAATTTCCGATAGCAAGTGAAGGCAGAATAATAGTAGTTTGAAGGTGTTTACCAGCCATTTACAGCAATAGGAAGCTGTTTTGAACTCCAGAAACAAACTCAAAAACTAACTTCATTTTGGCCTGATTTGGTTCGAAAAGACATCACAGCAGTTCATTCTTCGATTTCCAGGGCCTTTACTAGCCTAATTCAAAAATGCCCACGCGCATGTCCATGATATGCTGCTCTTACCTTGAAGCGGTCAACTTCCACCTCCTCAAACTTCCCAGATATAGACGTCCCAGCACAATTCACCAGCATGTCCACAGGACCCAGCTTCTCTTGAGCCTGGATAACAAACACAAACATGCAACAGTCAGCAACCATCGCAAACCATCTGAAGAAAAAATTATAATAAGAGTTTATGTTTGAAAACAATGACCAGATTAAATGCTGACATGGAATAATATGCGAACAGATTCTTATAAATTGGTAAACAAAATAAACATACTTGTTTTATGACACTCTCCACTTGGCTGTAGTCTTTCGACACATCAACAGAAATGCAAAGCACCACCTAGAGGTAGTCATAACAATACATGTAAAGCCCATTTAAGATTTTTGAGTTGATTTTGAGTGCAATGTCCAAAAAAAGAGAAAAAAAAGAAATACACACTTGCTTATCATTTATGGCACATTTTTCCACTTCTTTCTTGGCTTGAACCAACTTGTGCTGTAGGGGAACATGTACGCAATGGTAAACACACACACATGGTTTTCAGAATTTAATATCAAATATGTAATACCATCCAAAGACAGGATAAATTATTATGTAAACTACTGATCAAAAAATTTGGGGTCAATACGATTTTTTTCTTTTTAAAGAAATTAATACTTTTATTCCGCGCAGCAGATGATTTACAATGTTACAAAATATTTCTATTCTGAATGCTGTTTTTTTTTTACTTTTCTATTCATAAAGGGATCCTGGAAAATAAAAATAAAAATTGTGGTTCCCACAAATATATTACGCAGCACAATGTTTTCAACATTGATAATAATATCTTCAAATAAATGCAGCCGGGACTGCAGTCACTGACAGATGATATACACACCTCATCTCGTGCCACCAGTGTGATGAAGGCACCATGTTTGTAGCATTCCATGGCAATGCACTTCCCAATCCCACTGCTGCCTCCAGTCACCTGATGATGGACAGCATATTCAGAGCAGATTTATTACTAACCAAGCAAGTCACAGTTCACATCATTTACTAAAATATGCAAAAAAGCTTTGAGAGAGCATATAAACAAATTCACCAGGTTATAGGCACCAGAAAATCCAACAAATAATAATAAGTGCAAGTGCCACCAAATGTGCATTTATTCTCAAACAGTGGTCATAGAGCAACAGTCAGATAAGGTTGCAAAAAAAATCCTGTTCTTAAAGGAACACTCCACCGTTTTTTTAAATAGGGCTTATTCACCTTCTTTCCCACATTTAGATAGGTGGGCAAATGCATTTTTGTCTCAGTGCATGCATTGTTTTAGTTTGACAGGGTCGGCGTGAGCTTAGCTTAGCATAATGAATGGAATCCTTTGTTGCCAGCTAGCATGTCCTGAATAAAAGTGATATAAAAAAAAAAAAAACCTACCTAATTACTTCTTGTGGCCTTTCCTAGGCAGATATTGACTTATATATTAAGGACTATATTAGGGGGAAGCACAGGCGAAGCACTGCTACTTGGGCGTGATATCTCTGCGCCCAAGTAGCAGTGCTTCGCCTGTGCTTCCCCCTAATATAGTCCCAAGTCAAAATCTGCATAGGAAATCGCCTAGTGTTAATCTGCATCGCTATTTGTACTCGTTGTGAATACGCAGGCCACAAGAAGTAATTAGGTGGGTTTTTTTTTTTTTTATAACACTTTTACTCACCAAGCAAAACAAATACAATGCATGCACTGAGACAAAAATGCATTTGCCCACCTATCTAAATGTGGGAAAGAAGGTGAATAAGCCCTATTTAAAAAAACGGTGGAGTGCTCCTTTAATCCTCCATAGAGAAAATGCCTTTTCACAATATACATGTACAAGACTACTATTAAAGGGATAGTTCACCCAAAAATGAAAATTCTGTCATAATTTACTCTCCCTCAAGTTGTTCCAACCTGCATGAGTTTAAATATAATAGAATTTAAAGATATATATTTTAAAGAATATGGGTAACCAAACAGTTGATGGACCCCATTGACTTCCTATTGTCCTATTGGACCCCATTGACTAAAATGATCTATTGTTAGAGAGTTCAACATGGTGTTCATTTACAACTAGGTAAGTTCAAGCTCTTGATAAACTATGAACCTTAGCAAATGCCAAAACATGAAGTGCCCGCTTGAAAAGGTCCATTGCCCTGGAACAGATGGTTGCATAACCAGTACAAGAATGCATTTATTTGATCTCCTGTGAGAAATATGAGCTGTAACATGAATATTTTTATGCATTTACAATATGAAGTCATAACAGATAGTCTCACCAATGAATGACACAAATAAAAGTCACATGCACATTTGCATTGGACCATTGCGCATAATTGCAGTGACGTGACATAATGCATACACGTGCATATAATCACTTTATGAATAAGCAGGAACAATTAATGTTTAATGCAAATACAATACATTATTATGTATTAATATATAATATATGGAAGACAACGCATTGGCAACCATTTCTTTTATACTACTGATGTTATGAGATCTGTGCGCTGTTATTTAAAATAGAATTATATGAACTTACCACCACATGGGCCCCGTTCAGTTTGAGAGGTTTGGGGCTTATTAACGGGGATATCATGTACAGCAGCAGCACGAAGGCCACGATGAAAGCAGCCACTACCAGGAGCATAATGAAAGGCAGAAGCAGCCACCAGGAGTTAAAGGAGAGCCAGTGTGAGAGCGCGGAGCCGAGAGCCTTCTCAGAGGACATGGGTCAACCTGATGTTGATGACGTTAGCTCACAAGCTAAATGTCCAATTCCAGGCACTCCCCTGTCTCGCGGACAGAAGATAACAGGCCTTCGGGCGAGCTGTTTATGGGCTTATACTATCTGGTGATGTGCAAGAGGTTTGTGCAGTAGATTAAATACTAGGTTGAAGTCGTAAAACCGCGAAAGCTAACTCTTTCCGTTCACTACATGAACCAAAACATAGAATCTATGCACTTTGACGGGATGCTGCGCTTGGGCGGTGGAGTTATGGGAGTTGTAGTTTTTTCAACCTCCGCTTAACCCCGCCCAGTGCAGAAAAAGACTACAAGTTCCAAAGTTCAACACTCTTTTCATAAACTGTCACTTTCTTAATTAACGTAAAAGAGTCTTGAAATGTTTTATAGATGTTCTATTAGGCCGGGAGCCAGGTCCACTCCTCAGGATGTTTTTTGCTACCTTTTTTCACTATTATTTCCTATTATATTATACCTTGGGCCATCACAAGTTGATAACGACCACCCCCAACTCGGCCCCGTTTGGTCTCAGGGGCCAAAAAACACCCTTTTTGGGAAAAGCTTTTGGCAGAATGATGTAATTGTGAATATTAACGTACTGCAGCTACATAAATGGTCATATAACCCTAAAATTGTGCATGGTGTATTCTGACACATAGGGGAAACTAGCAGAAAAAGATTATGGGGATTGCTGCCTTTTTGCTGTCAAATATCACCCTCAACATACTCCAAAAGACTCAATTTGTCAATTTGTCATCAAAGGTCATCATTTTCAAGCATTTTATTATATATATCACTGCCTCAAATGTACATGAAAAACTTCCCAAGTTTATAAGCTTCAATTTAAGTCCAAGATGACCTTTCTATCTAGAGGATAACAGCTGCTGGTACAACCAAGGTTCTCCACTGTACCTCAAATCGGAGAAAACAGAAATTTCAAGCATTACCATTCCATATGGGTTCCATAAGTCCACAAAGTCAGCGCAAAACAAGGAATAAAGATGACTCTAGCAGTGCAGTCTGTTATCAAAAAGCCAACCTTCAATAGAGTAAATGTTAGTAACCTTCTGTACAGGTAAACATTATTTACAGCCAAATGGCGAAACTAAAATACAGCTCAAACATAAAATAGAAAACATTTCTTTGGTTCTTAGATCTTTTTGCTGCTTATCCATGCTGTACTTTGACGACTGGTCATGTTAGTGTATTGTATTAGTGTAGAATATAATCTCTCAATCATCATTTTCCTCCTCTTCCTCATCTTCATCCATATTCGTTTGGATTTCATCAGTCAAATCATCTTCATCTGTTTCATTCTCTGCCAAGACATCAACAAAGGCTTTGGGGATGACGTCGCCCTCAAACCATAGTGGTTCTACATTATAAAAAAAACATTGTAAAAAAACATTTCAAACTTAATCAATGTCAAGGGTCAAGAGCCCAACTAAAGCAAACACTGATCTTCATGATGGTAACCTCAAACGTAAACATTTTCAATAAGACATCAACATCATTCTAAACCTCTGTTAATTCTCAATAAAAACTTCTGTAGACGTGTGACAGAAAATAAAGTCAGTTTAGTAATATAGTAATATTTATATTCTACACTAATGCAATACACTAACATGACCAGTCGTCGAAGTACAGCATGGATAAGCAGCAAAAAGATCTAAGAAACAAATAAATGTTTTCTATTTTACGTTTGAGCTGTATTTTAGTTCCATTATCGGTCAGTCACTCTTTACGTACGTCGTGACTGACTGATAGGAATATCGCTAGAGAGGCCAATCTAGTTCAAGTGAAACTAAAACAAGCCAATACACATTGGCATGCAATCATTTGCATCAGCTGTTCAGCCTCGCAGCGCGGGTATATAATGAGCAGCCAGGTGCGATTGCATTTCAGTTTTTTGCTTCGGAGCCAAGAACTTCGATGTGTTCTACATATCTTCAAGGAGATTGTGAAACTGAGCGAGCTTATTCTTCTTCGGACCTCTCCACACTGGTGCGGGTGACACAGCACAGCAGCGCGAGCGGTTTTTTTTCTCTCTCTTTCTTTTCTTTTTGTTTTTGTTTTGACTTGAGCAAGCAAAAACTGTTCTCACAGCTGGTAGAGTGCACTTGAGAGCGCTCAAAGGCCGTTTTCACGGCTGGTAAGACCAGCGAGGAGAGAGAGCGCACAGACAGGTGCACATTCCTGTCTGTGTTCACAGTGACCGCTCCCTTTTGTGCTTCAGCACTAATGAGAGCAGTCCCTAAAAGAGCTTACACCGATAGAACGCGTCTTTATAAAGATGACATTCTATGTGTGTGTTTCTGTGAATGTGGTCGTTACCTGGGATCGTGGGATGGCACCTTTTACTGCCAGAAACTGTTCCGGTGGCTCCTCCTCCCTCACCACCCTTGATGGCGGGGAGGCTAAGGGATGGCACTGAAGGAACTGCACGAGGGTGGTGAACGAAGGACGCGTTAGAGCTGGTCCCTCCAGCCGATATGAGGTCAGGGCACTACAGTCCCTATTTCATTGTACCCAAGAAAGGTGGTGGGTACAAAATGCTCATGCAGAAACGCATTTTCGAATGCATCCGTCCCCAAGATTGGTTTGCAGCGATCGACCTGAAGGACGTGTACTTTCATGTCTTGATTCTTCCTCGACACAGGTCATTTCTGCGCTTTGCGTTCGAGGGTCGAGCATATCAGTACAAGGTCCTGCCCTTCAGGCTGTCCCTGTCTCCCCATGTCTTCACGAAAGTCACGGAGGGGGCCCTTATTCCCATGAGAGAACAGGGCGTGCGCATCCTCAACTATCTCGATGACTGGCTCATATTAGCACACTCTCGAGATCAGTTATGCGAACACAGGGACCTTGTGCTCAGGCACCTCTGCCAGTTGGGTCTTCAGGTCCACTTGGAGAAGAGCAAACCCGCCCCCGTGCAGAGGATCTCTTTTCTCGGTATGGAGTTGGATTCGGTCGCACAGACAGCACGCCTCACGGAGCAGCGTGCTTAGTCGGTGCTGAACTGCTTGAAAACCTTCAAAGGCAGGACGGCGGTCCCACTGAAATTCTTTCAGAGGCTCCTGGGGCATATGGCAGCGGCAGCAGCGGTAACTCCGCTCGGGCTGCTCCATATGAGACCGCTTCGGCACTGGCTTCATGGCCGTGTCCCGAGATGGCCGTGGCATTACGGCACTCACCGGGTGACAATCACACCGGTGTGCCACCAGACATTCAGCCCGTGGTCAGACCCCTCGTTCCTGCGGGCAAGAGTCCCCTTGGAACAGGTGTCCAGGCATGCTGTGGTGTTAACAGACGCCTCTGCCACCGGCTGGGGTGCCACGTACCACGGACATGCAGTGTCAGGGGTGTGGACGGGCCCTCAACTGCATTGGCACATCAAATGCCTCGAGTTGCTAGCAGTACGTCTCGCTCTGAGCCACTTAAAGAGGCCGGTACAGGGCGTGCAGAGACGTGCTGGTCCGTATGGACAACACTGCAACTGTTGCGTACATCAACCGACAAGGTGGTCTACGCTCCCATTGCATGTCGCAACGCGCCCGCCATCTCCTCCTCTGGAGTCAGAAGCATCTGAGGTCACTTCGAGCCATGTATGTCCCCGGTGTGCTCAACTGTGTGGCCGGCGAGCTATCACAAGCTGTGCTCCCGGGAGAATGGCAACTCCACCCCCAGGCGGTTCAGCTGATCTGGAGAGAGTTTGGGGAGGCTCAGGTAGACCTGTTTGCCTCCTCAGAGACCTCCCACTGACAGCTGTTTTACTCCCTGACCGAGGGAACACCTGGCACGGATGAACTGGCACACAGCTGGCCCCGACCTCTGGAAACTCCATCTCTGGTTCTAGGTGACTTACCCCCAGAGGTACTTAACACCATCACTTCTGCATGGGTGCCATCCACGAGACGTGTGTACGCCTTGAAGTGGAACCTGTTCGTCGAGTGGTTTTCTTCTCGCCGAGAGGACCCCTGAAGATGTTCGATAGGGTCCGTGCTTTCCTTCTTGCAGCAAGGGTTGGAGCGAAGGCTGTCTCCCTCCACGCTCAAAGTACATGCTGCCGCTATTTCAGCTTATCACGAGTCACGACCACATAGATGGCAAATCAGTTGGAAAGCACGACTTGCTCGTCCTCCTCCATACCCTCTTGGGACCTTTCCCTGGTGCTTCAAGGTCTTCAGGATGCTCCCTTTGAGCCTTTGCAGTCAGCAGACTTAAAGCTTCTCTCTTTGAAGACTTTGCTGCTGATTGCACTGGCCTCTATTAAGAGGGTAGGGGGCCTGCAAGCATTTTCGGTCAACGAATCGTGCCTAGAGTTCGGGCCGGGTGACAATCGTGTTGTACTGAGACCCCGGCCTGGCTATGTGCCCAAGGTTCCTACCACTCCCTTCAGAGATCAGGTGTTAGGCTGGGTTCCATATGTGTGACCCTACGGGGATCCCATATGTGTATACTTCCATGGCTGCTCCTAATCGAAGCCCCGTGTCTTTCCCTTGGGCTAAGTTACCCAATATTCATATGCAGTACAACCTTCAGGCTAGTCCATTTGTATTTTTCCACATAACTCCCTCAATGAATGTGGCTTCCGCAGCGTTCCCCTTCCATAGAAAGGGCACGCTTTCGCAGTGTTATCCAATAATCTCACTGTATGGGTTATCACGGAATAACAGTGGCAGATACGCTCTGTGTAAGCCCTTTCCTAGCGTCCTTCCAGGCAAGAAGGGGTACAGGCTTACACCGCGCTGGATGGGGTGCAGCAGCTGTGGCGCTTTGGTAGGGATTCCTATCAGTCGGTCCAGACATACGTCGAGAGTGACCGACCAATAAGGGAACGAATGTTTACCTGTACAGAAGGTTACTAACGTTTACTCTATTGAAGGTTGGCTTTTTGATAACAGACTGCACACTAGGATCATCTTTATTCCTTGTGTTGCGAGGTCTTTGTGGAGTTTAATAAATCTCACATTTGGTTAATTGATTTTGTGTGAATGTACCCTATGTTGCACCCTGACCCCAGTCCACCTAGGGGCATAACATTATTATCATTATATGTGTCAGGATACAAAATGTAAAATTTTAGGGTTATATGGCCATTTATGTAGCTGCAGTACCTTAATATTCACAATTACATCATTCCGCCAAAAGCTTTTCCCAAAAAGGGAGTTTTTTGGCCCCTGAAACCAAACAGGGCCGAGTTGGGGGTGGTCGTTATCAACTTATGATGGCCCAAGGTATAAGATAATAGGAAATAATAGTGAAAAAAAGGTAGCAAAAAACATCCTGAGGAGTGGACCTGTCTCCCGGAATTTTTGACCACCTCAGAGATTCAAACACGCCCTCTCTCCTAAAACAAGCCCCTAAATGACATATTCAAAAAACCTGCTGTCAAAAAAAAAAAAGACACTGCCATCATGATTGACTGTTATTTCAATGACAAGAGACAAGTTATTTCCATTTCAACCTTTATTTACATGTGAATAATAAAATGAACAAGATAAACCCCTTAGTTTTAACTGTCTAACAGGCCTTATTCTTAAAACAAACCAAACATTTCTATACTAGTTATTCTAATACAACGTCTTATAGGTTTTTTTTAAATGGCAAACCAAACACCCTATAAATGCATAGGAGCTGTATACAGATTGATATATAATTGTAAAGTTTTAAATGAAATGTGCAAATATCATCGAATCATTCCCAAACGTTCTGCCTATAAAAACAGGTATATATCCATCAATAAGCATCAGTATGTGTGAATCTGTGTATGTAGATTGAGAGAGACAGACAGAGACAAGAGGAAAATGCAAAAAAGGCACATTGTGTGCTGAGCCTCAGCAAGTGAATTTACAAACGTCCAACACTGGCCCCTGAACATATAATGTAACTCATAACTCAGTGAAGAAATATCACGTTTTACAGTAATATACTGAAAGTAACGCTGTACATGGAGACAAAAACATATGTAGTACATGTAAAGAGTGCCTGAATTGTTAAATGGGGGATCTCAAAGTGTTACATCAAATGGCAATGCAGATTCAAAGTGTGACTTTCTCAAACGAGAAGGAAAAAAAGACAACTCTCATTACCAACACCCATAAAATATGTCTTTGCAGCAACAAAGAGCCACTTTAAATGGTTCTTCTACAAAGCAAAGCCAGCAAAAACATTTTAAGATGGGGCTGAAAAGTCTTCATGCGCCATGGAGCTTCATTATTGTCCATTCAGACTTATGCGACTGTAAACAAGAGTTACATTAGTATTTCTTCAAACGATTAGTCACTGCGTAGAGTAACAACTCATTACATTTGCTAATTGTTTTACAGGACATCTGTTGTAGGCCCTTCTGACTGTTAATCATAGACAGACAGTAAGCACAAATTGTTATGATTGAGACCGCTGTTTAAATGATGAAAGATGCATGATGGTCACAAGGTACTGATGGCAGCCTTGCAGGCAGAGCAGCTATTAAAAACAACTGAGAACAACTTTCAAATTACATCTAGCATTTAGCCTGAGCTGAGGGGGGCCGTCGGTCAGAGGAAGAGCATGGGTACGAAAGGAAGAGAGGGCGAGGGCGACAGAGAAGACGTTACGATCACAATCTGTTTGCTTTGGTTTCGGGAGACCGGCTCTATTCATCCCTCCTGTCCAAAGTCCTCTGTGAACTTTTTCAGCTTCTCCAGATCCTGCTCGTTGACGGTGGGCTTTGTGCTGGTGAGGGACCTCAGCATGTCCGACTGTGGGTACGGGCAGAGTAGAATGATGATTTGATTAAAGTATCATAACATTTTTGCAAATCTATCAAATTAAATAAACAAAACATTCATTGTTTCACTAACTTCTCTTATTTTCTTACTTTATCTTTTTTAAATAAATACTAATATTATTACTATTTATATTGAAACACTAATATTTTTATATAAATACTATTATTCTGTTTGGTCCAACCATTAAAAGATGCTGCAAAATAGCCAATATACACACATGTAAACAATACCGTTTGGTAGTGTATACTGTATATTTGTTATATATTTTGTTTGTAAAGTTTGGGCTCAGTTAGAACTTATTTGATCAAAAATACAGTAAAAAAATAAAATAATATAATATGTAAGGGATAATGCACATCAAGTCATCCGAACTGGATGTACATCCCTAACGTATTATATTATTATTATTATTACTTAAATTAAATATTTAAAATAACTGTTGTCTATTTTCATGTTTTTTTCCTGTGATGCAAAGCTGAATTTTCAGCATCATTACTCCAGTCTTCAGTGTCACATGATCCTTCAGAAATCATTCTAAAATGATGATTTGCTGCTCAAGAAACATTTATTATTTTCAATGTTGAAAACAGTAGTGCTGCTTAATATTTTTGTGGAAACAGTGCTACATTTTTTCCAGGATTCTTTTATGAATAGAAAGTTCAAGAATAGAATTTATTTGAAATAGAAATATTTTGTAACATTATAAATTACTTTACAGTCATTTTAAAGATGATCAATTTGATCAATTTAATGCATGCTTCTTTTGTACAGTATGCAAAATAAATAGCTTGACACTGGAAGCATAACTTCTTTCTTATAACCAATAATCACAATTAGTGTGTACTGATGGTGTAAGAAAAAAAAAGAGAGAGAACTAAAAACATGCTCACCATGGAAACAATTGGCTCCAAAAGTTTCTCTCCAGGAACGTCCATCCAAGTCATTTCTATAGCCTGTGGATCACCTGGGGAGCAAGGGGTTAGCAGGTCATCCACTAAGACATTTGGATCGTCTCTTGATGGTCCTCGTACCTAATGAAAGAAAAAATGGTTTCAGTTAGAAAGGGAGGGTAATTAATTTTCAATGAATTAATATGACACATATTTCAAAAGTTTTCATTTGCTCAATTTCCGTTTCTTAAAGCGTTAATGCAATGGTGTCTGGCAGGACTCACCCGTTTAAAGTGAGTGGCAGACTGAACCTTCCTGACGGGCTGCATGAGAGCATCTCTGACGATGACGCTGATGTCAGCACCAGAGTAACCGTCCGTCTTCTTGCCCAGAGTCATGAAGTCTGATTCGGTGAGAACGTTAGGTGTGCTGCCCAGATTTAGCTTGAACATGAACCCGCGAGCGTGCTCTTCAGGTAGAGGGATGTAGATACGTTTCTCAAATCTAAACACAACAACACAGATGATGAACTATGAACACAAACACTTGCAGTTAAAAGTGGTAGATAGTATTACTGTTACTATTTTTCACATATTAAAACAATCGTCTAACAAATGAGTTACACTTTATTTGAAGGTGCCCTTGTTAACAGTGTAAATATGCATTCAAGTACTCAGTAATATTAATTGATATGTACTTACTATAGGGTTTGGTTTAGGGTTAGCTGTATAATTATGCATAACTTACTGTTATAATTACTACCGTAAGAATAATATAGGTAACAAGGGCACTGTAAAATAAAGTGTTACCAACAAATCAAATATATGAAATAGCACAAATGTAGGTTTAGGAAATTATAGCTTATACATCACCACCTACGTCTAGATTTTTTTATACATAGTATTACACTACAGTTCAAAAGATAAGAGGTCGGACAGTTTTTTTTAAAGATCTCGCTTATGCTCATCAAGGCTGAATCTATTAGATTGAAAATACAGTAAAAACCATACAATTGTGAAATATTATTACAATTTAAAATAAACTTTTCTATTTTACTATATTTTAAAATGTAATTTATTGCTGTGATGGCAAAGCTGAATTTTCAGCATCATTGCTCCAGTCTTCAGTGTCACATGATCCTTCAGAAATCATTCTAATATGATGATTTAGTGCTTAAGAAACATTTCTTATTATTATCAATGTTGAAAACAGTTGTTCTGCTTAAAAGTTTCTTATGAATAAAAAGCATTCATTTGAAATAGAATTATTTAGAAACATTTCTTTTTCGTCACTTTTGATCAATTTAATGCATCCTTGATGAATATTCATTTAATTAAGTATTAATTTCTTAAAAATCTCACTGACCCCAACCCATACATAATTTCAAACGTCCAGGATTTCAAAATTGTCCACATAAATAAAATACTGAGACCTGTACATCTTTCATAATAACATTCCACATTCCACATGATTCATGGTTTCTGGCTCAGTTATGAGCTGCAAGAGTGATGTGTTGGTGTGACTCGAGTGATGTCATTAAAACATGATGCGTCACACTGGCACAGAGTTTAATGAGATCATCTTTAACTGATAGACTCAATCACTCCTTTGACTGATCTCTTTCAGTTTTCATCATGGTAATTCAGTCACTCATGGAAACAAATTATTACCGTCTTCTGATGGCAGAATCCAACGTCCATGGGATATTTGTGGCTCCCAGTACCAGGATCCCTTCATTGTCAGTACCAACACCTATAAAGACATGGATTTGCATTAGAAGTCTTAAACCTTCTTTAATCACTTATTTAAAAATGCATTCCTTTTATCTTAAATATGACAAAAGGGCATATCAAATGTCAAGAAATAATCTCACTATGCAAAAATGATATGAATATAATTTCTTAATATTCATTTCTATAACAAATATAATATATATATTTGTTTTATCAATACATTCAAATCCAATTATATCTGAAAAGCACACATCCTAGAGACAAAAATGAAAGTGATTTTGATAACATGATTTTACATCACTTTTGATTCAGAATGTGTTTCAGACAAACAAGCCATTTACTCGTTCATTTCGTTTCTTTGTGGTGTGTTTTATTAGGATTGGAGGTAAACTCTTCCGAAGCAGGATTTGACATCCCCGTAACAGACGGTCATAACATATTCTCACCTTGCATCTGAACCAGAAACTCTGTTTTGATTCTGCGAGCTGCTTCACTTTCATTCTCGCTCCTGGAGCCGCAGAGTGAATCGATCTCATCTATGAAGATAATAGAGGGCTTGTGCTCTCGGGCCAACGTGAACAAGTTCTTCACCAGTCTGCGGGGATAAAAGGACACGTTTAGACATCACGTGACATCATTTTAACCATTTAATCAGGTGACAAGCAACTTCAAAAATCAGAAATGTAGATATTTCCAGTATTCAGTATCATTTCCTAAAATTATACAGCCATGAGAACTAATTATAAAGCCATAAAGAATTAAATGTTTTAAGCATTTTGGCTTTCATTTACAGGTCAGTTGGTGAGTCAAGGTTACTCGATACCAAATTCTGTTCAAAGATCCTCATAAAAGCTGTACAAAACATGTCCAAAACCCCACAGATGCAGATGCACCTTCTATACAGTTTCTGCAGTGTTGCACATCGCATGGCACTTCATTTTATATCCATTATTTTGTATGGCATATGTTCACAAAAAATGTTAATAGCTACTTTAAAATGATGATAATGAATTTGACTAATTATTTGACTCATCACTTTACAAACAGCTGATTATTACAAAAAAATATATTAAACATATTTCAGATGTTCACTTTCTAGAAAACACCCAGACTCTTAGGTAAAGGTAACCATCACCATTCCTCACAAGACTCACTTTTCACTCTCTCCCAGCCATTTGGATACCAGGTCTGAGGAGGAAATGGAGAAGAAGGTGGAATTGTTGGCTTCTGTCGCTACGGCTTTGGCCAGGTAAGATTTGCCTGTTCCTGGAGGCCCGAACAGAAGGATGCCCCTCCATGGAGTTCTTTTACCTGAGACAGAAACAATTTGTATCATTATCTGTCAATGTCACTCATGAAGTACTGGTACAGTTGTAGTTTCTGTCGATCCGATCGACCAAAACAGATCTTAATACCAGGTGTAAACAGGACCAAATTGGCATTGATGACCATTAAATACTTAAATCTTTAAGAGTGTTACATGAAAGCATTAACCCATTAATTGATATTCTTAATCCACGCAGGAAATGCCACTTGCCTGTGAAGAGATGTGGGAATTTGATTGGCAGAATGACGGCTTCTTTCAAAGCCTCTTTGGCGCCCTCCAACCCGGCGACATCATTCCATTTAATGTTCGGCTTCTCCATGACAATGGCTCCTGTGACAGAAGGACCGGTCTTTGAATCAGTAAGATTTAACAAAGATTTGTTGGAATTTAAAACGAAGAAACATCAAATGTATTAACAAAAAAGTACTGTTTTTGCTTAGTTTTTACTTAAGAATAAAAGTACTAAAAAGTGAAAAACTAAATTCGTAGTATTTTGTAGTATTTAGAAGAAAGCGTCTGAATGGGGAATAACTAACCTGAGAGTTGATTCTGAAATTTCTTTTTCTCTGGGTCATCTCCTTCTCCATCGCTCTCATTCCTAAGGTTAAAAACACAATGTGAAATGCGCGCAAAATGCCGCTTTACAGACAGCATGGGTATGAGATCGCTCTTTTCTTAGCACACTTAAACTGACAAAAACACATAAAAATGGTTTACGAGTACTCCGCAAATGCAGTCTTAAATGAATGTAAAGAGTTGTGAGAAAATGGGATGTGCGTCGGATCCGCGTTATGTGCGTCAGGTCTTAAAGTGACAGTAGCCTAATAAACCTGCTTCTGTTTGTCTCGATGTTAATCAAAGAACAAAAGAAAAAAAGAAAATAACTCATTGCTCTTCACTAACTTTAGTAACTTTAATTAGAATAATCAATATTTAATTCATAGTGAAGACTATGCAATGTTATTTAACATTTCATTACGTTATTAAATTTTTGTAGTTCTGTATTTCTAACCTGAAACCTACCTAAAAAATCTTTTAAAAAAAGATGTTTATTTCATTACTGTACATTATCTTTGTTCTATTGTATTTATTTGTGCTATTGCATTTATTTGTGCTATTGCTGGTAGTTTATTTATTCTTATTGTATTACTGATTGTTTACTTGTCTTTTAAAATGTTTGAACTTTATATTAGTTAGGCAAATAGTTTTATGTTGTGGTATAAATTGGAAGCGAGAATGGTGTCATTACAACGTTATTTATTAAAATACAAGACAACTTCCATTTAATAGAGACATCAACAGCTGTATTGCTGTCTGTAATATTAGCCTTCATTCATAGTACTTAGTAACAAAGTGGCATTAAACAAAGAAATATAATATTTAGATATACATATTAGTGCTGACAATCGATTAAAATGAATTAATCGCATATTTTTCTCTAATTAATCGTGATTAATCGCAACTAACATTTAAAGTTTTTAATATATTTTTGTATTGACAATTTCACATTTAATCTCCAAAATAATGTAGAAACAACAAAGAGAGTATATTTTAAATATTTGATCTAACAGGTAAAAAATGTCCATAAATTAAATAAAAAGTTCTAACAATTCACAGTCTTCACTGCATCATTTATAAATCAAATATAGATACATTTTTATTAAAAACTACAAAAGTTATTCAGTTGAAAGCAGTGAGGGATTTTCTATTTTTCTTTTGTTCTTTGATCAACATGATAGACAGCAGCAGTTTTATTACACTGCTGTCGCTTTAAGACCCGAATTTGACATCCATTTTCTCACAACTCTCTATGTTTATTTAAAACTTTAACTCACACAAGGATACTTGACAAAATGGGCATCATTTTGTGTCTTTTTGTCCGTTCAAGCGTGAAAGAGAACCAGCGCGCGGTCTCAAGCGGCTTCCTGTGTGTGTGTGTGAGTGTGTGTGTGTCACACAGACACGAGATTCACAGACATGCGAGTCAGTAACGCACTGCGTTCTCTTTTGGGTCTTGTCGTGCTTGAATGGTTTAAAAGCATTTGCATGAATAAGAGTGTAAACATTATGTAACAATAGCTAAAGGATGATGGGGAAAAATGGATGCTGCGTTAATTGCATGTAATATATTAACACGTTAAACTGAAAAAAATAAATGCATGCGTTAACGCATTAATTTTGACAACCCTAATAAATATTTTTTTTAATAGAATACAATATTTAAAATATATACCCTCTTTATGTTGTTTCTACATTAATTTGGAGATTCAATGTGAAATTATGTATTACAAAATAAAAAATATATTACAAATTTTAAAGTTAGATGTGATTAATTACAGAAAAATATGCAATAAAACAGTCTCAGTAGCTAACATACCTTTGTATTGACATGTGAACACACACTAGCAGTTAGGGATATGCAAAACTACTATTTTAAATAAACATGGGTTATCTGAATAGCCAATCGATTAGTCAGCCTTAAGGAACCACTTTACAATTGACTGTTCGCAAAGACCCGCCCCCTTTAGTTACTGTTGCTTTGTCTGACAAGCCACGCCGCTCTCACGACACACCATGATGTAATGTGCCTGACAGATCGCTGTAGAGCCTCAGTTAAAGCTGCTCGTGAACCGATCATCTCTTCCTTCTAGTTAATTTATAGCATCAAACTTGAATGAACATTAGAAGGAATGTTTCAACTGTGGAAAGACGTCAGTACACAAGTTCAAATCCTCCAACGTTAATCTACTAACTCTCCAGACTGCTTTGTCAGACAAAAAAAGCGGATTCACCGGATGGCGGATTATGATTGATCAGATCACCTGTCAATCAAACTCCCTGCGAAGGGTCAATTGGGGTCTATCAGAGCCAGATTAGATGCTTTTTTAAGTAGGGTACTCAGACTGGACATGTTATTGTGCTCAGAAACAATTGGCTAATATTTGCCATTTTGATGTTTAGCCGATTCACAGAAATCGAGCACACATTTCGAATGTATGCATATTTGTTTTTGTATTTATTCAGTCACACCCACCCTTTGTCACTGGACTGGGACTCCTTCACTGGTTTCGCAGGGGCTTTCTCTTTCTTCTTCAAGTACTCTTTCAGCTTTTCAGCCCGGTCTAAATATTCGGCACATTTGGCCCGGATACTTTGTTTGGCCTTATCACCCTGTGCTTCATCTTTGTAAAAAAATAACATAAAAAGAAAAAAAAGAGTTACAGATATAAAAAGCCTTCCCTGTTGTGATGTATTCTGCTATACATACTGATAAATTAGAATGTGTAACTATAAAGTAACAATCAAACTATTACAGTCTGGACACAAACAAATAATATGAAAGGAATAATATAGTTTTTCCAAAGCTAAAATCATTCTTCTTGATGGATGATATTTAATTTCTGCTGCATACTTACATTTGACAACATGTAGGAAATATTGAACTGCATGCTGATATAAACGCAGAGCCTCTTCATAGTTTTCGGCCTTATCCTCCTGAGATGCCTTACTGGCCAGATCTATAGCTTTCTGTGTGGGAAATATCATAGCATTGTTTCAGAATGGGTTTGAGGGGGAAAATGCAATGTGGCTGTTAATGAATGAACGCAGTTTTATTGTCTTAACATTGAATGTATGGAGGATTTCCATTATGGTTATATGAAAGCACATAAATTAAGACACTTCAGCAAACCCTCATTCTCAAACCAAAATGATGGATGTGGCATCAGTCCTCCAAGAAAAACTTTAATGCATAGGAATTCACCAGAACAATGAGTCTACAATTAGGCGTATTCATAAACACAAAACTAAATTTAGATCTAAACTTCACACTAGAGAATGGTCAAACCCAACCGTATCGTCAGCTCATCTGATCTTAACCTGACTTATTAACGTTCAAAATGCCATTTAGAATCTCACGACCAATCAATTAGGCCTGATTACGAACATAACAGGTTTGTTAGTATATAAATGTAACAAGTTAAAGAAAACATGATGGGTGCTAGTAAGAGATGAGCGATCATTTCGCCTTGTTTACTACAAAATCATTGCTTTCAAATGTATAAATTTACAAATCGTTCAAGACTTAGTATTTATCTTAATTAAATCTGTAAGTTAACATTATTGCAGTCAGTTGAAAAACTATGAGCTAATTTGTTTGCTAACTTACCTGTAAGTTGTTGTTGGCAGCCATAGGGGCTGAAAAAATCAAGAACGTACGACGTGTTTCGGAAATATAAAGACAGTGTTATATTAAATGTCACAAACACGATTTAACAAACAAACAACAAGGATTGCAGATTTAGGATTTTTCAGTGCTTAGTTTTGAGATCGTTGAATAACAGAGGAAAAAAACAACTTCCGCATTAAAATGTCGAATGTCACTTCCGCCTCCTCGCTCACGTGTTCCAAAAATGTCATGCGTCATAGGTGAAAGACAAGCCTCTTTGGCGCGCCCTGAAAAAAACCATGGAAAAAACACCTCTGGTTTCAGGAACAAAAAATAAAAAGAGTTGTTCTTACGTAATATAAGTTGTTATCGTCATATTAACGATTATTGTGGGTAAAAACAAAAGGATTCTCTCAAGCTAATGCCACCAAACACAAGAAAGTGTAACTGCCTGACCGGAAGTAGCCTATCAGATTTTGTACAAATCATCTGCAACCATTTGATTGTAAGCTATTGAATTTACAATGTTACAATGATTACAGTTAACGTCACTTGAAAACAATTCATTGGGGAGACTGAGACTAGCTGGGAATCTATAATCTATAGGCTATCTGAGCAACTATAAGGTTAATAGTCAAAGGTCCAAATGCTTGTTTTCTTTAGTGGTTTTGTGTTGATGCTGGTTTCAAGCACTTGATATTCTTCACATTTAAAAAAAAATAAAAAATCTAATATCTATTGGGTAAATAAGTGAACACAATAAAACCATACTGACTATTTTTTATGTCAGATTTTCAAACATCAGGACAGAAGATATTATTTTGAATCCAATTTAATAATGTAATTATTAAAAAAAATTATGCCCCAAAAAATTTTTGCCCAAAAAAATTTTTGCCAAAAAAAATAATGTATATATATATATATATATATATATATATATATATATATATATATATATATATATATGCATTACATTACATTACATTCATTTTAGTTAATTATGCCTTAGGCAATGTTTCTCTCAACTGATTGGACACATTTGGTCTCTAGACTAACAGACTAATGACTAGTTCCCATGTGACAACTTACCCCTTGTAGTGGTCAATGTAAACTATATTTCCTAGCCCACTCTGAGAAGTGTGATAACTAACTCCAGTCTCATCACTATTATTAAATCGGCTTCCGTATTAATACTAGAAATCTGCACATTCACAGCTACACAGAAAGGCCAGTGTGTTACTATAGTGATATGGTCTGAAGTTATCAGCAAGATAACTGAGCTATAAACAAGTGTTGCTATTGTCAAACTGAAAGGTCACCTCCAATCATGAGCCATAACATTGCTTACACATTGTCAGGTATTATATTGCAACATGACAGGCTAGTAATAATATAAATATATGACGCTTATTTCTTTTAGAATCATGTGTTGACATATAACAAAAAGGCACCACAGTAAAAAAAAAAAAACAAGTTATGGAACAGACAACAAATAGAATGTAGTATAACCAAACAGACAATGGATATATACAAAATGATGAAAGTATAAAAAGTGTAAGTGGTCCACTACCTTTATAATAAACATAAAATCAAAGTAGACCCTACAATTTCTTAATAAAGTTCCTAGACTTATTGCACATGATTCATCAATGCACAAAAAATAAAAAACAAAAATGCTTGTCTACAAAACTTGACATCACCAAGCCTTCTTAATTTTCATTCAGTCCCCTAAAAACACCAGTGCAATCGGATGTAAACAACATTTAATTTTCACTTTAAAAATAACTGTAGTGAGGTAATATTGGTAGCTGAGTGAGAAATATTAAATATCAGCAAATTTAGAGAACGGTCCATTATGGCTTTTATGAACAGTTTAGCTTCATCGCTCTTGAAAGTTGAAGCATTGTTGTGTCTAACACAAAATCTCACGAGAAAGAAAAATAAGCATGATGGCCCACCTCTAAATATGACCATCAGTGGGGCGTAAGCAGATCCTGCGAAAATACACAATTGAGAGTGTACGTATTCATATGAATTAAGGTGCAAAAAAAATTTGTCTTTTAAATAGGAATCAATGCTATTTGCCATTTAGAGTGGAAGATTTACCCACACAGATTTGGTTGGTCATGTGGGTTCGCCATGTCGACCAACAGGAAGCTGCTCGGTTTGAAAGTTACATCTGTGTAAGCTGTGCTTCATACCAACTGAAAACGTTGCTAATTTTGACACAAAATTTTGCTAATGTTACTGTACCTTTAGCCACCAAATACTCCAATACTCAGGGGCCAATACTCCTACATTGGCCCCTCCAGGTCCCTGAAAACCCACCCATATCCCACAACCTGGAGCTATGGCTGAGTTTCAATATCTGTTATAATCTATGATTACTACTGTCAGATCTGGTGACATATGGGTAATTAGGATAGCAAATACTAAACTTTTTACTTGCAAAAGAACCAGACCTAAAAAAAAAAGCCAACACCCTAAAAATAAACTAAAACAACAATACCCCAAAGTGAAAGCATGCAATGAATCACTGTCTAATGGTGGAACAACCACCTCACTTGCCTTCCAGACACTACATTTTTACATTAGACATTAAATTAAATGACCAGACCTTTAGATCAAGAGGTCAAGGTTTTGCTGATTAGCATGTCGTCATCAGCTCTAACAGCTCATCTGCCATAACTACACCTTCTGACTGCAATAAGCATATTTCTTTTATTTACGAGCATTCAACATCATCTGTGTGTTCTGCCGAAATAAAATGTTTTACAAACGCACTACCACATTGCACTTACTCATAGTGTTTTAATAGACATAATGCATTAGGCCCCAAAAATATAGGCTACTTACAATCAAAACCACAGGATGCCATGGCATACCTGGCAGAAGCACCTCTAAGACTAAGCAACAGACCACAGTCAGGATACAAAGTAAGACTCCTACCTGCTCATTACTACCGGAGACCCCCAGGGCTATGTCCTGAGTCACCTGCTGTTTATCTTTCTGACACACAAACATCACACAAAAAATCACATAATTAAATTTGCAGACCATTTCAGTTCACAGAGAATATGGTGAGACCCCTCTCCTGCTGTCAGTCAAACAAAAAAAGATTAGAGACTGAAGAAAGGTCAAAGCAGTTCACTACCCCATCAAAGCAAAGTCAACTTTAAATACTTAAAAAAATAATAATACAATCCATACAGTGATCTCTAATCCCACTACATTTTGGCTTCCAGGAACAGGAAATGACAAGAAATAAGAAAAGGAAATGTTGCTAGTTGGATTCAAACTCACACCACCCGTATGTGAGCACAGAGTAATGTGTTGGAGCTCTTGCACTACCATTAGGCCACGTCTATAATGTCCCATTTGATTTTAAACTACTTTAGTGTGTCCAGTGATTTTGCAGACCACATATCGTTTTCCCTTCAGCATTTTATTTACTTAGCTTAATTTTCCCACTGCATGTTTTTCAGTCCATGAAACAGAATGATGCTGCCACCATGCTTCAATGCACTGTTAGTGTTCTCGAAGTGGTTTAAATTGTTGGTCAAAATGTGTTTTGTACTATTTGATGTGTTAGTGTCCAGTATTTGTTATTAAACTGCTGAAGACAGGCAGTTTATCAAGAAGGAAACAGCACACCTTTCTAAATGATCATGTCTTCCAGCATGATCTTTCTGAATTTCTAAGTTGTCACACAAAATAAAAGTTGAACTGCTTGGACATTTACATTCAATACACAAAGAGACTGTGATAATTTGATAGTAACCTCTTTGTTATCGAGATAGTTTTGGAGCTCTTCTGCTCTGTCGAGATACTGCTTACACTTATCTCTGATCTTCTGATTCCCCTCCTTACCCTGTGGTTCACCTGTATGGAAAACAAAGGGTTACATTTGCTAGAAAGTGGCAAGACATCGTTGTAAATTGTATATATTATGCACTCACGTTTTACTATATGCAGAAAATATTTCACTGCATGTTGATAAGATTTAACAGCCTCCTCATAATTTCCATCCTGGTCCTCCTGTGAAGCTTTGTTGGCTATAGCTATAGCTTTCTGTAAAATGAAGCATTTGCAATTTGCTTATATTAACTCATTATAACCTGACTTTTATACATTTAAGACATTTTTGAGACACCAAATCACAAGGCGAGTAAGATATGTACATCTTAAGACACTATGCAGAGATTTTAAAGTGTGTACATAAATAAAGCATCACTACACAGCATGTAGTTTAATATTGAAATATGTTGTGTACAATTGTGTAACTGTTAGCATGGTTGTGTTGAGTCAATCAATAATATGAAGTGATTTATGACTAGAATTACAAATGTATCAGTGACACTTAACTTTAATAGATATTAAAATTATAATGAATCTGATACGGCACATAATTGAATAATAATGAATTCAGATTATCATGATTCTTATAGAGATTCAGATTGTTATTTATTTAAAAAATCTCAAATGTAACAAGACATAAATGTCTAGTGACATGTGATGTGGCTTTTGACATCATCATGACTATCATATAATATGACTATTAATAAATGTGCCTGTGTAATGATTTATGAGATGAAAATAATGAACCACACGAATAGGCTATGTTAAATTCACCAGTGAATATGGCAACTACCTGCTCTTCATAAATGTTTCATTTCAGGGGATGAGTGACGTCTTGAAAATACTTTTCAGATAATCGTCACACTTCAACTGCAAAATTGTTCCTGAACTGATAATATCCTCGATATGTCAATAATATCCGGTGTTATATGATCGCGGCTCAAAAACTAAAAAGCTGCCTGCCTGCATTTGCCAGCATTTGAAGGCATCCTATGAGCTTTCGAAACCACTAACGTTAGCTACTTCTTGTCTAAGAAGGCAGCTCACTAGGTATTGAAACATAGCCTAACCACTGTCATTACGATGAACTGCGTACTCAAAGATAACTTAAATCACTCCAACTTCAACTTTATTCTTAAACAATGAACATGGTTGCGAGAGTGGTGAATGTGAAAGTGGTTTCTTTCTCTACTTTTACGAAGAAAATGATTACGGCATTTAAACATTACAAACCATAACACTTGGTGAATTAACATTGCCATCACATTTACTGATGATTTCTGAATGAATATATTTACCTGTAAATTAGTAGGCTCCATGTCACGCTCATTTGTTGTGTGTGAAATCGGTCACTGCTAAGTTTCGGTAGTTTGTCGGCGTTGACTGTAGCGAGTTTGTTGACACCCACTCGACTCATAGATCAGGCATGATAATGATTGAGGGACGACACGAGAAACAGCGCCCTCTATGTCACACTCAGAAAGATATCATAGCTAAAAAACTGATTTGTTTGCTAGTTCATTCTAGAATGATTGTTGTTTGCTTAGTTTGTTTATCTGTTGATTAATAAGTAAAAAATGGAGAAACAGATACTCAAATAATAAACTACAAAATATACTACAAATAGATACTACAAAATATAATATATTTTTGTATTAAAATAGGCTGTATTATTTTTATTATTAGTTACAAAAAAAAAGAAAATAATTTTGATGGTGTTCTCATGAAAATAATTTCTGTCATGACAACTCTCTAAATGTTTGGTAATGGTAATGGATATGACAATGTTGATATGTTTGGTCTTGGCGGAATAGATCTGCTATGCTGCTGCTGCAGAACAACTTGCTACTGCCAATACATACACAACACACTGCTGTGAGCAAGTAAGATATGCTGCTGCTGTACAATATAGCGTACATGAATTACACCATTGCAGATCTATTATACAGGTGGAGCTGGGGAAGGTGGAGGGTTTCTGAAAGCGAACTGCAACTGCTACAGCAAACGCTGACCAAGTAGTTGAAGGATGAGCAGCGAGCTCATTGGCTATGATACAGCAGGGACCAATCAGCTGTGCCCTATGTGTTTACAAACAGATTGAGTTAAGGACATCCGGGGCCTGTACCATGAAGGTAGCTGAACAAACTCGGGGTTACAGGATTAGTTTTGAGTTGACAAAACCAAACCGATGCAATCAGGCTTTATTGGTACCATGATGCAGCTCATCAACTTTCTCTGTCAACTCAGGCTTTGATCCTTAAGCTATGATTACTCCACGCGCGCGTGCACATAAAAGAGTGACGTCGACACTGAACAACCAATCGCGGGTAGAGCGTGAGCGATATATTTTCCCGCGGAGGAGCAAGAGATAATCATTCAGAATTAATTACGATGAATTTAAATATGTATTTCAAGCTCGAAACAATACGGTCTCTGCTGCCAAAGCAAGAGAAGACTGTTGGAGAAAGATTGCTGATTGTTAATGTGTAAGTTAAACAAATACGTTCTATATTTATGTAAAATTATGTAGGCCTATGTAGGCCTATGTGTAGCCTATATGTGTAATATAGCCTATGGCCTATTTTTATAATATATAAAAAATTATACATGCACATTTTTTATATATTATAAAAATAGGCTATAGGCTATATTACACATAGGCTACACATACATATACATAATTTTACATAAATATAGAACGTATTTGTACTACTAAGAAAGCTAGGGAATCCTATCATAAGATTAACAGAATAATAATAAAGATTTAAAATAATTCTTAACATGTAGGCTATTATATTGTATAGTAGCCTACATTTGTGCAATTTGCTTTTTGAAAAAATAAAATAAAATGTGTTCATGTGATGTCACTATCAATATATCTTACCGGCAATTTTATAAAAGCCCTCTTTTATTGACATGGCCGATAAATGTCCGGGGAACACTATTAATGAAACTATTCATGTAGGCCTACTCCTGCAGAGCGAGGACCACTTACGAATGGTTCGACAAACCGTGTTTTCCCCTATAGCTTCTGTGCGTCACCCACCGTGCAGGAATGTACCACTTGCAACAACAACAAAAAACGCAAAGCAATATTTGCGGTACAGTAAGTGCATGAATTCGACGTGTTAAATTCTTTATGTGCGGCTCAAGAAGTTCGCAAAGATAAGACATTCCTTCCGCGGAAAATCTGTATCTTTCATACAAGTAGCCTAACTATCAGGAAAGGCAAGGGGATTTTGTCTGGCTAAAAACTCTTTCTCTACGAAGTGCTCGTCAAACTATTTGCGCTGAGATGTCACAGGATTTGGAAGAAAAGGTGAAGTCATTGTAACAGACACTGGGAATAAGTTACGTCACCTATATGTTTCTTTGCTCTCAGCTGATTGGTCAAACTTCAGTCTGAGATCTTGAATCCAGAACATAACCTGCCCCGGAGCAGGTTAGCCGTGCAGCGTAAGATACCATGGCAACGAACACCGATTCAAGCCAAGCTACTTTCATAGTACCTAAAACCCAGGGTTGGCGGAAACTAAACTGAAACATAGCTGACTAGCCACCTAAACCGGCTTCATGGTAGTCTGCGCCATCTAGATTTTCATGACAGAACTTGTTTGAAAACTCAATCATAAAAATCCTAACCCTTAAAACAGGCCTTTTTTTATTAATATAATTTAATTTAAGTATCATTTCTAATTTCTTTCTTTTAATTTTGGAGTGAAATAAGATTAATCCTATAATTTGTGCTGTTATTTTTATACCAGACAATGATCAATGTCTTTAGTGTTGATGTCACTTTTCCATGTGCATTGTAAACAGTGTAATTATATTAATTTGTTGTTCAGGTGAGGTCATCAGAAATTTGTGAGCCAAAGAATCTAAGGGTTGCTGACTGCTGCAGTTGTGAGCTATCAGTGTCGTGTGCTGTGAGTTGCCTACGTGAAGTTAACAAAAAGTTATTTTGTTTTGGTATTGCTGGTTCTGTTTTGCAGGCTAAATTGTTGAACACTTTTTTCACAATGTTGCACTTCTTCATGCATCATTTTCACTGTTTAGACCAACAATAAACCATGGAAAAATGGCCAAGATATATTTAAAACTTTTATAAATTGAAATTTATTTTTATTTCAACATATAAACACCAACATATATATCATAATATATATTCAAGGGACAAGAAAAAAAAAAACTTCTGCAATATTTGAAATTAATTTAGTAAGGTTACATAATTTAGGCCTGGTTTCACAGACAGGGCTTAGATTAAGCCAAGATTAAGCCTTAGTTCAATTAGGGCAATAGCTTTTATAAACATGCCTTAATAAAAAACATTACTGGTGTGCATCTTGAGACAAAACAATGGCACTTTTAAGATATGTAAGTAAGTGCAATTTGCTTTCAGTTAAAACAGCTTAAACATGCATTTTAGTCTGGGACTAGTTTAGGCCTTGTCTGTGAAACCGAGGTTTAATTTGATACAACTGAAAATGAAGGGATAGATGTACAGTCTGGCCAATAGGTGCCACTGTTGATCAGCTGATGAAACATTGAAACTAACTTTCCAAAACAGAAAGTCAACTGCAAGGCTACTAGCAGAAAACGAAACTTATATAGCCCAAAATCACAAGCACCTCATAATCAGTTTGTGTTGAAACAAAGAAAGTTCTTAAAGCTTGGATGTTATTCAGGGAGGGTTGAATTCAGTAAATGGATTTTAAGAAGCCAGTTGTGTTTATGGTTGAAAGGGTGGTCTGTGTTAAAATGACAAAACTGCAAGACAACTCACAAATTTCTACAAGAAGAAAAATGTCACAGTCATCTATAACTAAACAGAATTTAATATCAAGTCCTCCAAGGCGGGAAATATGGGACATCTTACAGTGGCTACAGCACAGCACTGCAGTGGTACTGGTCCAAGATGACCTGAAAAACTATGCAGAGTATTTAACACAACATATAACAGATATATGTTAACAGACATAATGGAAACAAAGCGTCTTGCACTTAGGCATCTGGCTGTAAACCTAAGATTCCACAGCGGAGAGAAAGTGAGAGGAATTACATTTTCTGTTAGAAATATGCAACTAGGAAAAAGGACAAATGAGGCCTTTTTACTTGAATACATTTTTTGTTTAATTTTAGAGTCACTAATTAACTAATTAGTAGTTAATTAAGCAGTAAGGACTAGTGGAATTCCCAGTATTAAATGCTATTGATCAATTCTTTTCTTTTTTTTATTCACTGTTCAGAAGAAATATAGAACCTTTAAGGGTTCTGTCAGGCACTTCATATATAGAACATTTTAGGGGTTCCCATCATGGGATCATGTTATGAAATTAGTGTTAATTATTTATTTTGTTTTAATTCATATTATGCAGTAATAACTTTTTGACATCTTTAAAATTGAGTCAAGAACTCCCAATAAAACCTTTTTTAAGAGTGTATATTTCTCAAGCAGAGTCAATCATTAGAAGAGAGGAACATATTATAGTTTTCCTTTTTCATTGTTTAGTATTAATTACATAACAGACACTCAACGTGTGGCCACCAGGCAGTGGAGGATGTGGAGAAGGCATTTGATCATCCCATAAATATTTACATGGTTTTGCATAACCACAACCACAATCCAATGCAAAGTGATACAAATCTTCTCATAGCAGTCACACAAATAATAATATCATAGTTAACCAGGGGTGTCTAAATGCGGTCCTGGAGGGCTACTGTCCAGCAGAGTTTAGCTCCAGCTTGCCTCAACACACCTGCCTGGAAGTTTTCAGTATGCCTAATAAGACCAGAGATGATCTTATTGAGAGATCCGAGCCATTTTTCCAATGGCTCTACCATTGGAAAAAGCGGAACGGCTAACTTGGATCATGTGAGCCTTGATAACCAATCACATTACAGCCTTGACGCCATTTCGTTCAGAGTTGTACGACAGTCAGTCACTGTTTGCGGATACCATCGAAATTATTGAGAAGTGCAGTAAACTGAATCACACCTGTCACGCATTTGTCAGTAACTTTTCTTATAAAACAGCTTTTTTTGGGTGTAAAATAGATCAATCAAAAAAAAAATTTTTAAGAGCAAACATGTTGAAGATTAGCTGATGGGCTGTCGATTCATTAAATGATAAGCTTTTTCCTCACAAAAGCGGTTGATTCAGCCTCTCCTCCATTGACATCCATTAAAAAAACGGCCTCTTGTCTCCTTCCCTGCGTTAGCAGGCCTTACACTTTTTTCAGCTAAGGTTGCAGGCTTGCCTTCAAGTGGCTTTGGTAAGACCTTCATTAGCTGGTTCTAGTGTATATTTGGGGTTAGAGCTAAACTCTGCAGCACACCTGCCCTCCAGGAGCAGGATTGGTCACCCCTGTTCTGAACAGAGTTTGAGGAGATGATGGAGCGTCTGCAGTATGAAGGTTTTGGCTGTGTTTCAGCTCAGGAAGCATCAGCTCATCTGCATGATTTGGCACTACAGCCGCAGGGTCCCTGTTTATCCTCCAGCCAGTGTCTGTCCAGCTGTTTGCTGTCCAGAGGAACGCACAGACCTCCACAGGGTCAAGAGCGTATAGGAAAATAGTTTCAATAGCATTTACAAGTAACTATAAACTGTGTCTATATCTGACACGTTCAATTGTGGTTTTAGTTTAATTTCCTGAAATTTAGTTCGTATCTCACTATTTCCTGTTTTTCTCTTCAGTTGTCATGCTTGCTAGCTTATGTTCACTAGTTGTCATTATTTCAGTGATTTCATCCACCTGTTCCTTGTTTAGATCATCAGTGTATATATTGCCCTTTAAGTTTAGTTTGTTCTTTGTATGGTGTTGGTTGTGTTTCATGAGTCCACCATGGATAATGAGCCTGAGCCTACCACAGACCCTGAGCCAGAGCTGATGCCCACCAGGGACACAGTGCCAGCACCTATGCCTGCAACGGTGGCAGAGCCTGCAGCCTCATTAGTCCTGGACACAAAGCTTGCCGCCCAGTCTGATCATGTGTGAGCTGGTTCCTACATTCGTCCTAGTGGGAGAACTGGTGGAGCTCGACATCCTGGCGCCCACCCATGTCCCCAACCCTGACATTGGTTCTGCCCAGCTCCAAGTCTTCTTCATTGTCGCTGGTTCTACCAACCTCCAAGTCTTCTTTATTGCCGCTGGTTCCGCCCAGCTCCAAGTCTTCTTCATCACTGCTGGTTCCGCCCAGCTCCAAGTTTTCTTCATCGCCGCTGGTTCCACCCAGCTCCAAGTCCCCTCTTGGTCTCTTCTGCCTCCGGTCCTGACAGTCCTTCAACTAAGACTACTAAAATGTATTAGTTCTTTATTAAAAAAATCTTTGTTTTTTTTAATTGTTGGTTTATGTAAACATGCAGACTAAATGAAGTCTTTGGGTGTTTCATCATATCTTACTATTTTTTTGCATCTCACACCATGATTTTGAAATGTTTTCAAGACCAGGGGTCTCATTTATAAAACTGTGCGTAGGATCCTTACTAAAAGTGTACGTGCACCCGAAAGCCAAAAATGGCGTACGCAAAAAAATATTCAGACTTATAAAACCGTTCGTACGCCAGAACCTGCGTAGAATTCACTTTATAAATCCCAGTCAGCGGAAGATTGTGCGCACATGCGTCTCCTCCCCGAAATAACCATATTTGGAGCTTACAACGCCTAGTTTTACTATGCAGATCCTCATCTACATATCATTTGCATATGATTATTCATCCACGTGACAATACACATTACATTAATAAAAAATCAAGTAGTTGCCTATCCTTGCCTTGTTTTTGAATACATAAATCAAATAGTGTAAAATACATTTCAAAGAAAGTTTTTCTCAATCTTTTCCACTGGCCGGAATTGTATTTTTAATTGATTTATATTTTTAATGGAAACAGATAGGCCTTGGGAATTATTTGCACGAAACTATTTTCTCAGACAATCTGGTATTATCATGATAAGCAATTAAAACACAGCACGCCACAGGAAAAGTGTTCAAAACAAAAACATCGCATCCACAACAAATATTTCTATTGATTGAATTTGAACATAAATGTTGTAACTTCTCAGTAATGATTTCATGTTTAAGTGTTTAACTCCATTAATTTGAATGGCATATTTAATCTAAATGTTTATATCAGAAGAAAAACATAGTTTAAATCATTATTTTATTTATTTAAACTGTTATTTGCGTGGTAGCCTACCTCTTTGGTACGGAATTGGAGAAGACACTTGACACCACATGCAGGAAGAGGATTATCATAATGTCTTATATAGCAAAGAAATGCATCTTGCTCAATTGGAATCAACAAAGACTCCCATCATTTAATCTGTTTAAACAAATCCTAAATGAAACTTTAAGACTGGAACAACGCCAGGGGCCGTTGGTCACGCCACTGGTCAAGGCTCGGCCCCCCTCCATTGTGCCATGAATGAACTATCCAGTGTCCACAGATCAGCAACATTCACCATGGATTTACTGTAGTAACACTAACTGCAACCATGGAAGTTTGGCAGGAATAGCCTTCAAGTAACATTACGTCGGTTTTATTTTGACATTATGAATACAATTGCTGCCCTCAAATGTTAATCTGAACTCAAATAAAACTTTGTTTATAACTACTACAATATTACATTTAATTTTTTCCAAGGAGCTGTTTTGTTTTATATGCTCCTAAGAAGAGTCAATTATAGCTCTAGAATTGCTCAAAGTAAAAAAAATCATCCTTTATGATGTTAGTTTAAATAGAAATTATAGAAAATAGAAAGTAGAAATTTCTCTGGCATTTGTTTCTTTTTGCTGTATCAAAAACGTACCGAACCGAACCGTGACACAAGTGTATCGTATCGAACCGAACAGTTACACCCCCAGTCGACATAGAGGAAGGGTGGCAGAGTGAGTTGAGTTGGGCTGCTGCTGTTATTTTTGCAAACTTGTATGATTATCTCTGGCTAGTGAGCTAGCGCTAGCTAAAGTCAATTCCAATGTGTCACTTAGAGGTAAGCTACACCAGGCACGTAACTGAAGCGTTCCGTTCGCGACGCGTAAAATCCATTTTATTATAATATTGCACTTAAAATGCTATGGTTTACCTAAATAAATTATCGCCTGAAATGACAATTCATATTGTGTCTTTCTGTCTTTTGCACTAAAAACATCCCTGTCTCATGTTAAGGTCCCTAACCCCTCACATAATCATGACACATCGCACTTGCACATTATCTAAGCCAGGGGTTCCCAAACTTTTCCATGACAAGGCCCCCCAAATACCACTAGGTTCTGGCCAAGGCCCCCCTTTTGCAGGATGTGTTATTGAACCCATCGACAATACTATGGCAAATGTAGAAATAAATAAATAAAACATCTAGGTGAACATCAGATTATGTGATGGTGTTTGATACCAGCCAATCAGAAAGATTATAGAGATGAACCGATTACAATTTTCAAGGCCAATTCCGATTTGTCATTGAGTTCGACCTGCCGATACAGATTTTAGCCGATTCTGATTTCATTTTTTCTACCCACTTTACAGCACACACACAAATATTTATTTTCTATATATATATATTTTTTTTATAAAACACCACTTTTATCCAAACTGATTAATAAAAACAAGTTTAAATGGGTAAATTTTCTATAAATATTTTTGAGTCTTCATTTTCTTTTCTGACATAGCCTACTCCAGTTCTTGTTAAAACACACTATACATGCAAATTATGTGCATTTTTGGTACTTTTTGTGTGAAATCATATTTATTTTGTCCATCAAAAGTGTGCTTTCACTTTAATTGAGCGTGAGCAGCACAGCAAAAATAGACTCGGCGCCGAAACCCTCCACTTCACTACTGCTCACGGCACGCGACACTCCTGCTTGACGCTACGCGCTGCTCCTGCTCGCGGTGTGAACGCACTCAATGAACATGCATGCCGAAAAAAATTCACGCTGCTCACGCGCCGCTCGCGGTCTGAAACGGCCGTAATTCACAAGGTTTCCTACATGTGCGTTCTGTGTGCACGTGTGATGTTGATGTTGCGCGATGTTAATCATGCGGCGCCCAAGTGCATTTGAATCGGCATATGTCAGACTAAAAATCACGTGAAAATCGGCCAATTCTGGTCACCAGCCGATCAATCAGTTCATCTCTAAAAGATTAGCATTAAAAGTATAATGTTCAGATAGGCTCAACAAATTATTATAATGTTATTTCATAACAATACTCATATTAACACATTTTTTAAAACTTTTTTTTAACTCTTTTTTTCCGCTTTTTTTCCCCAACTTGCTGCGGCCCCCAGTTTGAAAACCACTGATCTAAGCACCCATCCCAATAACATGGATTATCAATAAGACATTATTAGTGTCCATAAGGAAGTTCAAGTTTTTTCTATATATATATTTTTCTCTTCTGTCTGTTATGTTAATAAAATGTTAAAAATCAATAAAAAGATCATAAAATAAAATAAATAAAATAAACTATTTTGAAAAACCTTGATGTAAAAGTCAAGTCAAGTCAAGTATAGGCTATTTGTATAGCGCTTTTCAAAATACAGATTGTATCAAAGCAGCTTCACAGTATTAAATTAAAATAATACAACAAAGTTTGTTTCAAGAGGAATTTATTGATTGATAAAATTAAATTAAATTTATCAATCAATAAGGTAGCATTAGTTTTAAAAGCGTGATTTCTAGACCTGAAAAAGTCAGTTACACTGTGAAAATTTATATCAGTAAGTTATCACAACATATGTTTTTACGTAAGGAATAATTGACGACAGGCCGTTGAATTATTAGAAAAATAATGCACACCCGAGGTGGTAATGCGGTCACGACGCGAAGCGGAGTGGCCGTTACACCTCGGGTGTGCATTATTTTTCTAATAATTCAACGGCCTGAAGTCAATTATTCCGCTTATACTACAGTTACCACACCTCGAAACATTGTTCAGATTATGTATTTCAAGACGTTTGTAAAGTTTTTGTCATTAAAATGCTCTTGTATGTAGGACTAATTTCTTACGCATCTAATCCCATGCCTCCGTTGCTAATTCCAAAACGTCATTTCAGAGTTAGTAACGGAGGTTTGAGCCGCTGATAGCAGACTAATGCTGGGGACACACGACTGGCTGACACATTCTCTGACTGTTTTCATCGACTGCAGCAGATTTTAAACTCCGACTTTGAACACAGACTGAACGCGTTGAACACGCGTTTGGCAATGATCAGTCATAAGTATCAAATTACGTTCATAACCGGCCTTAAAGTGTGTTCCCGGCTTTATGCAGTTATTAATGCAGTTATTAGAGAGAGATGTTGCAATAATGAGACAGAAAAGCATATGTGCGTCAATATTATTATTTATTTATTAATTCAATTCGTTTTAATTAATTCGTTCATTCTTTTTTTTTTCTATTATTGACAGATGACAGTAGACTAGCCAAATAAATGAAACCCAAAGCCCTTTTAACAAGTAGGCCTATCAATAATTATTTATTTGTTAAATTATCTGCAATAAAAATCTGTGCTGCAGGACTATCCATTTATTTAGCCTATATTCAGTTTAATTTTCTATTGATTATAGATAGGACTTTATAGTTTATTTATTCAAATTAAACTGCATGTTTCTATTGATTGTGAAGCTAGACATTGAAAATTGCAGATCAAGCGCATGGGGCGAAATGCTTTTTCTTGTTATGAATTGTATCCTATTTTCCGTTATTACAGTTGACTACGCGAAGTGATATGGAACTGTAATGCGGTCAAGACCTGCCTGGAACTACTTTAGCCGTGCGTTTCCCTGAAAATAATGCACACCTTAGAACGTTCATCAACCAATCAGATTCAAGCATTCAACGGCCCTGTAGTATAAATTGCTTTAACTCATCAAAATAAGTTAAGCAATATTCAACTTTTTTGTTATACAAGATTCAAAAATGTTTTTTTAAGTCAGTTAAATGTAATTTAAGTTGAAATTACTTTTCTTTTTTTACAGTGTAAATTAATAAAATCTTATTGCACCATGGGCATTTTCATACATTTTACATGCAGTGTTCTGGATATATTTTGGATGTTCTAAGCAAACATACACTGTAAACGCATGCTTAATGCACTGTTATATTTGAGTAAAATGAACTGGAACAGAATTTTGCAAAGTAAACTTCAAATAAATAGACAATTAAATTACTCAAACTTTAACTGGTCGAGTTAAAGTTACTTTTTGTGTGTTAATTTAACTTAACTCAGTTAAGTAGATTTTACTTAATTGCATAATGTGAAATTTACTTCAAAATGTATCTCACATTATGGAATTAAATAAAATTTGCACGTGCAAAAACGTGCAAAAGAAAAATAAGTAAATGTAACTTTTTTCCCGTGCAGGTAAAGTTCATCGCATTAACTAACATGATCCACTAGCGTTTGAGAGCCACATTATAATATAATGTAATGTAATATAATTTGAATATAGTAATAATTTATAATACTTAATGCTTTCTCTGTTTTAACATCTCACAGGTGCATTGGTGATAGTGTTTGGAATCTGCTGGGCTCCTTTTCACATTGATCGTGTCATGTGGAGCTACATTAATGACTGGACTGCAGAGAACCACCTTGTCTTTGAGTATGTGCATCTTCTCTCTGGTGTCTTCTTCTACTTGAGTTCAGTGGTCAATCCCATCCTCTATAACCTCATGTCTTCACGCTTCAGAGAAATGTTCCGTGAGGTGGTGTGTCAAAAAGACCATCGTCAGCTCTCAATAAGTAAGGTCACATATAGTGTTGTTTCTTCCAGTAGTTAATATGGGGGACATTGTGTCACTTTTGATTTTGATGTTTATGACAGGATATGTCCAAATATGGGAGGTTTATGATGCCCCTATGGTATGTGAAATTTGACCCATGTGTGGTTCCGGGGGTTTATGGGTGTGTTTTTTATGACTGAAATCTGCTTGGTGTGACAAGGTAGTGAATGTTGTGTATGTTATGGTGTGACAAGGAAGTGAATGTTTTTTCAGGCATGTTTTTATTATTGGTGAATAATGTCCACAGATTGGTGAAATTATGAACATTAAGAAATCTGTCATGGATTTGTTTTTCAGATGATGATGCAGCGTCCATTATGTCTGTGGGAGAGAATAAAACGGGGTGAATGAAATTAGGAAATAGCATTGACAAACTTAAAACATGTAAAATAAAAGATATATGAAATAAGATGACATTTATTTTAGTATAACTATTTCTAAAAGTAAGTTTAAACCTTTTAAACACCACATTATATGAGTTAAGAATACAAATGTCTGTCTGATAGTCTCTCAGGAGTGTATAAATAGCCGATCGTGGAATTTTTCTGCGTCGAAGAAATATGTTAGAGTGAATTGTTTTCAGATTACACTGTCACGTCCATAAATAAACAATAGAGATTATATGAAACAAGATGTTAAATTATCAAGTATAAGTATTTTAATCTAATACACAACAAAACACTGACTTACATAGTTAAAACAAAAAATTGTGAATAACAGTTAATATTATTTGAAATGTTAAATTATCAAGCAGTGTTTCCCACACATAGACTAATTTGTGGCGGTGCTCCACAGAATCAACACCGGCCGCCACATATTGCGTTTCGTTTAAAAAAATTTTTTTTTTAACTTAGGGTTAAAATATTTCAGAGATGCTATGTCATCAGAGAGAATTCACTCAATTTTACTATACTGTTCAGTTTATTTAAAAACAAATTTTCATTTAACACCGTTGTATTAGCTGTCTCATTCAAACACAATGCATTGCGTTAAACTGACTTGAAACAGTTGCGATTGGCTTAACTCAATATTTTCATGTTGAAAGAACATGTTTCAGTTAAGTAGACCAAAAATAACATTTGATGCTTGCTCAATTTACTTAAGTAAATGGAGTTGATTCAACACGATTCTTTTCAACCATTTTACTTAATCCATTTGAGTTGAGATTACATAAATGAGTTTAGTTGTGTTAAAATAGCAATATAGAAAACTAGGAAAAGGATTTCCCCTTCCCATCATGCTTTGCACAGGATTGGATAGGGGTGTACATTTTTTATATGTTTTTTCATCATGATAAAAAATTGGGGACTTGTTAATGTTTAATGTTCTTTTATGTTTCTATTTAAAAGAGTTTCTGACATGTTAGTGTTTTTGGAGGCTATATTGGTGAGGTGTAGACCGTGTGCTTGGGGTGAGGACATGCTAAGAACAATTAAAGTGGATTTAATAATAATAAAAACAACTACTTCAGACATGCATTGGATGTAACATAACCGTCTTCTAGCAAATGCCTATGAGTCTTTACGGAGTAAAGATTTTGTAAAAGGTTTTCTTATTAGATAATATTTGTAAAAGTTGTAAAATTGCTGGACGCATTCACTAAATAAAAGAATCAATTAAATAATTGGATTATTTGTTTTAATTTTTGTTTGATATTAATTTTAGCATAATTGAACTTAATAGTTTTGGACAAAATTAAGAATGTTAACCTGATTCTACTAAATGGCATTGAATATAACTTATGTAATAAACTTAAGTCTACTGAAATAAACAATGTTAATTAAATGCCACATAACCCAGTTACGTAGAGCCTGTTGACATAAAAAGTTAAGTAAATCCACCATATTATATTTTTGATTTTCCAACAGAATTTTGACTAAACATTACACGGTCAAAACATATGCCTGAATTGTTCGCAATATATCCATAACATGCACTTAGAAAAGGACAGATAGGATGGAATTTATTTTTGTGCAGACTTTAAGTTAACTTTTACCAAAGATTAAAATGTTAAAGTTCAGTCCCTGAAGCGTTTATTAAATTGTATCTATAGTGAAATTAAAACACAATGTACCGATTGTATATAACCCTACAGAGTCGACTTTTAAACAGTAGTCTAAATTCTGGAAAAAAACACACGTTACGTTTGTAAGATTCATTGAGGTGTGAAAATTGGATCACGGTTAAACAAAAACAAATAAACATATAGCCAGAAACACTGAGATAATGTCGAGTGACAGAAAATAAGAGGCAAAAACTCGATACATTACAATATCATTCTACAAATAGTGGTTTTGCTGTAACACAATGGTCTTTTCAATACATGTTGACACTTACCAATGCTTAAACTCAACTCAAACAGCTTGTCTACTGTTGAAAATATATGGATATAATACACAGCATTCAAAGTTATTAAATCAAGAAAATTCATGTGAATACTGTCGTATATGAACAAATAGAAGATGAAAAGACCTCGAGTTCACTAACATTACATAGGAAGCAGATATCATTTGGTAGTCTGCTGATGAGGGACAAAAACAATTTTTTTTACAAAACATGACCAATTGTGTTTTGTAACATGACAAACATGACAAATTGTGCGTCTGCGACACCTTGACTCGTAATGCGTAACTTAATTGATAGGTTTGTTTTAAATGTAACAGTCGTATGTGTCTCAGAAAAACATCAATACTCACTTTTCATGTTGGGCCTTGTTGTGTCTTGTGACCGCTTCGTAGACAGACCTAAAAGAATATCGCAGTTTAAATTTTTAAATTTTTGTCATTTTCTTATGCTGTATTTGTTCATTAAATCCTATATGAACATGTTTGACAGTGCTCAAAGCGTAGTCTTCGTCTAAAAACTGTGCAAAGGAACAAGATGTAAACGTGTCATCCGCTAGTGGGGAAAAATTATATAAATCACATTATTCCTCAAATGTGATTGCCTCACAATAATGTGGTACAGGCAGTCTAACAAATCTGACAGAATCTATTTACATATTGTAAATGTTTACCACAACTATGGGAGGATCTGGGTGTGTTTTGTTTATGACGACTTAAACTATTTGTATTAATTTTTGTATTTGTATTTTCTTTTTTTTTTATTCCAGAATCTATTTACATATTGTAAATATTTACTCCAACCAACCTATTGCATTTCGTTGCCTTGTACCTGTACTTGTGTAATGACAATAAAGTTGAATCTAATCTAATCTAATCATGGGTGTTTGTATTGTTGTTGTTTGTTTAATTATTAATTTTTTATAATAATTTTTTTGCATAAAGAACTACTTCTTCAGCTCCTGGATGTTAAACACCACGAGGGAAATGATTTGAAATGTAGGTTTGTCAAAAGAAAAAATCATCTGTTATCATGGTTTAGTTGTATTTTAAAACACTGCTTTTCTTAAAAACATTGTATCAGACGTAACTGGCGGTATTATTCTCGTTTCATCGTGTATTAATGATGTATTTATCCGGTTGATATTTTGTAGAAATAAGAAAAGTAAATTTCTAACACAAAATAACCAGTTAATGGCTTTGTGTCAGAACACACCAGGTATGAAGATATGATTGGTTTTAACTTTTTATTCTAACTTTAAAGCTAGATTATCATTTGAGAAAAGTGTAATACAAAACATACAGTCTTTGCTTTTGGGGGATATTTGGAAAACTACCAACAAAAGAGTACAATTAAATATCCACTCAAGACAAACTTTACTTATGCTGCGTCATGGACTACAGAGGCACATCTCGTCTCTGAAAATGTGTGCTGATTTTTGACTAAAATTCTAAAACAATGTGTGCTCTTCAAGTGTAAGGTGTCATCTTTTTCAGAAAAAAGATGGCTTTCAATAAATTACAGTTATTGGCCATTATTGTGTGTGTGGTTGAGTTTGTAAATAGAATTTAAATAGACAAAAATAAAAGAAATGGGAATAAATGTGCTGATTTAGAAAAAAAAAAATCACGAAAAAAAGAAACTAACACTTTAAAGTGGAAAATCTGATTATAATGCATATATAGCCTACAAGTCTTTTTTGTGACACTGGGTTGCACGGTTTTCATTTAGGAAACTTTTTCATGCGCGCGCACATATACAAATAGGCTACATACATAACGTTACATGCTCACGCCCCCACATGCTATGATACGTGAAAGAGTATTCGGCCATCCGTCTCCCAAGTTTCATCAAAAATCATCCCAATCGCCTCTTCTGATGTCTACCGCTTGATTCGCCATGTTATTGTAACAAAAATCTAATATTTTGAAATAAAAATCATACTGATGACATCACTCGACTTCCTTCTTCCAAATTCATGAATATCTATGAAGAAAGGCCCATGGCCTCTTTTCAGTTATCAAAATTTTCTCATTTATCTCATGATTTCATATGAAGCTTTAGTTGAACTCAGTGGTATGACCTACTTTATTGTTGTAAAAATTTAAAAAAATACTTATAGAATAAACAACTTCATTAGTTAGTATACCATGATTGACAAGATGTGGTATGATACCTTGTAGTATACATTTTTGTAAAATGAATTTTTCATGAAAACTGTCACTGGTGTTACTGTCACTGGTGTCACTTTTCTTATGGAAGAACCCTAGTGACACCGGTGACTCCCATTTTATAGATAAACTTTATTCGAAGTAAGATTTAACAGTAAGATTAAACAGATTAAATAAGATTAACAGTAAGATAAAATATGATTACAATTTAAAAGAACTTTTTTCCGTTTTAAAACGTAATTTATTCCTGAATTTTCAGCATCATTACTCCAGTCTTCGGTGTCACATGATCCCTCAGAAATCAAACTAATGATTTGCTGCTCAAGAAAAATTTATTATTATTATCATGGTTGAAAACAGTTGTGCTGCTTAATATTAATTGTGGAAACCTTTTTTCAGGATTCTTTGATAAATAGAACATTCAAAAGAACAGAAGAAGCAGATTTTTTAATGTTATCAGTGTTTCATTGTGTATGTTAACTCACTTTGTGACGTCATCAAATATAATCTACTTTAATGTAAAAAAAAAAGGTTATTTATATTGAGTAACTTACAGTTTTTCACAAGAAATTGGTAATGAAATTAGTCAGTGCTGTAGTTGCTATAGATGCCGCTGTGTCTCGAGACTGAACTGAGTTCGAGTCTTGGCTCACGCACGGTCCTCTTGCTTTCTCAATGTTTCCTGTCTCTCCTCCTTCTGTCCTGTCTTATAGGAGCCAAAAATATAACTTTAAAAGAAATTGGTCAGTTAGAGCGTATATTTCTTCTCCGCCAACGAAAATAGTTCCAAAAGAAGCCAACGCATCAAGTTCCCTTTCGAGAGGTCTCTCCTATTGCGTAAGTAGCTTACGCTATGCGAAAACTCCTTTTCTCAAGAATATTGAAGCCAAATTTTAAAACGCAGTGCAGCTGCACAGCATACACAGATGAACGGCGAGAGCGGTCATTGGCTGTGCTGCGGCAACTGCACGAACCTATGACGGGGCAGCTCAGACGCGTAAACCAATCAGGGCACTTCACGCCCTGACGTGTCAGAGCCCACCAGAATGGGCGTGGCCAAAGGGACTTCAGATTAAATCTCAGGATACTGGGACTTCAGGTTAAAATCGACTGAAGCGATACCTTGATCAAAGCACAAGCACGGCGAGTTACGCAATACTCGTTCCCTCATCTCGGTTGCGTTAGTAAGAGATGTTCCCTTTCAAGAGGTCTCTCCTATTGCGTAAGTATAGCTTACGCTATGGGAACCCCCTTAAAAACGCTGTGCATGCTTAACTTCGCTCTAATATTAGCCCGAGGCAAGATGCCTGAGGCCATAAAGAGTAAAGTATGAACCCAATAAGCCGGTCAGTGACGGGCTTCATAAGAAAAACAAGGAGTGGGCCTAATGAGGGCCAAACCCTAATAATGACATATATAATATATATATGGGAACCGTAGTTCGTGTTAAAAACAGGACCAGATATTTATCGGGCCCAAGTTTTATGGGGGGGTGGTGCTTACACATTTCATATTGAAAGTACCCTTGAATGCAAGCAGGGACTTTTAGGTTATAAAACCTGATAAATGTGGACGGGTGAGGCCCAGCCGGCCGCCGCACAGATATCTTCAATGGGTATTCCACTTGACCAAGCCCAAGACGAGGCCATGCCTCTCGTGGAATGAGCTCTGATACCTAAGGGGCAATGAAGGCCCTTAGATTCATAAGCCAGCGCTATAGCATCAACTATCCAGCGCGATAATCTCTGCTTTGAGACGGTGGGCCCCTTGGTGCGGCCGCCAAAGCACACAAAAAGCTGTTCTGACTGTCTGAATGAGACAGAACGCTCTAGACAAAACTCTGAGAGCCCTGACGGGACAGAGTAAACTCGCGTCTCTTTCGTCCTTTGGTGAGGAAAGAGCTGCTACGGAAATAACCTGTGCTCTGAATGGAGTTGGGAGCACTTTAGGAATATAACCATGTCTTGGCTTAAGGACGGCTCTGGAGTCGTTAGGCCCAAACTCAAGGCAGGACGCGCTTGATGACAGCGCGTGTAAATCGCCCACTCTTTTAACTGAAGCAAGCGCCAGTAAAAGAGCGGTTTTGAGCGAGAGGTGCTTCAGGTCTGCAGACGGGGCACCCTTCAATGCTTCTAGGACCGTGGAGAGGTCCCAGATTTGGACAGAGGGAGGTCGTGGAGGATTCAGCCTTCTTGCCCCTTTAAGGAAGCAGACGACGAGGTCGCTTCTTCCCAGTGATTGTCCGGCCAGAGCGTGGAATGCTATTATGGCTGCCACATATACTTTGAGCGTGGAGGGGGTGTGACCTGCGTCCATGAGCTCTTGTAAAAAGGCGAGTATACTTGGTACCTCGCAAGAGTAGGGGTCCAGGCTCCGTGTAGCGCACCAGCCAGAGAACACCCTCCACATCTGAGCGTAGAGGCGCCTAGTTGAGGGCGCTCTTGCTTCAGTGATGGTTTTCAGCACCCTATCCGGGAGACACCCGGGTACCCGTTGAGGGGCCATACATGAAGGCCCAACAAATCGGGACGGGGATGCCGTTTCCCGTTCGCCTGCGTGAGGAGATCTCTCCTCAGCGGAATTGGCCATGGGACTGTTTTTTTAACAGTTGTGTCAACTGGGAGAACCATAACTGGGTCTTCCAGAGAGGGGCTATTAATAGCACTGCACACTTGCGTTCCCTGATTCGTTCAATGACCTGTGGTAGCATCGTGACCGGAGGACATGCATATAGAGGGCGGCTCGGCCATTCGTGGGCAAGCTCGTCCCTGTTCTTTGAGAAAAATATTCGGCAATGAGCCTTGTCTTCTGAGGCGAAGAGGTCGACCTCTGCCTCGCCGAAGATGCTCCATATTAGCTGAACCGTTAGAGGGTGGAGAGACCATTCCCCTGGGGGAACGTTGTCTCTGGACAGCATATCCGCACTTTGGTTCAGAATGCCTGGCACAAGCGCTGCTTTCAGCGAGCGCAGGTTGTGCTGAGTCCATGGAATGAGAATCCTGGCCATGGCGTGCAGGTTGTTCGACCTGATGCTGCCCTGGCGATTTACGTAAGACACCACTGCCATGTTGTCCGTTCGGACCAGGACGTGGTAGCCTTTCAAATATTGGAGAAAGGCTTTCAGTGATAGAGCAACCGCTCTCATCTCTAGACAGTTTATGTGTAGGCGATTCTCCGGGCTTGACCAAAGGCCAGAGACGGGCCTGCCCTCGTAGAGGGCTCCCCAACCTAGGTTGGAGGTGTCTGTCAAGATCACTTTTCTCCTCGAAACCACACCCAAACTCACGCCAGACTGGTACCAGTTGATAGCTTTCCAGGGAGCCAGGGCTTTGATGCAGCCGTGACTCGCTCTGATTAGTAAGTGGCCAGATCGCCATGCATGAGCTGGGACACAGGGTTTTAGCCAGTGCTGGAGAGAACGCATGTGCAGTAGTCCGAGCTGGAGTACAGCTGATGCTGAGGCCATGAGATCCAACATCCTCTGAGATCTTTTGAGGGGAGCGCGGGCGCCCACTCTGAAGATGCCGCTAGGCGTCGAATGGAGAGCACGCACTCTGAAGAGAGGCACGCCTTAATTTGTATAGAGTCTATCACTATACCCAGAAAATAAATATTCTGGCTCTTGGAAATGTTGATCCTGAGACCCAGGCATTCTAGATGGCTGAGGTGCCAGGATCTGTGATTTATCAACTGTGCCTCAGATTGAGCTATAACCAGCCAATCGTTGAGGTAGTTTAGTACTCGCACTCCCCGCTGTCTCAGGGGGGGTAAGTGCCGCATCCATACACTTCGTAATGTACGAGGTGCCAGCGATAGGCCGAACGGTAGTACTGTGTGCTGGTAAGCCTGCTCCTCAAGGCGAATCTCAGAAATGGCCTGTGATGAGGCGATGTTTGGATATGAAAAAGTATATTTCAGATCCACTGAGAAAAAACAATCCCCCGGGCAAATTTGCACGAGGATTTGTTTGGTTGTCAGCATTCTGAACAGGCGCTTCATCCGCGCTTGTTCAGGTGTCTGATATCTAGGATGGGCCGCCATCCTGCTGTGAGATAGGGACCCAGTCGTCCGGCCGTCTTGAGCTTGAACAGCGCTCATGAGCGGGGGCGCGAGCTTACAGAGGGCACACCCGTTATCACATCTCCAGCGTGAGCTAGAGGGAAAACTGATGTAGGAACAGTTTTAATGTGTAGAGGTGCGTACTTTACAGTGGGCACACAATCTACGTTTATTGTCTCTCCCACGCTGTCTGGGGGGGGAGAGTTAATACAGTGTTGGCAGTGTTTGTGTGTAGGGGTGCATACATCACAGTAGGCACACGTGCTACGTTTATTAAACTTCCAGCCTGAGCCGGGGCAAAGATTGAAACTGTGGGAACAGTGCTTGTGTGTAGTGGTGCATACATCACAGTAGGCACATGCGCTACATTTATTAAACTTCCAGCGTGAGCTGGAGGAAAGTTTGAGACTGTGGAAACAGTGTTTGTGTGTAGGGGTGCATACATCACAGTAGGCACACGCGCTACGTTTATTAACCTTCAAGCCTGAGCCGGGGGAAAGATTGAAACTGTGGGAACAGTGCTTGTGTGTAGGAGTGCATACATCACAGTAGGCAGGCACATGCGCTACGTTTATTAAACTTCCAGCATGAGCTGGGGAAAAGTTTGAAACTGTGGGAACAGTGCTTGTGTGTAGGGGTGCGTACTTCGTAGTGGGCACGTAACCTACATATGACACAGACAGAAAAAAGCTCTTTTTGTGCTTTATTTGCGTCGCCGTAAAACCGGTGTTTGTTTGCAGGTGAGTGTGTTTTGTAACAGGCCCATTGACTGCAACATCGACATTTCCAGCCACCTGAGAAGAGGGGACTGGGGAATGTGGAACAGCTTATGTTTGCAGGGGAGCATATATTGCTGGAATTACATGGGAGGCGGGGTCAAAGTTGAGCCCGACCGCCAAAGAGAGTGAGTCACGCGGGGGCGGGGCCGGTGTGAGCTCGTTCACTTTGGTGAAAAGATTCAGAACAGCCGAAATTCGAACTCGGGTCTCTGGTGCGAAAGTCTCAGATTCCACCACTGAGCCGAAGGGATGTGAATAAGCACAGGAGAATAAAGTCTGTCTCTGTAAAAAGTGAGTCACTCGGGGGCAGGGCCGGCGTGGGCTCATATGTTTAAACGCTCATAAATACTCGAGCCCTGCCATGTGAACGGGAGGGCACGAGGCGCAGGTTCGCTTTCTGTACGTAAGAAAGCTGGCCGCGAGCTCAGAGAAGAGAACAGCATAATTTTTTCTGCCGCCAGAGCCGGGATTTGCATTTGCAACAACGCCTCAAATTTGCTCTTTTAGAAAAAGTGTGACGCAACGGCGAACACACTAATGCGTTAAAAGGATATATTGCGCTGGATGGCACAGCAGTACAGCGGCTGAAGGCGGCGTCCAGTTGGAAAACCAGGAATGCCGGCGTCCTCAGAACTGCAAGGCAGGTGGCTTGTTCCACTGAAGGCTTTTCGACGGCGGCGAGAAAGCTTCTTATCCGGAGATCAGCGAAGTGGTGATTCGCTGAAGGAGATTTAATCTGAAGTCCCTTTGGACACGCCCATTCTGGCGGGCTCTGACGCGTCAGGGCGCGAAGTGCCCTGATTGGTTTACGCGTCTGAGCTGCCCCGTCATAGGTTCGTGCAGTTGCCGCAGCACAGCCAATGACCGCTCTCGCCGTTCATCTGTGTATGCTGTGCAGCTGCACTGCGTTTTAAAATTTGGCTTCAATATTCTCGAGAAAAGGAGTTTTCCCATAGCGTAAGCTACTTACGCAATAGGAGAGACCTCTCGAAAGGGAACTTGATGCGTTGGCTTCTTTTGGAACTATTTTCGTTGGCGGAGAAGAAATATACGCACTAACTGACCAATTTCTTTTAAAGTTATATATTTGGCTTCTATAAGACAGGACAGAAAGAGGAGAGACAGGAAACATTGAGAAAGCAAGAGGACCGTGAGCCAAGAATCGAACTCAGTTCAGTCTCGAGACACAGCGGCATCTATAGCAACTACAGCACTGACTACTTTCATTACCAATTTCTTTGTGAAAAACTGTAAGTTACTCAATATAAATAACTCTTTTTTTTCTTTTTTTACATTAAAGTAGATTATATTTGATGACGTCACAAAGTGAGTTAACAAACACAATGAAACACTGATAACATTCAAAAATCTGCTTCTTCAAAAAATTCAGCAATGCAAGAAAATATGTTTTATATGAGATTTGAAATTATACTGTTTTGTAATCTAGTTTTTCAAATAATTTGGGGCCAGAAAGATTTTTTGTTGTTGTTGTTGTTGAAAGAAATGAATAGCCTACATTTATTCAACAAGGATGCATTAAACTGATCAAAAGTCAGTATAGGAATAATGTTAGGAAAATATTTTTATTTTTAATAAATTCTGTTCTTTTGAATGTTCTATTTATCAAAGAATCCTGAAAAAAGGTTTCCACAATAAATATTAAGCAGCACAACTGTTTTCAACCATGATAATAATAATACATTTTTCTTGAACTGCAAATCATCATAGTTTGATTTCTGAGGGATCATGTGACACCGAAGACTGGAGTAATGATGCTGAAAATTCAGGAATAAATTACATTTTAAAACGGAAAAAAGTTCTTTTAAATTGTAATCATATTTTATCTTACTGTTAATCTTATTTAATCTGTTTAATCTTACTGTTTTTACTGCATTTTTTATCAAACTATAATGCAGCCTTGGTGAACATAAGAGACTTCTTTCAAAAACAGAAAAAATAATAACTCATTGCTCTTCACTAACTTTAGTAACTTTAATTAGAATAATCAATATTTAATTCATACAGTGAAGACTATGCAATGTTATTTAACATTTCATTATGTTATACAATTTTTGTAGTTCTGTATTTCTAACCTGAACCCTCCCTAAAAAAGATATTTATTTCATTACTGTTCATTATCTTTGTCATATTGTATTTATTTGTGCTATTGCTGGTAGTTTATTTATTCTTATTGTATTACTGATTGTTTACTTGTCTTTTAAAATGTTTGAACTTTATATTAGTTAGGCAAATAGTTTATGTTGTGGTATAAAATTGGAAGTCAAAAATGGTAAAATGGTGTCATTACAATGTTATTTATTAAAATATAAGACAATTTCCATTTAATATAGACATCAACAGCTGTATTGCTGTCTGTAATATTAGCCTTCATTCATAGTACTTAGTAAAAAGATGGCATTAAACAAAGAAATATAATATTTATATATACATATTAGTGCTGACAATCGATTAAAGAATTTTACTAATTAATCACACATTTTTCTGTAATTAATTGCAACTAACATTTAAAGTTTTTTCTATATTTTTGTATTGACAATTTCACATTTAATCTCCAAAATAATGTAGAAACAACAAAGAGAGTATATTTTAAAGATTTTATCTAACAGGTAAGAAATGTCCATAAATTAAATAAAGTTCTAACAATTCACAGTCTTCACTGCATCATTTATAAATTAAATATAGATACATTTTTATTAAAGCTACAAAAGTTATTCAGTTGAAAGCAGTGAGGGATTTTCTATTTTTCTTTTGTTCTTTGATCAACATGATAGACAGCAGCAGTTTTATTACACTGCTGTCGCTTTAAGACCTGCCGCACGACACGAATTTGACAACTCTCTATGTTCATTTAACTCTTTAACTCATTTAAGACTGTGCATACAAGGATACTTGACAAAACAATACAAGGTTTTTATTTAACACCGTGGCTAGACTAACAAATAAACAGATGTCACCCGAACAAAATATCCCGTTACAGTTCAGTAGTAATGATTTCATGAACTTCTTCACTGAGAAAATAGAAAGCATCAGAACCACAATTGTAAACGTTCAATCTTCAATCACGCCTTATAATTCAGCTTCAATTATCACCCCGCAAGAACAATTACAGTGCTTTACAACTATAGAACAAAAAGAGTTAAATAAACGTATCACTTCATCTAAAACAACAACATGTTTATTAGATCCTATACCAACTAAACTACTGAAAGAAGTGTTACCTGTAGTGGAAGATCCTCTCATCAATATTATTAACTCGTCTTTATCTTTAGGTCATGTTCCAAGAACATTTAAACTGGCAGTTATAAAACCTCTCATTAAGAAACCACAATTAGATCATAATAATCTAGCAAATTATAGACCCATTTCAAATCTTCCATTTATGTCTAAAATATTAGAAAAAGTGGTGTCCGCTCAACTGGGCTCTTTCTTGCAACAAAATGATATCTATGAAAAGTTTCAGTCTGGATTCAGACCGCATCATAGCACTGAAACTGCGCTTGTTAAAATCACAAATGATTTACTTTTAGCTTCTGACCAAGGCTGTATCTCAATACTAGTTTTACTTGATCTTAGTGCTGCGTTCGATACTATAGATCATACATTACTCTTAGATCGACTACAAAGGACAAGCACTAAGCTGGTTCAAATCATACCTATCTGACCGCTACCATTTTGTCTATTTAAATGGAGAAAAATCGATCATAACTCCAGTAAACTATGGAGTGCCGCAGGGATCTGTGTTAGGCCCTCTGTTATTTTCAATATATATGATGCCACTTGGAAATATTATAAGGAAACATGGAATTAGTTTCCATTGTTATGCTGATGACACTCAAATATATATTTCATCACGGCCAGATGAAAACGCTAAATTTTCCAAATTGACAGAGTGTGTTAAAGATATAAAAGATTGGATGACGCGTAATTTTCTTTTATTAAATCCAGACAAGACAGAGGTAATACTTATCGGTTCAAAAAACCGCCCACAAAACCTCGCACAATACAACTTTAACAATAACATCATAGGATGTCCTGTTACTTTATCCTCTACACAGTAAAAGACCTGGGTGTTATACTCGATTGCAACCTGTCTTTTGAAAATCATATTTCATATGTTACAAAAACAGCCTTTTTCCACCTTAGAAACATTGCTAAGCTACGTAATATGCTATCAGTTTCTGATGCAGAAAAGTTAGTTCATGCATTCATGACCTCGAGACTGGATTACTGTAATGCTTTATTAGCTGGTTGTCCTGCATCCTCAATAATCAAGCTACAGTTAGTCCAAAACGCCGCCGCTAGAGTTCTTACGAGATCAAGAAAATATGATCATATAACACCGATTTTATCATCACTGCATTGGTTACCTATAAAGCTCCGTATTAATTATAAGATATTGCTACTGACTTATAAAGCCCTAAACGGCTTAGCTTCAGTCTATTTAACGGATCTTCTGTCGCCCTATAATCCATCGCGCTCTTTAAGATCACTAAATTCAAGGCTTTTGGTCATACCTAGGATATCCAGAACCACCAAAGGAGGGAGAGCATTTTCACATTTGGCTCCAAAACTCTGGAATAGTCTTCCTGATACTGTTCGTTGCTCAGACTCGCTCTCCCAGTTTAAAACTAGATTAAAGTCGCATCTCTTCAGCCAGGCATTCATATAATCCTATAGTTCAAACTACAATCCGGCCTCTAGCTCATAAATGCCAGAGGAGAACTGGCCCCCGACTGAGCCTGGGTTCTCCCAAGGTTTTTTTTCTCCATTAGGTCACCTGATGGAGTTTTAGGACACCATTAGGTCACTTGATGGAGTTTTTCGGTTCCTTGCCACTGTTGCCTTTGGCTTGCTCAGTTGGGGATATTTTGGGGATATTTAATTAAATTTTATCAATCAATAAATTCCTCTTGAAAAAACAACAACTTTGTTGTATTATTTTAATTTAATACTGTGAAGCTGCTTTGATACAATCTGTATTGTGAAAAGCGCTATACAAATAAACTTGACTTGACTTGACTTGACAAAACGGGCATAATTTTGTGTCTTTTTGTCCGTCCAAGCGTGAAAGAGAACCAGCGTGCGGTCTCAAGAGGATTCCTGTGTGTGTGTGTGTGTGTGTGTGTGTGTGTGTGTGTGTGTGTGTGTGTGTGTGTGTGTGTGTGTGTGTGTGTGTGTGTGTGTGTGTGTGTCACACAGACGGGAGATTCACAGACATGCGAGTCAGTAACGCACTGCGTTCTCTTTTGTGTATTGTCGTGCTTGAATGGTTTAAAAGCATTTGCATGAATAAGAGTGTAAACATTATGTAACAATAGCTAAAGGATGATGGGGGGAAATGGATGCTGCGTTAATTGCATGTAATATATTAACACGTTAAACTGAAAAAAATAAATGCATGCGTTAACATTAATTTTGACAACCCTAATAAATATTTAAAAAAATAGAATAAAATATTTAAAATATATACCCTCTTTATGTTGTTTCTACATTAATTTGGAGATTCGATGTATAACAAAATAAAAAATATATTACAAATTTTAAAGTTAGGTGTGATTAATCACAGAAAAATGTGCAACAAAACAGTCTCAGTAGCTAACATACCTTTGTATTGACATGTGAACACACACTAGCAGTTTGGGATATGCAAAACTACTATTTTAAATAAACATGGGTTATCTGAATGGCCAATCTATGGAGTCAATATAGGGCCATATATATCTGCAAAATAAAACAATGTTTTGCAAACAAAAAAAAATGTTTTGCAAAAAAAAAAATGTTTTGCAAATAAAAATAAGAGTATTGAGAATTTTTTTTGCTTTTTTGCAAGTAAAAAAAAAATTATTGCAAAAGAAAAGTTAACCACTGAGAGAAAAAATAAAGTTTAGCAAAGTAAAACTTCAGCAGCATTGACTTTGCAACACATATTTCCCTTTGCGCCGCTCCTTTAAATCCGCGTTTCAGTCATCTGTGCCTCTGCGGCGCAAGCTTTCCTTTGCGCTTCATTTTTCTTTGCGCCTCGCTTTGTGTCCCTGATTTGACGTGGGGGGAGGGGTCAAGAGGTTGGGGTGTGTACAAGGGACGAAGGCGCGTCCCTCTCGTAACGTCATCAGCGCGAGCCCCAGACTATTATTGTCAATAATACATACGTGATCCATCACCCGGGCTGCGTTCCAGTCCAAAATTGTCATGCCCTTCACTCGCTAACTTCCCTCCGTCTCGTTCACTCGGATGTACGTCATTGCGAGTGCTCACTACTGGCGGAAACTGCAATGGGCTGAAATGGAACGTCCTAAGCCCTTGATCACTTGGAATCAGCTGTGGAGTTGATTTATTATTTACATTTTGTTTCCCTTTAAGAATTTGTTTAATGCAGCATCCAAATGTTTATAGGTGTGTTTGGGTTGTTTTAAATTAAAAATATATATTATTAATATATCATAAGAGTTGTCTGTTGTGGTGGTGGTGATTAGATGAGATATGTGGTGACGTCACAATCTTACTGCATTGTGGGACATATAGGTGCCTGAAGTGTACATTGAAGCAGACTCGCTCCCTCGGTCAAAATCGAGGGAACGAGGGTCTGTCCATATAAACTTCCCTCGTCCACTTCACGAAGTGGAACGCACTTCAAAATGGCGGCAGGGATTCCCCCAAGGGGAAGTGCTTAGGGAAGTTCGCAAGTGCGTGTCTAAAAGTGGACTGGAACGCAGCCTCACATGTCTCTGCTCCGCCATTTCGATCGATCCAGTCGGTCTGGGGCTCGCGCTGATGACGTTACGAGAGGGACGCGCCTTCGTCCCTTGTACACACCCCAACCTCTTGACCCCTCCCCCCACGTCAAATCAGGGACACAAAGCGAGGCGCAAAGAAAAATGAAGCGCAAAGGAAAGCTTGCGCCGCAGAGGCACAGATGACTGAAACGCGGATTTAAAGGAGCGGCGCAAAGGGAAATATGTGTTGCAAAGTCAATGCTGCTGAAGTTTTACTTTGCTAAACTTTATTTTTTCTCTCAGTGGTTAACTTTTCTTTTGCAATAATTTTTTTTTTACTTGCAAAAAAGCAAAAAAAAATCTCAATACTCTTATTTTTATTTGCAAAACATTTTTTTTTTTTGCAAAACATTTTTTTTTTTTGCAAAACATTTTTTTTTTTTGCAAAACATTGTTTTATTTTGCAGATATATATGGCCCTATATTGACTCCATACCAATCGATTAGTCAGCCTTAAAGAGGCTACATGAGCATACTGACACCAGAGAATGTCTAATATGGCGAGAAGTTTCACTCTCACTACACTTCCGGCTTCTGAACTGGTTGCAGTTCCACTCTGATTCCATATGAGGGCGCTCACAGGACGAGTGCAGAATGAATGGAGGTCAATGGCGGTATACCCCTCAAAATCCACTTTTCTCAGGATATAATTTTTTGTCTAGTAATTTGAATGTTGTATTCGAAAGGAGATGCAAAGAAATTACACATTGCTGGGTGTTAGATTTTTTAGAGTCACTTATTTGATTTAAAAAAGTCTTTCAAAATGTCAATGACGTCAGAATGCTGACGTCATTAGCAGAATGCTAGCGTGTTATGGGCAACAACAACTCAACCTGTAAGAAATCAAAACGACATAAGTACTCGTTCATTCAACTTTCGACCTAAAACCCATGTTGAACTTGCAAAATCTACAATCACATCTGAGATTTCTCAACGGCAATCGGGTGAAAGAGACAAATTTAGCCGTCTAGCCCCATTGACTCCCATTCATTTTGCACTCATGGCGAGCGCCCCCAGTGGAACTCTGGTGGTACTACAACCAAAATTCGGTACAATAGGGCTTAATAGGGAGTGGACAGGCTCTCCGTAGACGGGCTCTGCTGACACCTTGTCAGCTCACAGTGGGTGCACCTATTCGGTTGTTAAGTCGTGACGTAACCAATACTCTTTCCGGGTCCAAAGTCCAGGTCCTCTCTACCTACCTACCGCTTTCGCTAGTGTTTTGGTTATTATTGAGTGTTTTTACAATGCCGCAGTGCTGTGTCCCGTGTCCCGAGCTAACTCACTTCAACCTCGTAAATCTTCTTTTTCATTGATGCCTGGACTCTACCCTTAATTATGCCACCTGAGTGATGAGCTACACTAACCACTCTGTTGGTGTTAAAGGAATTTAAACCCTTTTTGACCGCCAAGGGTGCCTCACTAAGAAGGACGTGATCGTAAATAAATTTACAGGTTCCACCGTTGTTATTTCTGGACGAGAGGAGCGCTTGGACCCAAAACGTCACGCGTGACGTCAGACTTAACAATCGGATAAGCCTGTATCCTATTTTTCCTATTTTCTGACGGGTCGGATTTTTCGCGCGCTGTCTGCGGATGTGACGTCAAGCGCGTTCATGTTAAACGTTTCAGATCACTCTGCCACCACCGCTAGCTAGTCAGCAAACAAACTTAGTTTCTCAAACAATATATGTATTTGACTGTTCTTACCTCTGTAAACATAATGTTGACTTCTTTGCAGCGGATGACTTGTGAAGTGTGCACGTACGAGAGCGAGCAGAAAGGAAGAGCAGTTCCGTTTTTTGGCCACAGGTGTCAGTCGCGAGTTTAAATTTCAGAAAATCGCATGTAGCCTCTTTAAAATTTACCGTTCGCAAAGACCCGCCCCCTTTAGTTCCTGTTGCTTCAGGCTTGTTCGACTTCATGCAGCTCTGCGCAGACCGATCGGCGGCTGACTTAAAGCAGTGCATGCCGGTTAGAAATTTTGTCCGACTTGAAACAGCGCCGACGCCACGTGACTGTGACGTATGCCATCAAAGTACCGCGAGAGCAAATCGAGAGTAGCCGGAGAACTCAGCCAGCGCAGCTTCTCAAGAGCGGCTGCACTGGGCTGCACGTGGGCTGATGACGACACAGCTGTTCCACGATTGGCCGGATTCACCGCATGACAACGATCACGTGTGTTTCGTGTTTATTCGAACACCTTTAGTTCCTCTAAAGCTCTCAAATCAGTTTATTATAACAGTGAACACTCTTTTCATGTCGTTGTCATGTTATATTGTGTCATGTTTATCAAATTAAAACTGCTTAAAAAACGTAGACTCCACTTCATTGATAGTAGCTAAATGTTGAACTTTATTCTTGTTCAAACAGACGCTGTATGAAGCAGTACATAAAGTATTGAATGAAAATGTCTCTGAAACATCTGTGTATTATTTGGCAAATATTGCATTTATTTCACTGCAGCTGTGGTAAAGTATGCAAACAACACGTGAGCTGTCACTACGGGAACCAGAAAGTGTCCGACTTCACGTCTCCGTTTGCAGCTCCTCCCCGCCTGCACGCGGCTACTCTCGCCGATCGGTTACATCCAGCCGCAGCCGATGTCGAACACACCTATTGTCTGACAAGCCACGCCGCTCTCACGACACACCATGATGTAATGTGCCTGACAGATCGCTGTGTAGAGCCTCAGTTAAAGCTGCTCGTGAACCTTCTAGTTAATTTACAGCATCAAATAAACATGAATGAACACAAGAAGGAATGTTGTTTATTGCGGAAAGACATCAGTACACACCGTTTTTCAAGTTCAAATCCTCCAACGTTAATCTACTAATTCTCCTGACTGCTTTGTCGGACAAAAATGGCGGATTCACCGGATGGCGGATTATGATTGATCAGATCACCTGTCAATCAAACTCCCTGCGAAGGGTCTATCAGAGCCAGATTAGATGTTTTTTTAAGTAGGGTATTCAGACTGGACATGTTATTGTGCTCAGAAACAATTGGCTAATATTTTTCCATTTTGATATTTAGCCGATTCACAGAAATCGAGCACACATTTCGAATGTATGCATATGGCTATATGTTTTTGTATTTATTCAGTCACACCCACCCTTTGTCACTGGACTGGGACTCCTTCACTGGTTTCGCAGGGGCTTTCTCTTTCTTCTTCAAGTACTCTTTCAGCTTTTCAGCCCGGTCTAAATATTCGGCACATTTGGCCCGGATACTTTGTTTGGCCTTATCACCCTGTGCTTCATCTTTGTAAAAAAAAAAAAAAAAAGATTAAAAAAGCCTTCCCTGTTGTGATGTATTCTGCTAAACATACTGATAAATTAGAATGTGTACCTATAAAGTAACAATCAAACTATTACAGTCTGGACACAAACAAATAATATGACAGGAATAATATAGTTTTTCCAAAGCTAAAATCATTCTTCTTGATGGATGATATTTAATTTCTGCTGCATACTCACATTTGACAACATGTAGGAAATATTGAACTGCATGCTGATATAAACGCAGAGCCTCTTCATAGTTTTCGGCCTTATCCTCCTGAGATGCCTTACTGGCCAGATCTATAGCTTTCTGTGTGGGAAATATCATAGCATTGTTTCAGAATGGGTTTGAGGGGGAAAATGCATTGTGGCTGTTAATGAATGAACGCAGTTTTATTGTCTTAACATTGAATGTATGGAGGATTTCCATTATGGTTATATGAAAGCACATAAATTAGACACTTCAGCAAACCCTCATTCTCAAACCAAAAAATGCTTTCAAATGTGGCATCAGTCCTCCAAGAAAAACTATAATGCTTAGGAATTCACCAGAACAATGAGTCTAAAATTAATAGGCGTGTAGGTGCTAGTAAGAGATGAGCGATCATTTCGCCATGTTTACTACAAAATCATTGCTTTCAAATGTATGAATCTACAAATCGTTCAAGACTCAGTATTTAACTTAATTAAATCTGTAAGTTAACATCCTTGCTGTCAGTTGAAAAACTATGAGCTTTGTTTGCTAACTTACCTGTAACGTTTCATGCCTACTCCGTTTGCAGTGCGTATGCGGCGCCGGTGCGTATTTTTTTCCGTACCCATAGACAAGCCTCTTTGGCGCGCCCTGAAAAAAACACCTCTGGTTTCAGGAACAAAAATAAAGGGAGTTGTTCTACGAAATAGAAGTTGAATATATATTACATTACATTTATTTTAGTTAATTATGCCTCAGGCATTGTTTCCCTCAACTGATTAGACACATTTGGTCTCTAGACTATAACAGAACCAATATGTTTGGTTATACTACATTCTATTTGTTGTCTGTTCCATAACTTTTTATTTTTATTTTTTACTGTGGTGCCTTTTTGTTATTTTAAACGCTCATAAATACTCAATGTTAAGTCAATGCAAAGACGCGTTACGCGCGTAAAAAATTCCTGCGGCGCGAATGAGGCGCAGAGCGCGGCGCGGTAGATCAATAAATTATTTTGTAATATGACTAAAATGATTGGTGTGCAAAGCAAATCTTTCACATAAAAACACGATTTCAATATATGAGAGATACTCATTTTGTTTTGAATGCTATTTATTCCATATCTATTCTAGATTATATGAAACATTATTATTCTAATGTAAAGACAACAAACACAATTTAGTGTATAAAAACTTTGTTAAAAATCACAGGACAGGTTTCACTTTTGGAGGCTGGCTCCATTTATTATCAAAACAAAAATAAATGTTTAGGTGGGTGGGGGCGAGGGTGAACCTCGCGCCGGGCTGTAGAGCGCGGGCTCGACAGGCATAGACCACTCGAGGCCGAGGCCTTATACGGCCTACGCTGTCCTCGTCAGCGTCCTCACCGTTAGGTCCATCAAACCTAGCTTTGTCCCCTGGAGCAAATTGTGAAACTCCTGAAACCCTCCGGAGGGTCTGGTGGACCCGAGTCTTCTTCTTCGGCGGTCACTCGAAACGAGTATGACTGTCCTCTCTGTCGGGTCGCCTTATTTGTGGATCCTCAGGTGGCTGTAAAGGCCGATCTGTGATCCACAGATTCTGCTGCAATGTGGGCATTGGAAGGTTGAGGTGATGTGTGGTGGTGGAGCCTTTCTCTGTTTGTCCTTGCGGTGTTGCCGCTTTGCATCTGCGGCACGGCGGAGTTCTGTTTCGTGGTGTGCTGCACCTTCCTGCACTGCTTTTCTCCAGTGGTCCCTGTTAAACGCAAGATTCTCCCAGTCACTGGACGTGATGTTAAACTTTTTCAGGCTGGTCTTGATATTGTCCTTGAAGCGTTTCTTTGGCCCACCGGGGGCTCGCTGTCCTTCTTTTAGCTGGGAGTACAGGATCTGCTTAGGGAGGCGGTTGTTGGGCATGCGGATGACATGTCCTGTCCATCGGAGTTGGTGCTGCATTATGGTGGTAGTGATGCTGGGTATATTCGTTTCCTCCAGAATACTGGAGTTTGTACGTCTGCCTTCCCAGTTGATCCTCAAGATTTTTCTTAAGGCACTTTGATGGAATTGTTCCAATGCTCTCAGGTGTCTGCTGTAGGTGGTCCAGGATTCCGCTCCATACAGCAGAGTTGGGAGAATCACAGCTCTGTAAACCAGGACCTTGGTTTGAGCCTTCAGGTCTCGGTCATCAAAGACTCTTGTCCTGAGTTTGGCATAGGCTCCGCTGGCACAGCTCAGGCGATGGTTAACTTCACAGTCTATATCGGCTTTGGAAGAGAGAATGCTGCCAAGGTAGGGGAAGTGGTCCACGCTTTCCAGAGTGGTGTTATCCACTTTGATGATGGGCTGGAGTGACGGCTGGTTGGGTGCTGGTTGATACAGAACCTGAGTTTTCTTGATGTTCAAGGCCAAACCCAGGGCTCTGTATGCCTTGGCAAAGGCATTTAGGATGCCCTGGAGGTCTTCAGGGGAGTGTGCTGCAATGGCGTTATCATCGGCATATTGCAGTTCCATGATGGTGGTATTCCTGACTTTGCTCTTTGCTTTGAATCTGTTAAGATTGAAGAGCCTGCCGTCAGTCCTGTAAAGGATTGGGATCCCCTGTGGCAACTCTTGGCCAGTAAGGTGAAGTATGGCTGCAATGAAGATGGCAAATAGGGTGGGTGCAATGATACATCCCTGTTTGACTCCAGTTTCTACAGTAAATGGTTCAGATTCAGAGCCACTGTTGAGCACTGTGGCTGACATGTCGTCATGCAGTAGCCTCAGTACACGGATGTATTTGGCATGACATCCATACTTTGATAGTATGCTCCACAGTGCCTGCCTATCCACGGAGTCAAAGGCCTTTGTCAAATCTATAAAGGCCATGTACAGAGGCAGTCCTTGTTCCCGACACTTTTCTTGTAGTTGGCGAGCAGAAAAGATCATGTCAGTTGTTCCCCTAGACGGACGGAAACCGCATTGTGATTCAGGGAGTATCTCCTCAGACAGTGGTAGCAGTCGGTTGGCGAGAACACGAGCAAGGACTTTGCCTGTTGTTGATAAGAGCGAGATACCCCTGTAGTTTCCACATTCAGCCTTGTCCCCTTTCTTGAATATGGTAACAATTTGGGCATCCCGGAGCTCTGAGGGGAGTTCTTCCCTTTCCCAGACCTTGACGAGAAGATGGTGGATATGATGCCAGAGCCTTGGTCCTCCTTCCTTTAAGACCTCCGCGGGGATCCCATCAGGACCAGTGGCCTTGTTGTTCCTGAGGTTCTTGATGGCATTGTGAACCTCAGTTAGGGTAGGAGGTTCCCCCATGTCTTCTCTGATGGGACTCTGCGGGATATGGTCGGCGATGTCTGGTTCGGCTGAGCTGTCACGGTTCAGAAGTTCTTGAAAGTGCTCCTTCCAACGTGCGTTGATGGAGTCATTGTCTTTTAAAAGAGTCTGTCCATCTTTTGGGCGCAGGGGATTTGAGGCGCGGTGGCTAGGGCCATAGACAGCCTTAGTGGCACTAAAAAAGCCTCTAGTGTTACCTGAATCTGCCAGTCTCTGGAGTTCCAGAGACTTTTCTGTCCACCAGTTGTTCTTGAGCTCCCTCATCAATCTCTGAACGTCAGCCTTGGCTCTGGAGTGTGCTGCCCTTTTGGCCTCACATGTTATGTCATTTTGCCACACTTGGAAGGCTTTTCGTTTTCTGGAGATAAGTTGTTCTATCTCCATGTCATTTTCATCAAACCAGTCCTGATGTTTCCTGAACTGATACCCAAGGGTGGATTTGCATGAGTCATGGATGGTGGATTTGAGAAGGCCCCAGTGCTCTTCGATGTTATCCGGATATTCTTGCTGAAGATTTTTCTCGAGAGAGTCCTGAAGTAGCTGCTGGATGGCAGTTTCCTTCAGGTTGTCAAGGTTCAGTCTTCGCCGGGTCTGCTTCTTCTGAATCCTCCTCCTTTTTTTAAGTTTGATGGACATTGTGGATCGGATGAGGCGGTGGTCTGTCCAGCAGTTGTCAGAGTTTATCATGGCCCTTGTGCTGTTCACATCACAGCGGTCCCTGGCCCTTACAATGACATAATCAATGAGGTGCCATTGCTTGGAGTGAGGGTGTCTCCAAGATGCCTTGAATTTGTTTTTTTGTCGATAGAGAGTATTGGTGATGACGAGGTTGTGTTGAGCGCATTTACTCAGAAGCAGCACTCCGTTGGAGTTGATGTTACCGATGCCCTCCTTGCCAATAGTGCCCTTCCAGAGGTGTTGGTCCCGGCCTACCCTAGCATTGAAGTCTCCAAGGAGGATGATCTTGTCCTCCTTGGGGATTTTTGACAGGGTTTCTTCCAGGCAGGCGTAGAAGGCTTCTTTTTCTTCCACGTCGGAGTCTAGGGTAGGGGCATAGGCGCTCACTACTGTCGCTGTCTGGTTGTTGGCCAACACCAGACGGATTGTCATGAGGCGCTCGCTGATCCCCACAGGAAGTTCGGAGAGGTGGTTGACAAGCTGATTTTTGATGGCAAGTCCAACTCCATGGTTTCTAGCCTCATCGGCTGGCTTTCCTTTCCAGAAGAAAGTGTAGCCACCTTTCTCCTCCTTCAACTGCCCTTCACCTGCCCGTCGGGTTTCGGAGAGAGCAGCTATATCAATCCGGCATCTCTGCAGTTCTCTGGCTATGATGGCGGTTCGTCTCTCAGGTCTGTCACTGGAGGTGCTGTCCATCAGAGTGCGCACATTCCAGGCTCCAAAATTAAATTTCTTTTGTTTCTGACCGCAAATGGGGTGTTCCCTCTGGACGCGGTAATCCAGTCGGGAGGTATGAGGCAGGCTATTTTTAGGGCACCTTTTCTAGCCCCTTCCCCATGTGGGGTAAGCAGAGCGGATCCTGAATAGGACTGCTTAGTCATGGGTGTAGCTGCCGAAGAGCTCTTCTGCCTCGTTCCAAGAGCCCAGCGACTGATTCTGACACCCACCGCATCGGTGGACCCGAGTACAGCGACGATGTCCCCTACGCAGCTGTTTCTGCTCTACAGAGCATATACGAGCGGTGACTCTCTCGATTAATGCTAATGCTAATGCTCGATAAACATCTAAAAAAGATGGCCGCCAAAACTTTCACCTCTGACGCGCGTAAATTTCGCTTCAAACTTTTGTTTTTACGCGCGTTAGACACGCGAATTAACACAAAGTGGTCAAGCGTCATGCTGCGTTCACACCGGACGCGAATAGCGCGTCAAATTCGCGCCTGCCGCGTCTAGTTTGACGCTTGACCACTCTGTGTTAATTCGCGTGTCTAACGCGCGTAAAAACAAAAGTTTGAAGCGAAATTGGGCCTTTCACACAGGACGCGGTATGCGCGGCGCTTGCCGCTGGGTTCTGCGTTGCCCTTCAGATACAACGCGATTTGCGCTGCGCTATGACGTAGGCGGAGTTTTAAATACTTTTAACGGGAGCTATTTCGTCTGTTGTTCCTCCTTTCGGTCAGCAGCAAACCGGAGACCCCCAGGGCTATGTCCTGAGTCCATTTCTGTTTATCTTTCTGACACACAAACATCACACAAAAAATCACATAATTTAATTTGCAGACCATTTCAGTTCACAGAGAATATGGTGAGACCCCTCTCCTGCTGTCAGTCAAACAAAAAAAGATTAGAGACTGAAGAAAGGTCAAAGCAGTTCACAACCCCATCAAAGCAAAGTCAACTTCAAATACTTAAAAAATAATAATACAATCCATACAGTGATTTCTAATCCAGGAACAGTAAATGACAGGAAATAAGAAAAGAAAATGTTGCTAGTTGGATTCAAACTCACACCACCCGTATGTGAGCACAGAGTAATGTGTTGGAGCTCTTGCACTACCATTAGGCCACGTCTATAATGTTCCAATTGATTTTAAACTACTTTAGTGTGTCCAGTGATTTTGCAGACCACATATCGTTTTCCCTTCAGCATTTTATTTACTTAGCTTAATTTTCCCACTGCATGTTTTTCAGTCCATGATACAGAATGATGCTGCCACCATGCTTCAATGCACTGTTAGTGTTCTCGAAGTGGTTTAAATTGTTGGTCAAAATGTGTTTTGTACTATTTGACTAAAGTAATACTAGTGACCAAAGATGTGTTAGTGTCCAGTATTTGTTATTAAACTGCTGAAGACAGGCAGTTTATCAAGACTGTACATAACAAGGAAACAGCACACCTTTCTAAATGATCATGTCTTCCAGCATGATCTTTCCGAATTTCTAAGTTGTCACACAAAATAAAAGTTTAACTGCTTGGACATATTCATATTCAATACACAAAGAGACAGTGATAATTTGATAGTAACCTCTTTGTTAACGAGATAGTCTCTGAGCTCTTCTGCTCTGTCGAGATACTGCTTACACTTATCTCTGATCTTCTGATTCACCTCCATACCCTGTGGTTCACCTGTATGGAAAACAAAGGGTTACATTTGCAAGAAAATGGCAAGACACCATTGTAAATTGTATATATTATGCACTCACATTTTAATATATGCAGAAAATATTTCACTGCATGAAGATAATATTTAAGAGCCTCCTCATAATTTCCATCCTGGTCCTCCTGTGAAGCTTTGTTGGCTAAAGCTATAGCTTTCTGTGAAATGAAGCATGTGCAATTTGCTTATATTAACTCATTATAACCTGACTTTTGTACATTTAAGACAGTTTTGAGACACATAATCACAAGGTGAGTTAGTAAGATATGTACATCTTAAGACACTATGCAGAGATTTTAAAGTGTGTACATAAATAAAGCATCACTACACAGCATGTAGTTTAATATTTAAATATGAATAAATAATGCTATATAACAATCGTGTAACAGTTAGCATGCTGTGTTGAGTCAATCAATAATATGAAGTGATTTATGACTAGAAGTACAAATGTATCAGTGACACTTAACTTTAATAGATATTAAAATTATAATGAATCTGATAAGGCACATAATTGAATAATAATTAATTCAGATTAGGCTATCATGATTTTTATAGAGATTCAGATTATTATTTATTTAAAAAATCTCAAATGTAACAAGACATAAATGTCTAGTGACATATAATGTGGCTTTTGACATCATTATCTTGACTATCATATAATATGACTATTAATAAATGTGCCTGTGTAATGATTTATGAGATGAAAATAATGAACCACACGAATAGGCTATGTTGGGCAAGTTACTTAAAAAAAGTAATTAGTTATAGTTACTAGTTACTTCTCACAAAAAGTAACTGCGTTAGTAACTGAATTACATCATTACAAAAGTAACTAATTACCAGGGAAAGTAACTATTGCGTTACTTAAAAAAAATTTTTTAAAGTTTAAATATAAGAAATTTCTTGGATACCCCCAATATGAAATGTTAAATGAATGAAATTGACACTAAATAGAACATCTTATTATTATAAAACATTGTACACTAATCTACACTATTTTAATGTTGCTGTGGGACAATGTGAGAGACACCTATTAATTTAAATATTAAAATAGTATCATTACTATAGTGCAACAATAAAACAATAGATGGTTTAGAACTTTTAATATTTATTGCACAGACCACAACTGGCCAACAAATAAGTCTAAAAATAAATTATGCTTCTTAAGAAATGTACCAAAAATAAATAAATAGTAGCCTAATAAAAATATACATACAAATACACTAGTGCATATAATTAAAATGATAAAACTCACACACCTTTACAACTGGTAGACATTCTGTATAGCCTACTTGAAGTATTTTCTTCCTCACAATAGTAAGTTTAACAAAAAGAGCTTTCAATATAATACTGAACAATGTATCAACATAAATAATAATAATGCAATATAATCTTTTGGGGGTTTATTTTTATAACCTACAGAGAACGTCATTATCAGAGGTTATTTTTGCCAAATTCTAGTCGTGTTTGCCGCACGTGCTCACAACCTTCAAACAAATAGGCCTATGTTTGAACGTTCCCTGCAGGTTATTTTGGAGTTTATGTTATATAAACTAATTAAAACATTGCATATGATACCAATATGCTACAGAGATTATTCAAATGCTGATATGTGTAATTTATTTATAAATAAAGTATTTATGCTCGGACACATTCGGTCTCTGTCGCGCACTGTCGAGCGCGTTCTCGGACACACTCGGTCTCTCTCGCGCACTGTCGAGCGCGTTCTCGGACACACTCGGTCTCTCTCGTGCACTGTCGAGCACGCTCGCGGCATTCGCCTCGCTTTTGTCGAGTCCCGCGCCTCATAAACACTCACACACCAGAGAAAAAACTTTGCAGCTCCCATGGCTGAGAGAGAGCCTACTCGGATGAAAACCGCTTCAGTGAGCTCAATTAAAGTAACGCCGCATTTTTATTGACAGTAACGGTAACGGCGTTGTAATGGAGGAAGCAGTAATTAGTTAGATTACTCGTTACTGAAAAAAATAACGCCGTTAGTAACGCCGTTTATTTATAACGCCGTTATTCCCATCACTGCCAGTGAATATGGCAACTACCTGCTCTGCTCAAAGATAATTTAAATCACTCCAACTTCAACTTTATTCTTAAACAATGAACATGGTTGCGAGAGTGGTGAATGTGAAAGTGGTTTCTTTATAGGCTACTTTTACATAGAAAATTATTACGGCATTTAAACATTACAAACCATAACACTTGGTGAATTAACATTTCCATCACATTTAGGCTACTGATGATTTCTGAATGAATATATTTACCTGTAAATTAGTAGGCTCCATGTCACGCTTTGTTGTGTGTGAAATCGGTCACTGCTAAGTTTCGGTAGTTTGTCGGCGTTATTGTATCGAGTTGGTTGACACCCATTAGACTCATAGATCAGGCATGATACTGATTGAGGGACAACCCTATTTTTTTACAGACTATGGGGACAACACGAGAAACAGCGCCCTATACATTCTCACACTCAGAAAGATATCATAATAGCTAAAAAACTGATTTGTTTGCTAATTTGAGGTATATTGAGGTTGTGATCAAATTTTGGTGTGATTAGGGTGGCACTGGCAAGAGACAACAAATTAGTGCGAAAGAAACAATTTATTATACAGAAGTGAAATTATTATACAACAAGATATATAATAATAGTAATAATAATGGTGAATATAAGCAAGAAAAAAATAAGCAAATTATTTACAGATAAAAAAAAATCTGATAAATAACCCAAGAAAAAAAAAGGGGACGCAATTAGTGAAGCCAAAGAAAAGAAAAGAACAAAACAAAACTCATTCTAACTTGTAATTAAATCTCTAATCTAACTAAGAAAAGAAAGAAAAGAAAAGAAAAAAAAAGATCAACTCTTCAGCGTGAACGCCCTAACTAAATTACTCTGACTAACAAACACAAAACATACAGAGGGTGGCGTTCACCTGGGATGTAGGCTATACATCGAGTTACCTAGGTGTTGTATTATGTAAGTCACATGCCTTATAACCAGCTTATAACCTGTCCACTTTTTACCCTGGGTCGAACAACGCCATCAAAGGGCAGAAAGAGAACGTACAAGGAAAATTATGGAGCTTATAATATGACAAAACGATTTGAATTTGAATTGTGTAAATTTGAATTATTTGCAAGTGAAATCTAACAAAATTGAATTTTAGGTGGTCTAGTTTAAATAGTTCTGAATTTGATTTTTTTTAAACGAATATTGAACATTTGAAATTTAACAAACTGAAATGTTTTTATGGCTGAATTTTATAGACATGTATTTTCAAACAGCTAGTTTTTTTGTTCTGAATTCATATACTGCAAATATTCAGTTTAAAAAAATACAGATTCAAGTTTTCAAGATGAAGAAATTCGGAACTTCAAATTCAGTTTTCTAAAATTCAATCTCAAAAATTCAAGTTCAAAAATTCAGATCTTACAGAAAGTAGGTCACAGGTCATCCACAGGGAAGAGTAAAGGATCTCAGATAAGTCGAACAGAGCATTTTGGCTGCACTGCAGTAGTTTTCTGCCGCAAACGCGGTGGTGGTTCAAGAGAATCCGTGTATCTTTCGTTCAGTCGTTTTTTTATTTAATATTAAGAGTAGAAAAATGAGAAAACAGCTTGAGTATTAGATTTCTAATATTCTAGTAATAATAGTCCGCTGTTGCACGGAGCTTACAAAAACTGTGTATTGCAACTAGGCTATATTTCATTTCCTCATCAAACAACTAGACTAACGAATGGCTCGGTACAACAGAAGAGCCAGGAAGGGCTTTCTCTCTGTGTAGACCAGCAGTTGGTCTGAATTTGCTACAGCCTATATTTTCCGGACTGTATAGGCTAAGTCACGTTTTATGAAACACGCTGTGATTTATTCCAAAGTGACTCTGGCATATATAATGCATTTAACGTCAAATAATATAAATGTTGACTTTCAAAAGTAGGCGCGCCAAGAAGGCTATTCTCTGTATTTTGGTTCATTTTTGGTGAGCGCCAGAAAGATCTAAAGAGACCGAGACGCGCTAAAGCAGCGCATCATGTTGTTTTATTTATTTTTCAATGGCATTATATTTTGTAGTCATTTTGAATGTATACAAATAAAAATATACATTTTACTGTTTCGAATTATGTCATATCATCTGTATGACTATAAATAACAGAGTATTAAGTTATTTCCCAGCAGTGGAACAAATCCAAGTGATGGCGCTCGCGCATCGCGTTCTCACACAACATAGACTTTCAGACCTGACGTTACTACTTCATATCGCAGACTGTTCATATCGCAGACAGCTTGCCTTTTATATTGTACAACAGACCAATTAAATTTAATTGGTCTGTTGTACAATATAAAAGGCAAGCTGTGCCGCACACAGTAGCCTACAGTCCAAACATTTCCCTTGAAGACGCTGATTTAGCCTATAGCCTAGGCTACGTGTATTTTGGGACTCGACTGAAGTATGACGCCTTTTTATTTGTATTATAATATAATATATTAAAATACATCATCTTCTGAGTTTTATGATGTAGCTAGGCCTTTTGTGTTTTATTTAAATTAAAATGTATTGTAATTTACATCTCAAAAGGATGCGCTTTGTACATTCTCTGACATTACATTTATTTATTCCATTAATATTGAGTATCAATTGATGTTAAACAAAACTGTGTTATTTTCTATGGCAACTAAACTTCCAAAATAAATAATAATAAAAAAGAATAACAAAAAAAAAAAAGCTCCGCAGCTTTTCCACACAGATTTTGAGAATTGGCCAGCTAATAAAATAGGCCAAGGAAGTAGACTAACGGCTAGTGTCCGGGAGATGCGTTCATATTTATGAAATAAACATAACTGATTTTGTCTACACCTAAATACATTTCCAAGGAACCCCTAATTATAACAGGGACACTTCACCCATTTGCATTAAGCTTTGTATTGTTAGAAACCCAGTCATATATTATAATAAACGTGGATTTTTCATTAATTTTTCCCTGAGATGGGAGAAATAAGGATTTAAGTGTTTTACTTCCTGCTTATTATGACGTAAAAATCATCATTTTGCGTCATAATAAGCAGGAAGTCACATTTCATTGAAAAGTGTAGAGACTACAAACACTAGCTCCCCATTATTCCAGGGGGCGGGACCCGCTCACGCTACAGGCCTATTACAGATCAGTGGGTGGGACTTCACTTTCTGAAACTAAAAGCAATATCCTCCATCTTGTTTGGAAGCTAAGCTAACAGGCACTGTGGAGCAAGCTGTGAAGATATGACAATAGCGGAGGGTAACGTTACTCAATATGATGTAGAAGAAGAGGATTTCGGAAGTCTGATGCTCGAATCAGGTGTTTGTGGCTACCTTTACAAGCCGCATAGCGAAGAGCAGCCGAGGCAGAAGACCTGCCTGTCGCGGACGAGAAGCCCAGACTGGCTCGAGCTGGGGGCGGACTGGTGGCGCCGGTGATCTCACTATGCAACTACGAACCGCTACGAACACAGAGATAGAGTCCGTCTGCTGCAAAGCATTTAAACGATGCCAATTTCTCCTGGACGAAATCTCTGAATCACACGAGGACACGGACGTTTGTGTTGTGAACCATCCTAGTTTCGCACCGCATCTGACTGAACATCCCGGTAACGTAACCATGCAATAATTCACCACTTCGAAAGAAATACAAATGAGGAGTAATTCATTAATGAGTTCGCCAACTAACTAACGTTAGACATTTTGTGTGAAATGAATTTCAAGCTCCGGTGGTAGCTAGCCTTATGGACGGATGAGTGATTCATATGCGTCAGAGTCTCACTAGTAGCCTTGTTGTTTTCAACTGCGCTCTCTAACTGGTAGGCGCGGCTTGGGAGTGGCCTCCTAGGGCAGCGAAGCAAGTGCATTCTGGGAGTTGTTGTCTTTCATCCACATAAGCCAAAAATACATTTTCTGGCTTTTCTCAGTCTAGAAAGCTCCAAATTCAAAAATAATTTCACATTTCTTCTACATAAATGACCTATTTTAAATACACATTCATCTTTCCAGAGGTGAAGTATCCCTTTAAGCCCAAATGTGGGTGGGGGTAATGAACACAATATGTTTGTTTTTTTGTTTGTTTTTTTGCCCAAATGGTCTCCACCAAGAAAAAACAACAAGAATGAAAAATAAGTAGCCATGTATAGGCCTAATAAAATAATATAGGCTACATAGCCTATAAAATAGGCTATATTGTGCCCTTTATTACAAACAACATTTAGCCTATTTTAAACGCCAAGCCTAAACAAATTTATTTAAATCGAAACGGTCGCGCATCTCTCATTCAGTCAAAAGTTTTCATATTTGCAATGTAACATGTGGATGCTAACTATTAATATAAAGAAGGCGTCATACTTCAGTCGAATCCCAAAATACACGTATAGGCTAAATCAGCGTCTTCACAGCAAGGGAAATGTTTGGAGTAGGACTGTGTGCGGCACAGCTTGCCCTTTATATTGTACAACAGACCAATAAAATTAGGCAGAATAACTTTTTATATGTTTGGTTGACTGTGTTTCATTTTGATAATGAACAGTCTGCGATATGAAGTAGTAACGTCAGGTCTGAAAGTGTATGTTGTGTGAGAACGCGATGCGCGAGCGCCATCACTTGGATTTGTTCCACTGCTGGGAAATAACTTAATACTCTGTTATTTATAGTCATACAGATGATATGACATAATTCGAAACAGTAAAATGTATATTTTTATTTGTATACATTCAAAATGACTACAAAATATAATGCCATTGAAAAATAAATAAAACAACATGATGCGCTGCTTTAGCGCGTCTCGGTCTCTTTAGATCTTTCTGGCGCTCACCAAAAATGAACCAAAATACAGAGAATAGCCTTCTTGGCGCGCCTACTTTTGAAAGTCAACATTTATATTATTTGACGTTAAATGCATTATATATGCCAGAGTCACTTTGGAATAAATCACAGCGTGTTTCATAAAACGTGACTTAGCCTATACAGTCCGGGAAATATAGGCTGTAGCAAATTCAGACCAACTGCTGGTCTACACAGAGAGAAAGCCCTTTCTGGCTCTTCTGTTGTACCGAGCCATTCGTTAGTCTAGTTGTTTGATGAGGAAATGAAATATAGCCTAGTTGCAATACACAGTTTTTGTAAGCTCCGTGCAACAGCGGACTATTATTACTAGAATATTAGAAATCTAATACTCAAGCTGTTTTCTACGGAAGCCCTGAAACGCAACGTAAAAAAAAAAAAAAATCCGTAAAAAAAAAAAAAATTACGTTAAAAAAAACAAAAAAACAAATTATGTAAAAAAAAAAATGCTATCATTTCGAGATTAAAGTCGAAATGTTTCGAGATTAAAGTCGAAATGTTTCGAGATTAAAGTCGAAATGTTTCGAGATTAAAGTCGAAATGTTTCGAGATTAAAGTCGAAATCTTTCGAGATTAAAGTCGAAATCTTTCGAGAATAAAGTCTTCCGTAGAAGTTGTGTGTGTGCTTGCCGTTATTTCACATTGCCGCACAGGCATTCATGCGTGTGCGTGCGTGTGTGTGTGTGTGTGTGTGTGTGTGTGTGTATGTAAACTGGATCTACACAAAATAATAGCTTTTTACTTTTATCTGGGCTTTCAACAAAGGGATATTCTACAGGTCTACCAACATGACATTAGGCTATAGGACTTTATAAAATATACTGTCAGACTGGATCAAGATATCCAGCTTTATGAATGAATGAATGAATGCATGAATGAGGCATTTATATAGCGCTTTCATATGTCTACTGTAGGCCTACACTTAAAAGCGCTTTACAATCATTTCAGGGAATCTTTCCTCAACCACCAGTGGTTATTATATTTGAGGAAATCACGGGATCCGGCCAAATGATTGGATACAGAATGATGCACTTAAAATGTATCCAGAACGTACGGTGTCTATTATAGACGGCAGTTCGACTTCACAAGCGCATGTATTTACACACACGCACACGCATGAATGCCTGTGCGGCAATGTGAAATAACGGCAAGCACACACACAACTTCTACGGAAGACTTTATTCTCGAAAGATTTCGACTTTAATCTCGAAACATTTCGACTTTAATCTCGAAAGATTTCGACTTTAATCTCGAAACATTTCGACTTTAATCTCGAAACATTTCGACTTTAATCTCGAAACATTTCGACTTTAATCTCGAAACATTTCGACTTTAATCTCGAAATGATAGCATTTTTTTTTTTTTTTTACATTTTTTTTTTTTTTTACGTATTTTTTTTTTTTTTTTTTACGTATTTTTTTTTTTTTTACGTTGCGGTTCAGGGCTTCCGTAGTTTTCTCATTTTTCTACTCTTAATATTAAATAAAAAAACGACTGAACGAAAGATACACGGATTCTCTTGAACCACCACTGCGTTTGCGGCAGAAAACTACTGCAGTGCAGCCAAAATGCTCTGTTCGACTTATCTGAGATCCTTTACTCTTCCCTGTGGATGACCTGTGACCTACTTTCTGTAAGATCTGAATTTTTGAACTTGAATTTTTGAGATTGAATTTTAGAAAACTGAATTTGAAGTTCCGAATTTCTTCATCTTGAAAACTTGAATCTGTATTTTTTTAAACTGAATATTTGCAGTATACGAATTCAGAACAAAAAAACTAGCTGTTTGAAAATACATGTCTATAAAATTCAGCCATAAAAACATTTCAGTTTGTTAAATTTCAAATGTTCAATATTCGTTTAAAAAAAATCAAATTCAGAACTATTTAAACTACCACCTAAAATTCAATTTTGTTAGATTTCACTTGCAAATAATTCAAATTTACACAATTCAAATTCAAATCGTTTTGTCATATTATAAGCTCCATAGTATATCATCTCACAACACTATTCAAAAACGAGTGGACATCAAAAATAAAACAGGGGTACGAGTACGACAGTAACAAAAAAGAATAAGCGTACAAAGCAAAAAAAAAAAAACAGAGCGGCAGAAAAACAAGTTGCTTCCTGCAAGTTCCTGGGGTTCTGTTCCGTGTCCTTTATTACTGCTGGCGGGAAACTTGATTGGCCGCGGGGGAAGTGATGTCACGCCATTGATAAAAACTGAAAGCTCTCCAAGCGTAGGGGAGACCGGGGATGGTTGTAACAATTTTGACCTTTCTGTCTATAGCTTGAAGTACTTTGAAGTCAGTGTGTTCAAAATGTGATCCAAACTAGTTACAAGTGTCTGCTATTAAATGACATAGCTATTATCTTTGCAACACAAACAGAAAATGCATGGTTTAGTTTCAAACACGAGGAGTGAAATGTTACAATTCACCCCATAGTCAGGGTTAGTTGTAACATACCCTGGGGTGAGATGTAACATTATGATATCCACCGGGGTGATATGTAACATAATGAAATAAGGATTTTGACAAAAAAAATATTTTGAAAGGTTTTTATTCAACACTGACTTTTCAATATAACTGATGTGTGTATCACTCTTAGTCTCAGTGTGTTTGTCACTCTCAATCATAGTAATTGACCATTATAAATTGAACTTGAACACAAACATTGCTTGTTTGTAAGCATGTTTGTTACTGCCAGTGTTAGTAATGGCCATAATAAAATTTAACACTTGAACATTGTGTGTGTGTGTGTGTGTGTGTGTGTGTGTGTGTGTGTGTGTGTGTGTGTGTGTGTGTGTGTGTGTGTGTGTGTGTGTGTGTGTGTGTGTGTGTGTGTGTGTGTGTGTGTGTGAGTGTGCGTGCGTGCGTGTGTGACTCTGTTGTTTCTCTGTCATAGTAATTGACCATAATAAAATGAACTTGAACACTTGAACATTCTATTTGTGTAAGCATGGTTGTTACTGTAAGTCTATAGTATTGGCCATAATAAAATTTTGTTTCATTGTTGTTACAACTAACCCAGAGTCTTGTTGTTACAACTAACCCAGAGTCATGTAGCCATGAACTAGCTCACCTTACAGCTAACAGGCAAAACATTAGCACTAACAACTTGCATGGAAAATATCTACACAGACACACAATAACCATAATAAAAGTTTGAGGAGTTTAACTACAAAGCAGAAATTCCCATAACAAAAACAAAAAAAGTAAAAAAAGTAACTTTCTTATCTCAAAATTGTTTTTTCCACTCTAACATGTGCTGTGTCTGCCACAGGGCTCTACTTTATCACATGTGGAATAAGAACTAAACTGAGGATGTGCGAAGTGAATCAGGTGATTTGTAACTAGTTCCTGATTGGACAGATTGGAATTGTTACAACTGACCCGTGTTACAACCATCCCCGGTCTCCCGCATCAGCATACCAGAGGTAGCCTGGGAAAACCCAGAAAACTTCCGGCAAATTTGGGCAGTTACTACTGAGAATGGTCTGGTTTTAACCAGGCTATACCAGAGGTGGAGCGAACCTAAGAATATATCAGAGAGAGAGAGAGAGAGAGAGAGAGAGAGAGAGAGAGAGAGAGAGAGAGAGAGAGATACAGGCACGCACAAGCACAGGGACGTAAGATTCAACCTTGAATGATTGTTGTTTGCTTACTTAGTTTGTTTATCTGTTGATTAAAACGTTAAAAGTGGTGAAACAGATACTCAAATAATAAACTAGATACTACAAAATATAATATATTTTTTGTATTAAAATAGGCTGTATTATTTTTATTATTAGTTACAAAAATAAGAACTTTGGTGGTGTTCTCAAATAATTTCTGTCATGACAACTCTCTAAATGTTTGGTAATGGTAATGGATATGACAATGTTGATATGTTTGGTCTTGGCGGAATAGATCTGCTATGCTGCTGCTGCAGAACAACTTGCTACTGCCAATACATACACAACACACTGCTGTGAGCAAGTAAGATATGCTGCTGCTGTACAATATAGCATACATGAATTACACCATTGCAGATCTATACAGGGGGAGCTGGGGAAGGTGGAGGGTTTCTACAGCAAGAGCTGCCCAAGTATTTGAAGGATGAGCAGCGAGCTCATTGGCTACTGATACAGCAGGAACCAATCAGCTGTGCCCTATAGAGATAGATGTGATTGCAAACAGATTGAGTTAAGGACATATTTAGGACCATCTAGATTTTCATGACAGAACTTGTTTGAAAACACAATCATAAAAATCCTAACCCTTAAAACAGGCCCTTTTTATTAATATAATTTAAGTATCATTTCTAATTTCTTTCTTTTGATTTTGGAGTGAAATAAGATTAATCCTATAATTTGTGCTGTTATTTTCATTCCAGACAATAATCAATGTCTTTAGTGTTGATGTCACTTTTCCCCGTGCATTGTTAACAGTGTAATTATATTAATTTGTTGTTCAGGTGAGGTCATCAGACATTTGTGAGCCAAAGAATCTAAGGGTTGCTGACTGCTGCAGTTGTGAGCTATCAGTGTCGTGTGCTGTGAGTTGCCTACGTGAAGTCAACAAAAAGTTCTTTTGTTTTGGTATTGCTGGTTCTGTTTTGCAGGCTAAATTGTTGAACACTTTTTTCACATTGTTGCACTTCTTCATGCATTATTTTCACCGTCTAGACCAACAATAAACCATGGAAAAATTGCTGAGATATATTTAAAAGATATGCAATTTATATTGTTTATAGTTTTATAAATTGAAAATATATTTTTATTTTAACATATATATATATATATATATAGCCTATCATAATATATATTCAAGGGACAAGAAAAAAAAAACTTCTGCAATATTTGAAATTAATTTAGTAAGGTTAGATAATTTAGGCCTGGTTTCATAGATAGGGCTTAGATTAAGCCAAGATTAAGCCTTAGTTCAATTAGGGCATTTAAGTAGTTTTTATAAACATGCCTTAATAAAAAACATTACTGGTGTGCATCTTGAGACAAAACAATGGCACTTTTAAGATATGTAAGTGCAATTTGCTTTCAGTTAAAACAGCTTAAACATGCATTTTAGTCTGGGACTAGTTTAGGCCTTGTCTGTGAAACCGAGGTTTAATTTGATACAACTGAAAATGAAGGGATAGATGTACAGTCTGGCCAATAGGTGCCACTGTTGATCAGCTGATGAAACATTGAAACTAACTTTCCAAAACAGAAAGTCAACTGCAAGGCTACTAGCAGAAAACGAAACTTATATAGGCCAAAATCACAAGCACCTCATAATCAGTTTGTGTTGAAACAAAGAAAGTTCTTAAAGCTTGGATGTTATTCAGGGAGGGTTGAATTCAGTAAATGGATTTTAAGAAGCCAGTTGTGTTTATGGTTGAAAGGGTGGTCTGTGTTAAAATGACAAAACTGCAAGACAACTCACAAATTTCTACAAGAAGAAAAATGTCACAGTCATCTATAACTAAACAGAATTTAATATCAAGTCCTCCAAGGCGGGAAATATGGGACATCTTACAGTGGCTACAGCACAGCACTGCAGTGGTACTGGTCCAAGATGACCTGAAAAACTATGCAGAGTATTTAACACAACATATAACAGATATATGTTAACAGACATAATGGAAACAAAGCGTCTTGCACTTAGGCATCTGGCTGTAAACCTAAGATTCCACAGCGGAGAGAAAGTGAGAGGAATTACATTTTCTGTTAGAAATATGCAACTAGGAAAAAGGACAAATGAGGCCTTTTTACTTGAATACATTTTTTGTTTAATTTTAGAGTCACTAATTATCTAATTAGTAGTTAATTAAGCAGTAAGGACTAGTGGAATTCCCAGTATTAAATGCTATTGATCAATTCATTTTTTTAAATTCACTCTTAGAAGAAATACAGAACATTTAAGGGTTCTGTCAGGCACTTCATATATAGAACATTTTAGGGGTTCCCATCATGGGATCATGTTATGAATTTAGTGTTAATTATTATTTTATTTTTTTTAATTCATATTATGCAATAATATACTTACATAGAAACGTTTTGCCATCTTTAAAATTGAGTCAAGAACTCTATATAGGTTCTATATAAAACCCAATCAAACCTTTTTTAGGAGAGTACACTATATTTCTCAAACAGAGTCAATCATTTGAAGAGAAGAACAAATTATAGTTTTCCTTTGTTTACTATTAATTACATAACAGACACGCAACGTGTGGCCACCAGGCAGTGGAGGATGTGGAGAAGGCATTTGATCATCCCATAAATATTTACATGGTTTTGCATAACCACAACCAAAATCCAATGCAAAGTGATACAAATCTTCTTATAGCAGTCACACACAAAAAAAAAATTATATCATTATTTATTTATTCAGCCTCTCCTCCATTGACATCCATTAAAGGGGAACTATGCAGGGATTTTTTAGCTTAATTTAGCTTAACTGAACAGCTTTGGAGTCATTGGAATGGTTATATGACTTTTTTCGAGTTGAATGGTGGCCGTCTAGCGCCTGTGAGCGGAAAAATCACCCTTGCAACTTTGGGCCGGCGGGTTCTAGTGTATATTTGGGGTTAGAGCTAAACTCTGCAGCACACCTGCCCTCCAGGAGCAGGATTGGTCACCCCTGTTCTGAACAGAGTTTGAGGAGATGATGGAGCGTCTGCAGTATGAAGGTTTTGGCTGTGTTTCAGCTCAGGAAGCATCAGCTCATCTGCATGATTTGGCACTAGAGCCGCAGGGTCCCTGTCACATGGTTTATCCTCCAGCCAGTGTCTGTCCAGCTGTTTGCTATCCAGAGCAACGCACAGACCTCCACAGGCTCAAGAGCGTAGGATAATAGTTTCGCATTTGCAAGTAACCATAAACTGTGTCTATCTATCACGTTCCGTTGTGGTTTTAGTTAAATTTCCTGAAAGTTTAGTTTGTATCTCACTATTTCCTGTGTTTATCTTCGGTTGTGGTTGCTAGCTTGTGTTCATTGGTTGTCATGGTTGTTCATTATTTCAGTGATTTCATCCACCTGTTCCTTGTTTAGATCATCAGTGTATATATTACCCTTTAAGTTTAGTTTGTTCTTTGTCCACCATGGATAATGAGCCTGAGCCTACCACAGACCCTGAGCCAGAGCTGATGCCCACCACGGACCCAGTGCCAGCACCTATGCCTGCAACGGTGGCAGAGCCTGCAGCCTCATTAGTCCTGGACACAAAGCTTACCGCCCAGTCTGATCATGTGTGAGCCGGTTCCTACATTTGTCCTAGTGGGAGAACTGGTGGAGCTCGACATCCTGGCGCCACCCATGTCCCCAACCCTGAAGGGTTCCACTGGTTCCGCCCAGCTCCAAGTCTTCTTCATCATCGCTGGTTCCACCAACCTCCAAGTCTTCTTTAGACTTGCCACTGGTTCTTCATCGCTGCTCGTTCCACACACCTCCAAGTCTTCTTTATCACCGCTGGTTCCGCCCAGCTCCAAGTCTTCATCACCGCTGGTTCTGCCCAGCTCCAAGTTTTCTTCATCGTCGCTAGTTCCGCCGACCTCCAAGTCTTCTTTATTGCCACTGGTTCTGCCCAACTCCAAGTATTTTAAATTACCGCTGGTTCCGCCCAGCTCCAAGTCTTCTTCATCACCGCTGGTTCCGCCCAGCTCCATATCTTCTTTATTGCCACTTGTTCTTCCCAGCTCCAAGTCTTCTTCATCGCTGCTCATTCCGCACACCTCCAAGTCTTGTTCATCACCGCTGGTTCCGCCCAGCTCCAAGTCTTGTTCATCACCGCTGGTTCTGCCCAGCTCCAAGTGTTCTTTATTGCCACTGGTTCCACCCAGCTCCAAGTCTTCTTCATCACCGCTGGTTCCGCCCAGCTCCAAGTCTTCTTTATTGCCACTGGTTCCACCCAGCTCCAAGTCTTCTTCATCGCTGCTCATTCCGCACACCTTCAAGTCTTCTTCCTCACCGCTGGTTCCGCCCACCTCCAAGTCTTCTTCATCACTGCTGGTTCCGCCCAGCTCCAAGTCTTCTTCATCACTGCTGGTTCCACCCTGCTCCAAGTCTTCTTCATCACCGCTGGTTCCGCCCAGCTCTAAGTCTTCTTCATCGCTGCTAATTCTGCCCTGCTCCAAGTCTTCTTCCTCACCGCTGGTTCCGCCCACCTCCAAGTCTTCTTCCTCACCGCTGGTTCCGCCCACCTCCAAGTCTTCTTCCTCACTGCTGGTTCCGCCCAGTTCCAAGTCTTCTTCATCACTGCTGGTTCCGCCCACCTCCAAGTCTTCTTCCTCACCGCTGGTTCCGCCCACCTCCAAGTCTTCTTCATCACTGTTGGTTCCACCCTGCTCCAAGTCTTCTTCATCACCGCTGGTTCCGCCCACCTCCAAGTCATCTTCATCACTGCTGGTTCCGCCCAGCTCCAAGTCTTCTTCATCACTGCTGGTTCCGCCCAGCTCCAAGTCTTCTTCCTCACCGCTGGTTCCGCCCAGCTCCAAGTCTTCTTCCTCACCGCTGGTTCCGCCCACCTCCAAGTCTTCTTCCTCACTGCTGGTTCCGCTCACCTCCAAGTCTTCTTCCTCACAGCTGGTTCCGCCCACTTCCAAGTCTTCTTCATCACTGCTGGTTCCACCCTGCTCCAAGTCTTCTTCATCACCGCTGGTTCCGCCCACCTCCAAGTCTTCATCACCGCTGGTTCTGCCCAGCTCCAAGTCTTCTTCCTCACCGCTGGTTCCGCCCACCTCCAAGTCTTCTTCCTCACCGCTGGTTCCGCCCACCTCCAAGTCTTCTTCCTCACCGCTGGTTCCGCCCACCTCCAAGTCTTCTTCATCACTGCTGGTTCCGCCCAGCTCCAAGTCTTCTTCCTCACCACTGGTTCCGCCCAACTCCAAGTCTTCTTCATCACCACTGGTTCCGCCCAGCTCCAAGTCTTCTTCATCACCGCTGGTTACGCCCAGCTCCAAGTCCCCTCATGGTCTCTTCTGCCTCCGGTCCTGACAGTCCTTCAACTAAGACTACTAAAATCTATTAGTTCTTTATAAAAAAACGTTATGTTTTTTTAAATTGTTGGTTTATGTAAACATGCAGACTAAATTAAGTCTTTGGATGTTTCATCATCTTACTATTTTTTTGGTATCGCACACCATGATTTTGAAATGTTTAAATCAAGACTACAACTGTCACGGTTCGCGAATGCATTGCTTTCTTTTCGTCTCGTGCATTTGTTATTGGTGTGTGTGTGTGTGTGTGTGTGTGTGTGTGTGTGTGTGTGTGTGTCGCGTGGATCTGTGGGTGTGGCCGGAGCAATCACGCTCATTCATCCTGTCTGCAATCATCATCGGCGCCAGCTGCGACTCATCATCACTTCCTTAAATACTCACCGTTTGCTCCTCTCCATTGTCAGATCGTTGTTTGAAGTCTTGTGCTGTTTGGTGTTCCCGAGCCTGTGTTCCTGTTCCTGTTCCTGTTCCTGTTCCTGTTCCTGTTCCCGTTCCCGTTCTGTGCTCGTGTGATGTTTGTGCCTGGATTCCTGTTCGCTGTTCTGTTCTTCGTTCACCTCGGATATCTTCATCACCATCACGACACTTCAGCACCTATCAAGACTCACTACGTGTTTGACCATCGAAGTCCCTGCGTCACCAGCCTGTGTTGTTTCCCTGTTTGATTCATCATTTCTTACATTAAAGAGTTTATTGCACCAGCTATTGCTTCCTCGTTCTTACAGCATGACAACAACACAAGGATTAAATAGTTTAATCTCTGAGTTAACTGCATGCCATTGTATATCATCTAACAAACTGTCTTTAAACTGTTTTACAATGTTATAGCCATATTTTTAGGTCATTTGTTCATTTTGTATATGTGTTTGATTTCTGTCTACTCATATGGTGTAAGTTAGGGTCATAGCAAGTGTTAACAGTGATTAACAACTATTAATTCTGAAGGGCAGGGTTGGGTGGGTGTGCTATAAATCATTAAAGCTCATTTGATTAGAGAGAATAACCACCCCGTCCTCCTTTTGTGAAACACTATGTATATCATCCCCATCCAAACCCACCCCACAACACAACACTATACACCACATTTACAACTATACTTGGAATTCTTCCCATTTAATTGACTGTAACTGAATTAAATGTAAGGGGATCACATACGTAACTAAGAAAAGATATAGACTAGTTCTCAGGAGTTAATCTGATCTTAATAGAACGTCTCAGGTTACGACTGTAACCATAGTTCCCTGAGAAAGGGAACGAGACGATGCGTCGATAACGCTTTGGGAACGCCCCCGGCGTGAATGCGTCTGAAGCATCTATGTCAACTAGTCCAATGGAATGAATGAAATGCGCGTCACGGGCGGGTGACGTCATGACCAGGAAGCTATAAAAGCGCATCCGGTGAAACCGGCTTTAGCTTCGAAATTTGCCGAAGCAAGTCGATCACAGGAATGCAGGAAGTATGGCAGGGCGACGCATCGTCTCGTTCCCTTTCTCAGGGAACTATGGTTACAGTCGTAACCTGAGACGTTCCCTTTCGAGGGAACTCGCGATGCGTCGATAACGCTTTGGGAACGAGAATACCCAAACCGCCAGAATTCCAAATGCCTGAGTGTAAGCCTGTTGTATTTTTTTTTAAAAACCCACACTAAGCACTGAGCACCTGAGACCCTGGGGCAGCATCCAGGTCCAGGCTATAAAATCTGACAAATGTGAGCGGAGAGGACCAACCCGCCGTATCACAAACGTCTTGGAGGGACACTCCAGATATTAAGGCCTTAGAGGCCGCCATACTTCTAGTGGAATGAGCTCTGACCGCCAAAGGACAGGGCTGGCCAGAGGACTCATAGGCAAGAGAAATAGCCTCGACTATCCACTTACTAACTGTCTGCTTAGAAGCCGGACAACCTCTCTTGGATGATCCAAAACAGACAAACAATTGATCGGACTTCCTCCATGGAGAAGACCGATGAACATAAGTATCCAATGCTCGCACTGGACACAACAAGTTCAGCTTTTCCTGGCCCGGAGTAGTAAAAGGTGGAGGACAGAAAGCCTGAAGCACAATAGGCCTCGGAATAATGGTTGGCACCTTAGGGACATAACCCTGTTTAGGATACAAGAATGCCTTGACCATTCCCGGTGCGAATTCAAGGCAGGTGGGAGAAACCGAAAGGGCCTGAAGATCTCCGACTCTCTTGAGGGACGAAATGGCTAGAAGAAAAATAGTCTTGAAAGTCAGAAATTTCTCTGAGACCGATTCTAAGGGCTCAAACGGAGCCCCAGATAGGCCCTCCAGTACCAACGCCAAGTCCCAAGCCGGCATCCTAGTGCGTGTTACAGGCCTTAGCCTCAGGGTGCCACGAAGGAAACGAGTAATCAGGGGGTCTCGACCCAACGATACACCACCCACCGGGACGTGGAAGGCCGCAATGGCTGCCACGTATACTTTTAAGGTGGATGGACATAAACCTGACGCAAAGCGATCCTGCAGAAACTCCAGTACTGTGTTTACTGAACAGTTAACCGGGTCCCACTGACGCTGGTGACACCAAGTAGTGAAGACTCTCCATTTCAAAGAGTACAATTTCCTCGTAGCGGGAGCTCTGGAGCTTAGAATGGTCTCAACAACCTCGGTTGAAAGACCACTCTCTATAAGTTGGGCCCCCTCAGAGGCCAAACCCAAAGTTTCCAAATCTCTGGTCGGGGGTGGAATATTGTGCCCCCGGCCTGAGACAAAAGGTCTCTCCTGATCGGTAACTCCAAGGGAGGACCGTCTAGTAGATGAATCAGGTCCGCAAACCAGATTCGACTTGGCCAACGTGGTGCTACTAGCAATAGGCTTATTCCGTGCTGACGAACTCTCTCCAGAACTCCTGGGAGCAGAGCAACAGGGGGAAAGGCGTACAGACGTAGCCTCGGCCACGTCTGTACCATAGCATCCAGCCCCAGGGGGGCTGGGTGGGTAAGGGAGAACCAGAGTGGACAGTGTGTCGTATGCTGAGACGCGAACAGATCCACTTCGGCCTTGCCGTAAAACTCCCATATCTTCTCCACCACCTCGGGGTGAAGTCTCCAGTCCCCCGGCCTCAGCTCCTGCCTCGACAGGACGTCTGCTCCGATATTCTGGCCCCCTGGAATATACACTGCCCTCAGAGAGAGTATTTTCCCCAGGGACCATAGGAGGATCTGGTGTGCCAACTTGCATAGTGGGCGCGAACGCAGACCCCCCTGACGATTTATATAAGAGACCACCGATGTGTTGTCTGTCCGGACAAGCACATGGTGATCCCTCAGGTCTGGGAGGAAATGTCTCAACGCGTTGAAAACGGCCATCATCTCCAGGCAATTTATGTGCCAGGAGAGATGATGACTCCTCCACAGACCCTGAGCTGAGCGGCCTTCCATTACCGCTCCCCAGCCGGTGAGGGAAGCATCTGTCGAGATAGCAACTCGATGGCAAAGAGCTCCCAACACCGGACCCTGGGACAGGAACCAATGTTTCTTCCATATAACCAAGGCGCGAAGACACCGCCGCGTGATCTTGATCATACGAAGTGGGTTTCCCCTCGGGGAGAACCCTCTGGTCCTGAGCCACCACTGCAAAGGTCTCATGTACAGCAGGCCAAAAGGTATCACGTTGGACGCCGCTGCCATGAGCCCTAACAGTCTCTCGAACTGCTTCACAGTGCGTGACTGACCTAGCTTTAGCTCTTTTATGGCTGTTAGGATAGCAGCTACACGAACGGGCGATAGATTGGCTCGCATCGTGACTGAATCCCATACCACACCCAGAAAAGTGGTCCTCTGTAATGGAGATAGCACACTCTTCTTGGCGTTGAGCCTCAACCCCAATTTCCGCATATGTGCGAGGACGACATCTCGATGCCGAACCGCTAACTGTTCTGATTCCGCTAGAACCAGCCAGTCGTCTATGTAATTCAGAATACGTATGCCCTGCAGCCTGAGCGAGGCCAGAGCTGCATCTACGCACTTCGTGAATGTGCGGGGTGATAAAGCTAGACCGAATGGAAGAACCCGATACTGGTATTCTTTGCCCCCAAAAGAAAACCTCAGGAACTTCCTGTGCTGAGGGAGGATGGAGACATGGAAGTAAGCGTCTTTCATATCTATTGTGACAAACCAGTCCTCGGATCTGATTTGAGTCACGATCTGTTTGAGTGTCAGCATCTTGAACTTGAGTTTTTGAACTGTACGATTCAACAGACGAAGATCTAAAATGGGACGCAACCCCCCATCCTTTTTTGGAACGATGAAATAACGGCTGTAAAAACCCGATTCTCTGTCGGGTAGAAACACCTGCTCTATCGCTTCTTTTGCCAAAAGAGCTTTCACCTCTTGCTCCATCACCAGAGCCTGCTCGGGATGCACCAACGTGGGCAACACCCCGTTGTAGCGTGGAGGACGAGAACCAAACTGGATTCTGTATCCTTTCTCTACTATATGCAGTACCCATTGAGAAATATTCGGCAGTTTCTTCCACTCTGTCAGAAAATCTACTAAGGGAACCAGCCTCTCGAGGCTGGTCTCTGGTGTAATTGAGACACTCGGCCCGGGGGCCTGAAACATATCGGCAGGAACCACCCGAACTGAATGTTTTTGAACCCCCCTCAGAAGGTTCATATCTGACGCAATGTCGAGTTGACATTGCACCAGACGATCGCTGGGAACCACTGCGCCCCGAGACCAAGGGTGCGGGGTTGGCAGAATGGCTCCCTGAGGACACCGAGGTGGAGCGGACACCGTATGCTGAGGTGTGATCCGCTCCACCCCGGGTGGGGCTGCCCTCATGGGTCTGACTGCATAGGAGTCAGGACCTTTTCTTTTGAGCCGAAGCCTTCTTAGCCTGAAGGACGGTCCTCAGATCCGGCTTCTGCTTTGAAGGCTTCGGCTGAGAGTGCTGCGTCTGCTTCCAGTGTTTTTGTGGCGGAGCACGAGACGCAACACTCTCTTTCTGTTGTGCTCTGTATGAGGAGCTTGACGGCTGGGACTGCTCACGCCCAGCAGCCCCAGGGGGTTGGACACGGCGAGGGAGAAATTTTTTAAATGCCTCTGACTGTTTCTTAGCCTCCTGGAATCTTTCCACAACCGAATTAACAGCCTCACCAAAGAGACCAGAGGGATCAATAGGTGCATCTAACAGAAAAGCACGATCTTTCTCTTTTATTTCTGCCAGATTTAACCAAAGATGCCTCTCAGTGGCTACAAGGGCTGCCATAGACCGCCCAATTGCTCTGGCGGTCTCCTTAGTAGCCCTGAGAGACAAATCAGTGGCCCGACGAAGTTCTCGAACCTCATCGGGCCCCACCCCCTCGCTTCTGTCCAAATCCCCCAGCAGATCAGCCTGATAAGCCTGGAGCACTGCCATAGTGTGTAGACATGCTCCAGCCTGACCTGCTGCCGTATATGCTTTGCCCACGAGAGATGATGTAGTTTTCAGAGGCTTTGTGGGCAAAGCTGAGGCCTTCAGGGACGATGCTGAACCAGGCGACAGATAGCTCGCGAGCGTCTGTTCAGCCCGGGGCATCGACCCATAACCATATTCTCTCAGCCCCCTAATATCTGAATAAACGTGAACATGGGGACTATATAGACGAGAGGAATATGGTTTATTCCAAGATCTGGACAGCTCACTGTGCAGATCTGGAAAGAATGGAAGGCCTCGTGGTGGAAATGTTTTTACAGATGGAAGAAAACGCTCATCAAGTTTACTTTTAGGACGAGCGTCCACTCTCTCGGCTGGCCATTCAATATTTAATTTTTCAACAGCACGAGTGATAACATCCACCAACTCCTCATACGCTGGAGAAGAGGAAAGTGAATCCTCTCCCCTTATAGTAGTGCTTTTGTTTTCACTATCAACGCTCATCACATCTAACTCCTCGGAGCTAGAGCAATGAAGCATTGGGCTCTCTCCCCGGGCGGAAGAAGCCGCCGCGCGGGCTTCCGACACCGGCGAGAGAGCGCTGGATCCCCCAGGACGGGAAGGAGATAAGGTCCTCGGACCCGTCTCCAACCCTTCTGAGAGATCCTTTTGCGATCCCCAGGAGTGCATTCTCCGTGCTGCCTCAGCAGCAGCGGGTCCTGTACCCTGAGGATCGCGAGGCTGGCCACTTTCCTCAAAAAGTGACAGCCGAGAGCGGAGCGTGCGGAGAGGGAGCAGCTCGCAATGCTGGCAATCAGCCCCCTCGAAAGCTGACACCGCATGCTCCCCTCCCAAACAAATGACACAAAGCTCGTGTGTATCCCCACCCGTTAAATAACGCGGGCAAGGAGGAACACAGAGTTTGAACATTTGCTTTTCCATTCTCTCAAATACAGACAACAGTAAATAAGACAGACAGAGTTACACAGATCGCTTGCTGAGGCAACAGAAGCTAAAGCCGGTTTCACCGGATGCGCTTTTATAGCTTCCTGGTCATGACGTCACCCGCCCGTGACGCGCATTTCATTCATTCCATTGGACTAGTTGACATAGATGCTTCAGACGCATTCACGCCGGGGGCGTTCCCAAAGCGTTATCGACGCATCGCGAGTTCCCTCGAAAGGGAACATATTTTTTTCTTTTTATTATGTGAACGTCACATTAAAATTGCCCTTTGAACGGTTTACCACACACAATTTTTTTTTGCTCCTTTTCAAATGCATTTTATGTATTGATTTAAATGTTTTACCCTTGTAAAAGATAGCCTTTTAATCTTAAACTATGAAAATCCATCATTTAAATTTTTTTTCCCAGTTATCCTGAATTAACAGGTTTAAAAATATGATAATCTTATTATGATTTGAACAGCTTTCTCAGATGGCCAGATAGTGATTAATATTATGAATTGTAAAAATATTGGTGTCTGAGCCAAGAGGCTGTGTAGGCTACACAATGAGTTATTTAAAGTTTAGATTAAATGTGTGTTATGAATACATAGTGCTATAAACAGCTATTGAGATAGTATTCTCAATTAAAAGGATTAGGAATTTGGACCCAAAACAGTATTCTTACGTCATGACTTAACAAGCGAGTTGACTGATTGATTGATTTTAAGGTACCTTTATTGTCATAAAGGGAAATGAATGGGTTAATCCAATAATCTCCACAGATCATGATAACACTTTGAGTTTAAGCTCTCTTGACCATTTAACCTTGTTATAAAAGTTTTGTGGTCACATCATCTGGATGAGGAAACAGCTGTGACTCACGTTGAGGGACGAGGAGGACAATTTTCTGCTTTACTGCCCCTGACTATCCGCTAGCAATGAATAATTCTGCTGATGTCAAACCCTCAAATAGATTAGAGGGGAAATTAAGTAGAAACTGTCGATTCTATTCATTTTCAATCTTTATTGTTTCAGCCTATTCAGTGTGATGGAATAGTGTGGTGGTGTAGTGTGTGGGTTCATCATGCCCACATTATCATCTCTGTTTCTGGCAAGCTGATGCCTATACAGGGGAACATGTAGGAGACAAAAGGGTTAGATGTCAAATTGAAAAATTTCGCTAAAGTTATTTCTTAAAGTTATAAGTAAATATAATACTTGATTCAAAAGTCCTATTAAAATAAAGTACCATTAAAGTAAAGTATGTTTGCCATAGTTTTTGAGTAAAAAGGGTTAAAAACACAAAATAATAAAAACATACTGCGATACATTTTGACAAGAAGCAGCTATATAATGAAGGTATATTTTACATGAAAGGTTGAAAAATTTAATTTTTCATTAATTCATATTTAAATTTTTTGAGTGGTCACATGTTTTAGTTATGTTTACAATTTTGCCAAAAAAAGTTGATTTAATATTTTTGCACATTACCTTTTACATGTTAGCTTTTCTAAAATAATGAAAACTTTGCTGTAAGTTTAGCAATTTGATGATTTGTTAATTTAATGGACAAATTACACATATTGTGTGACTTGTTAGGAATTTGTGTTGATAATCCAATAATAGAGATGCCGTGAAGCAGAATGAATTAAGAAATATCTTTTAATGAACACCAGGAATGAAAGAAAACTACAAAAATGAATGTAACAAACACAAGACCCAGAGGAGAACTGAAGGCTTAAATACACTGGAGGAAGGCAATCAACAGGGAACAGGTAAGAACTAATGAGAAACAAAGACAACTAATGAATGACATGGGCTGTGTTCTAAATCACCCCCCTAATACCCTCATTTACTATTCCCTATAGGAATAGTCCACTAATACTCCACTAGTGCACTTTAAGGACTAAATGAAAATGTAGTTGCACAATAGTTGGTGCTTGCTGTTTAATATTCATTTGAAACTTAGCTCTTGAACTCTGTCATGGAAACTATAGCATGTATAGATCTTAAATAAACTATTTAATAATCAGTTACAAAGGAATTTATACGATATTTCGCTGTAGCACGGTTTGGAAAATGGATGGATGGATGATTCACCTGCGGGCACCATTTTCTGGCGAGAAGCGGGAATTCATTCGACTTTACCCTCACAGTGCATTATGGGTATTCTCTAATGGTTGAGCGTATACGATAACGTCTGCTATGGTTTCGGACACCACTACAAATGGCTGTCCCCTCAAACAGTGCCCTATTTAAGGATATAGGGGGCGATTTCGGACACAGCCTACTCAAATGGTGACAATGAAAATTATGACTAGGAAGAAACTTGGCATTGCTAATGTGTAAACATTGTGCACTGTGGCGTCTGGATGAAATCATGATGACTTGTTCATTCTAAGCTTCAGAAAGCTTTTAACCTCTTGGACTCATTCTTGTAAATCATAGGCCTAGCGCAGATGAGTCTGGATCAAATTGCCCCATTGTCACTTAAGTGGCATGGCAGAGGTTAAACAGAAACACCTCCAAACTCCGTCTTGAGCTTCAAAAAGATATGAAAGCTGTAGCGTAAGTTCTGCCGGGAAAACTTAATTGTGACGTCACTTATTACCTTCTCATCCATCCAATCATGTTCTAATACTTGTTGTATAAAAGATCGGTACTTACAAGTCTGAGTTCACAGATGCTGACGCCTACATTCACCTCCATCCTCACCACCAGGATGGTCTCTTCCCCTCCATCCTCCCCGCCACCACCAGGATGGCCCTTCCCATGCATCCCAGGGGGTCGGGTTCCCATCCCAGAAGGGAAGCCTTCGTCTTCAGGCAGGAAATGCAGATTCCGTACCCTCGGGTTGCGAGTTACGGATGGGGCCTACGCCAAAAAACTTTATATCATAATATTGCTTGCTGGGCTGTTAATAAATGTAAACTTATTAATGTATTTTGCATCCCAAGTCTTTCTGGTAGAACTTTATCAACTCAACTCCCCTCCCGCCGCAGGCACTGAGGCCAGGTGGCATGGATAGACATGCACCAATATACATGCACAAACATTCTTACACAAACTCATAATATAAGTCATTCCAAAATGCATATAATATTCCTGTGTGTATGTATGTTTCCCACCTCATTTATGACTTTCTAGTTGTGTTAGTTGAACTCTAAGGGCTTATATTCAAGTGTAAGAATGTATCTCTACTTTTGTATCTCCAGCCATAGTAGGTTACGATAAAATGTATTAAACTATGTTTGCCATCCTTTGGAGTAAAAATTATCAATTCTGACACCATCATAAAACATGCAAATCAGGCTGTCAAAAGGAGGCAAAGAAACACTCTCCCGCTAAAAGTTAGACAACAACTATTGGTCAGGTCACCCAAAATATGTGTGGACTAAGTTTTCCCTTAAAGGACGATGACGATGGCTCATCACTAACTTAGTTTTATGTTCTTAGTCTTATTCTGTACTGTAATCTCTCGTTCTTTTGTGTTTTATTCTTAGTCTCGTGCTCATTCATTTCTGTCTCCGGGTGAAACAGACTTACCCTGATTTTCTGGCTACTTTGCTTTCAAGTAAATCTTTTAAACTTCCCGCGAACGACGCGCTCTCCGGAAGAACCGAAAGAACGCTTCAAACTCACGGATTAACCGAGGAGCTACACACACACACACACACACACACACGCATTCTTGCTCAGCACCAAAGTCTCTTAAATGTGTGATCTTAAGCTACAAGCTTTTATATTGTTGAGTACTGAAATCAGTACTATAGTAATCTGATAGAACAGAATAGTTATTCTTCATGACCGGAAGAATAACCTTTCTTGAGAGTTGATAAGAAGAAGAATCTTCCTTGAGAGTTGATAAGAAAATCGTACTGTCGGTTCGGTGGAGAAACAGATTATTTGATGTGAAATTAATTCCATTTTTCATAAGCTGAACTCAAAGATCTAAGACTTTTTATATGTACACAAAAGGCCTATTTCTCTCAAATATTGTTCACAAATCTGTCTAAATCTGTGTTAGTGAGCACTTTTCCTTTGCCGAGATAATCCATCCACGTCACAGGTGTGGCAAATCAAGATGCTGATTAGACAGCATGATTATTGCACAGGTGTGCCTTAGGCTGGCCACAATAAAAGGCCACTCTAAAATGTGCAGTTCTCTTACGAGAGTACTCTCGTGTTGCATAAGCTAGCTTACGCTACGGGAAAAACCCTTTTCTCGAGAATACTGAAGCCAAAAATTATCATTAATTTTGCATTAATTTAAAACGCATTGCTGCATAAGCAGACCTAGGCAGAGCGACTTGCGCGCCTATTGGTTGCTCAGCAGCAACTGCTGCAACCTATCCAGGGCCTGCTCGTGACGAAGCACCAATGAGGGCGCGGGCGCCCGTGCGCGTCACGTCCCGCCAGAAGACGTGGCTACAGGCTATAAAAGCAGGCCCGTGAGGTTGTTCTCTGATTTTTCAACTCTTCAGCGAAGTGGACACTCACCTCGCTGTTCTCCGGAGAAGCTGCGCCGTCGAAGAGCCTTCAGCGGGACGAGCTTCAAGCCGGCCATCTCGCCGCTTCCTCTGCCGTTCCTGCTGCGCTATCCGGCGCCAATATCCTTTTCATTCGCGTGTTACGTTACACACGCTTGCACCTAAAAGAGCGAGGCGTTGTTTCAAATGCCTCTTTTCAAGAAGTGCGGCTCTTGCCGAGCCGATCTCAGCGACGGGGACCGCCACATTCTGTGCTTTTCCTGCCTGGGACACACTCACGCGGACCACGCGCTTTCCCTGGGCGGCTGCCCGGAATGTGAGGCGATGTCTATGGCGACCCTGCGGGCTCGCCTAGCATCTTTCAGCGTGGATCCCGCCCCTCCGCTTCTCTCCTCTGGGCCGCGCCGTAAAAAGCGGCGTTCACAGAGAACGCCGGAGGCATCTGCCGCGAGCGCTTGCATGCCGGATCTTTCCCCGTGTGCTCCCTGAATCCCCCACCTCTATCACGGCCGGCCAGCCGCCCGCTGTGCATATCGAGTCAGGGGGAGATGACGAAGAAGGGGACAGCTGCTCTATTCTGGCTTCTGACTGCGAAGAATGGTCGGGCTCCATTCCGGACCCCGCCCCTTCTCTTCAGGAATCGAGCGGTGTGCGGTCTACGTTCGACGCCGAGCTTCTTCGCCTGCTTACCAAGGCCGTGGAGGACCTCGGCCTCGATTGGTCGCTTCCTGACGAGCCTGCACCCAGCAGGCTGGACGGCTGCTTTCTGCCAGGCCGCCGCTCGACGCCTCACACCAGGCCTGCCCCCTTTCTTCCGGAGCTCCACGAGGAGCTCACTAAGAGCTGGAAGGTGCCATTTTCTGCCAGGCTGCGCTCTTCTGTCTCTTCGACGCTCTCTCTTGTAGACGGCGTGAAAGACAAAGGCTATCTCTGCATTCCTCCAGTCGAGGAACCCGTAGCCGCGCACCTCTGCCCGCCTTCCGCCGGATGGCAGTCTCACCCTTCACTGCCTTCCAAAGCCTGCAGGACTACTTCGGCTTTGATCGGTTGCGCCTACACCGCCGACGGTCAAGCCGCGTCTGCACTTCACACGATGGCCGTACTTCAGGTGTATCAGGCCGACCTTCTCCGTAAAATGGACGAGGCGGGCCCGAACCCTGAACATTTTTCTGACCTCAGGAGCGCGACCGACTTAGCGCTACGAGCCACCAAGTCCGCTGCTCAGGCCATCGGGAGGAATATGGCGTCTCTCACTGTCACTGAGAGGCACTTGTGGTTGACGCTGTCCGACATGAAGGAGTCCGACAGAGCCACTTACCTCGACGCGCCCGTGGCGCCATCCGGTCTCTTCGGCCCGGCTGTCAAGGGGTTTTCGCAGCGGTATTCTGAGGTACAGAAGACCTCCCAGGCTATGCGGCATTTCTTGCCGAAGCGCTCCAGTTCCACTATGGGCCGCTCTAAGCAGCCGTCCAATCGGAAGCCAGCGCCACAGCCTCCCCCGCCGTCAGCCTCACAGCGCCGTCAGCCGAGGGACTCCCAGCAGCGCTCACGCTCTTCCAGCCGCCACAGACCGCCTCCCCCTCGGGGACCCCGGTCCAAGATTGTGCTGAAGGCAGAGCCCTCAAAGTCTTCCTGACCGTGATAGAAAGACGAAGATGGTCGAGTCCCGCTGCGGCCGGACCGCCATCGAAAACAGCGCACCTCGCTCTCACAGTTCCCTCAGAGGAGGTGACTAGAGATGTGTATTTCACAGCCAACGAACCCGTTACACAACACGCTCGCCTGTACCCAAAGGCCGTTTTTACGGCCACCCAAACATATCACAGAAAGAGCATTCTGTCTGTTTATCCGGCTCACGCCGATGGTGTTATAAATGCAGGTCACGTGCCCACTCCACAGTGTTCGTGCCTACATACAAACACGGCCGGTTCAGTGATACCCCCTCATTCACGGCCCATATCCATAAACTCGGCTCACGCCGTGTGTGTTTCAAATGTGAAAGAGGTGCCCGCTGTACAGCGCTCATCCCTTTACACAAACACGGGCTGCTCTGTGATAAGCACTCATTCAGAGCCCCCGTTAATAAACACAAAATGTGTCCCGTGTGTAAATCACCCTCTACCAGACACGAGCTGTGTTATGTGTGTGCGAAGCGCGCGCACCTCCATGAGCGCTCTCTCAGGCGCTGTGAGATATATGCCACACACATACAGCGACAACAGCCTGTGCGTTATTCTCCCTCTAGCCTTTCACATAAAGGCATGGAGGGAGCTGCCGGGCGTGTCAGAATGGGTACTGAACACGGTAGAACGAGGTTATTCACTACAGTTCGCTCGCAGACCCCCTCGCTTCCGAGCCAGGGTCGAAACCACGGTGAACAGCGAAGTAGCACACCTACTTCGCGCCGAGATTGCGAAACTGTTAGAGAAACGAGCCGTAGAAACCGTCCCTCACACACTGAGCGAGTCAGGTTTTTACAGCAGATATTTCCTCGTTCCAAAGAAGGATGGTGGTCTCAGACCCATCCTAGATCTCAGACGGCTGAACAAAGCCCTTATGCAGAGATCGTTCAAAATGCTCACAACCAGTCAGATTCTCGCGCAAATTCGCCCGAGGGACTGGTTTATCTCTGTGGACCTGAAAGACGCATATTTTCAGATCCAAATAGCGCCCCATCACAGGCCTTTCATTGCGATTCGCCTTCGAGGGTCTGAGCTATCAGTATACCGTCCTGCCGTTCGGTCTGTCCTTAGCACCCCGTACATTCACGAAGTGCATGGATGCAGCGCTCGCTCCCCTGAGACAACGGGGAATGTGAATACTGAACTATCTGGACGACTGGTTTATTCTAGCCCAGTCAGAGTCAGAGTCAATAGCGCACAGAGCTCTATTACTCGACCATTTACGGGATTTGGGTCTCCAAATCAACTGGACCAAGAGTTCACTGTCTCCCAGCCAGAGAATCTCTTTTCTGGGAACAGACTTAAACTCTGTGTCAGACTTAGACGACTGGCCCAGCCGTCCGCTCTATGCGTTTCCCCCGATCGCGATGTTACCACAGGTATCAAGTGCATCAGGGAGAGCAAATGCTCTGTGCTCCTCGTTGCGCCGCTCTGGAGGAATCAAGTGTGGTTCTCAGAGCTGATGCAACTGACGAGCACGACCCCGTGGCCGATTCCGGTGAGGAAAGATATCCTCTCCCAGGCCAGGGGTGCGATCTGGCACCCGCGCCCCGACTTATGGGCCCTACATGCATGGGCCATCAACGGGTACACGCTGACCTCCCAGCGGCAGTGTTGAACACAATTACTCAGGCTAGAGCACCCTCTACGAGAAGGCTCTACGCCTCTAAATGGTCAGTGTTTTCTGGGAACAGACTTAGACTCTGTGTCAATGACAGCGCGGCTGACGTCACAGCGCGCGCTGCAGATTCAGCGCTCAGCAGCAGTTTTCAGGACCGGCAGCATTTTTCCTCTCAAACGTTTTCAGAGGATGCTGGGTCTTATGGCTTCGGCCTCGGCAGTGCTTCAACTGGGCTTGCTTTTCATGCACCCGCTGCAGCACTGGCTGAAAACGCGGGTCCCGTTGCGAGCATGGTCCGCCGGCCGCGTTCGCCTCAGGGTGACTCAGAACTGTGTCACAGCACTGAATCCCTGGAGGGCGGCAGACTGGTATCAGTCAGGAGTGGATCTGGGCATGACTTCGAGACGAAAAGTAATCTCGACAGACGCATCCAACTCAGGTTGGGGCGCCCTCTACGAGGGCAGACCAGTGTTTGGTCTGTGGGCAGCCTCAGAAAGGCGCCTACACATAAACTGTCTGGAGATGAAAGCGGTCGAAAATGCCTTGAGATACTTTCTCCCCCTCCTCAAAGGCCACAACGTGTTAGTCCGCACCGACAACATGTCTGTGGTATCATACATCAACCGCCAGGGCGGTCTCAGGTCACAGAGTCTTCACAAGCTGGCGGAACGCCTCCTCTTGTGGGCCCATCACAACCTGCGCTCACTGAGAGCATCGCATGTCCCTGGCTGCCAAAATGTGGGACCAGACATGCTGTCCAGGGACAACGTTCCCCCCGGGAATGGTCCCTGCATCCTCAGATAGCCCAGATACTATGGGACATCTTCGGCAGAGCGGATGTCGACCTCTTTGCGTCGACGGAGAACGCGCACTGCCCAGTATTCTTCACGAAACAGAGAGATGCGCTGGCCCACGACTGGCCCAGCCGTCCGCTCTATGCGTTTCCCCCGATCGCGATGTTACCACAGGTATCAAGTGCATCAGGGAGAGCAAATGCTCTGTGCTCCTCGTTGCGCCGCTCTGGAGGAATCAAGTGTGGTTCTCAGAGCTGATGCAACTGACGAGCACGACCCCGTGGCCAATTCCGGTGAGGAAAGATATCCTCTCCCAGGCCAGGGGTGCGATCTGGCACCCGCGCCCCGACTTATGGGCCCTACATGCATGGGCCATCAACGGGTACACGCTGACCTCCCAGCGGCAGTGTTGAACACAATTACTCAGGCTAGAGCACCCTCTACGAGAAGGCTCTACGCCTCTAAATGGTCAGTGTTTTCCGGCTGGTGCTCAGCCCGAAACTTAGACCCACAACGCTGTAGCGTTTCAGAGGTTCTCTCCTTTCTGCAAGAGCTTTTGGATGAGGGCAGGTCCCCCTCCACGCTCAAAGTGTATGTGGCGGCCATTGCTGCGTTTACAAAACCCTTGCATGGCCGGTCACTGGGTAGAAATGACTTCATTGTTAGGTTCCTAAGAGGAGCTAGGAGGTTAAATCCTCCCCGGCCCCCTCTGGTTCCAGCCTGGGACCTCTCCTTGGTCCTGGATGCCATGAAGGGCGAACCCTTCGAACCCCTTCAGTCTGTGGATTTGCGGTATCTTTCCCTGAAGACCGCTTTTCTCATGGCTCTCGCTTCAGTTAAGCGAGTGGGTGACCTTCACGCGCTCTCTGTGAGTGCTTCGTGCTTGGAGTTTGGGCCTAATGACTCTAAAGTCATCCTTAAACCGAGGCACGGTTATGTCCCCAAAGTGCTTTCCACTCCGTTCAGATCACAGATCATTTCACTGTCAGCTCTTCCGAGATCTGAAGGTGAGGACGATGTGAATTTTCTCTGCCCTGTCAGGGCGCTGAGAATATATGTCGAACGGTCTGATGCTTTCAGGCAGTCAGAGCAGCTCTTCGTTTCGTTTGGTGGCCGCGCTAAGGGCTTAGCCACATCGAAACAGAGCCTGTCCAGATGGATAGTTGACGCTATCGCTATGGCTTACAGGTCTAAGAACCTCCATTGCCCTCTGGGCGTCAGAGCGCACTCCACCAGAGGCATGGCCTCGTCATGGGCGTGGTCTCGCGGAGTCTCTCTCCATGATATTTGTATGTCGGCGGGCTGGGCCTCCCCGCCTACATTTATCAGGTTTTATAACCTGGAGGTGCCTGCCCTACAGGCTAAACTGTTGTCAGTCTAATATACTAGCTCTGTTCGCTCTCGCTGCAGATCGACACAGACTGTGTGTGGGTCGTGTTATACACAGGCTCCAGATCGACAGACCAGGTCTTCCTGTCTGTGATCGATTTTCACCTGCCCTTCGGGTTCAGGTGGCTGACAGGCAGTGCTATTCTGAGTTCAGCCCACAGATGTCCCTGGCTGTTCTACTGTATTAAGCACCCATTCCCACATTCTGGAATGCTTATCACTCCCTGGGCCCACCCCTCGTCGGCCCAGACATTACCACTTACGTTTGTACCCGGGCACATGCCCTTGGGAACGTGCATGTGGACCTTCTCTAGCACGCACGGCGTTTTACATTGGGTTCCCGTAGCGTAAGCTAGCTTACGCAACACGAGAGTACTCTCGTAAGAGAACGCTCTCGGTTACTAACGTAACCTCGGTTCTCTCTAGATGAGGGAACGAGTGTTGCGTAACCCTGCCGTGCTTGTGCTACTTCTGGTTCGCTTCAGATTGAAAAACCAGAGAACAACCTCACGGGCCTGCTTTTATAGCCTGTAGCCACGCCCATTCTGGCGGGACGTGACGCGCACGGGCGCCCGCGCCCTCATTGGTGCTTCGTCACGAGCAGGCCCTGGATAGGTTGCAGCAGTTGCTGCTGAGCAACCAATAGGCGCGCGAGTCGCTCTGCCTAGGTCTGCTTATGCAGCAATGCGTTTTAAATTAATGCAAAATTAAGGATAATTTTTGGCTTCAGTATTCTCGAGAAAAGGGTTTTTCCCGTAGCGTAAGCTAGCTTACGCAACACTCGTTCCCTCATCTAGAGAGAACCGAGGTTACGTTAGTAACCGAGAGCGTTTTACTGTATTGGGGGGTAAAACTGCAAATTTTTTACCAAGTTTTATCAGGGCTACAGCACTGATGGTGGAAATGTTCAATATATTCTCTATTGATTTGTTATATAGTAAGCTACTACTACTTTAGATCCTGCAGTGCATCTCATCCTCATGGACTGATTTGCCAGCTCTTGCTGTGAGATGTTACTTCCACCAAGACATTTGCAAGTTCTTGAACACATCTGTGGGGGGACTCATGGTTACACATGGTTTGGCACTGCAAGGACGACCAGCTGTCCTTCCCTTGTTCACATCTGCAGTCCTCATGTCTCCTGCAGCAGGACTGTGGCATGTTCATGCATGTGATCGAGACCCTGGCCATCTTTCTCCTAGTGTTTTTCAGAGTCAGTAGAAAGCTCTCTTTAGTGTCCCACATTATTGGAACTGGGACCATAATTGTTCACCGCCTGTAAACTGTTAGTGTCTTAAGGACTGGTCCACAGGTGCATGTCCAATAATTGTTTATGGTTCATTGAACAAGCATGAAAACAATTGTTTAAACACTTTTCAATGAAGATCTGTAAAACGTACGTGGATTTTACAAAATCATCTTTCAAAATACAGTATCCTGAAAAAGGGACATTTCTTATTTTGCAAAGTGTGTATTCAAAATATAGTCCCAGTCTCCCCACATGAATGGCAAATCACTGAACCCCAACTGAAGCTGAGCTTTGAGCTATGGCATTTGCGCAGGTGACGTTCAATTTGACTCTCTTTCAAAATAATAATTGAAAATGTGAACCTAATTTACATAAGAATTCAGACTCATTTGAGCTGAACTGTTCATTTCAAATAAATCATGCGGAAAACATGCGGAAGACAGCCCATATGCCGTTTGTCAAAGTAGCACTGAATAATTCTCCAATCGTGAGCAAATAGATTCTTCTCGGATGATCACTTGGCTAATACTGTCCCTGTCACATCGCAATTCGGAAGCTGGTCAGGAGGATTGAGGGCACAAAGAACTGAGCCAAAACAGACAGGCACTTGAGGAAAACTTCCTCCAGAGCCAACTAGAGACGTCAGAAGTCAAAGTCCTTCAGCTAAACAACAAGCCCTGCCACACAGAGTTTCAAACGCTGAACCTCTTTTAGATGCCCAGCAAAAGCCTGAACTTGAACCTTTCTATTTTAAGACATTTAGCACATACTCATTGGACAAAACTTTTATAGTGACCATAGTCATATATTCATATATCTATTGAGCTGTGAAGAGATATAAGGTGTCCTGGACAGCCTGCTTTGTGTCCAACATGCAATAAATGTCTCTCTCAAAAGTGACCTCTCAAAGCATAGAGTCTCAGCCTGGGTTTTCCTTTGCTTGTGCTGAAGTGCTCTAGAAACAAGCTTCCTTTTAGGGTTATCAAATACCATAAAGATTACTCCATTTTGTTGTAACAAACTTTGAGCGATGTGCCGTCAATTATTATTGCAGACAAGGTGAGTTTCTTTTTCCTGCATTCAAAATGTGATTATTTATTCATTTATTCAACTGATTCTTTCTTCCCCTTGTAAAAAAGAAGTGCACTTTAACTTATTATGGTAGCCTACTTATTATGGAAATTATAGTAGAGTATACTTAAGTGCGAACTGAATGTAAGGTTTTATTAAATGTATATTACATTGAAATTAGTTGAACATAAGACTGAAATTAGACTGCACACTGAAAAGTGTTTGGATTAGATTTGTTTTAAAACTGGACAAAAAGAAACGTTTCAGGGTTTTGAAGAAGCAAAAATGAAAGCAAAGACAAGTTAAACGAAGAAGAAATAATCAAGTTTCTATCTATATACACTATTTTCTAGGTCACAAATCAAATGTAAGCAAATTTGTGACATTGAGCGTGTGAACTCCTTTGAACAAAAAATAGATTTCCTTTCTTCTCTGGAGCATTTTCAAATCATGCTGGAATCATGCTTGGATCATCATGCATGGATCATCAGGTTTTGTACAAACTTGTGGAGTCTCATGCAAGTTTAAAGGATGCTGTCATTAATTAAAGGCGCAATAGGCGATTCTCTACAGAATTTTTTTTTGTTATGCTGGTTGAAAGTCTACTCATTTCCTGATAGCAATATATGTTAAGCGGTCTAAATGTAGGCCTATTTTTATGATATCCTCTGTGGAAGGTGTAGGACCATAAAATGTTCGTTCAATCATTGCACAGTCCGAATGAAATGATAACATGTGTTCCCTGTCAGTTAATGTATGTTTACATACCACTGAACAGCCTGCAGTGTTCACGCAGACATCATACGTCATCAGCGCGTTCACGTACACTGTGCAGACAGAGGAGAATGGCAGGCCACAGGCAAACAGTTGTTTACATTCATTATTGTAGTACTGTTACTCACTGTATACTGTAAAGTCTTCTCACAGTAAACGACACATGCTGTAATCCAATAACGTTGTCTCTGATCGACTCGCTTCTTGTCTGTGCTCGTTCACGTGTTTTGGAGGAGGCGTGGCTTTGGACGGCGATTTGTAGGGAGGGTGGGATTGTATGCTTTCAATGCTAGCAGGCTAAAGTTAGCATTTCAAAGATCACCGATTGCACCTTTAAAGTAATAGTTGGGCATAAAAAATACTAAGATACGTTAGTTCCCCAATTAAAATAAAGCATTAAATAAAAATAAAAAACTAGGGCATGAATTAAAGGGATAGTTCACCCGAAAATGCTCTTCCAAGCTTTATGATGGCAGTGAATGGCTGGTTTCTGTTTTGAAGTTCATCAAAGTGCATCCATCCATAATAAAAGTACGGCCTACGCAAGTCGAGAGAGTAACACTTGACGATAAATGATGTAAGAGTAGCGTAAGCTTTGACGCCTCTCGTAGTTCAAACAAACAGGGCTGGGCAGCAAGCTCAAGCTCCTCCGACATTTCTCTTTAAAAATTCTCGTTGACTTCTAATTTGTGAATGGTGTTTTGTTTTGCTCTTTCCTCTGCGCTTCCGCATTCGTCATTACGTTGTGCGTCAGGTCAAGGGTTACTCTTTCGCCGTAAATCGATGCGTATGGGCATCTGCCGGCTGCTCGTTTTTTTAGACGATAAAAATATGTATATTTTTCTTACACGAACGCATCGCTTCGCTTCAGAAGGCCTTTATTAACCCCCCAGAGCCGTGTGGAGCACTTTTATCATGGATGGATGCACTTTGATGAACTTCAAAACAGAAAGCATCCATTCACTGCCATTATAAAGCTTGGAAGAGCCAGGACGTTTTTTTTATATAATTCCGATTGTATTTGTCTGAAAGAAGAATGTCATATACACATGGCTTGAGGGTGAGTAAATCATGGGGCTAATTTTCAATTTTTGGTGAACTATGTAGACTATTGTTCTTGCTGGTGAACGACTACGTAGTGCGATTGCATTAATAGTGAAATATTACACACTGACAGTTCCAGTTATAGTGCATAGAGAAAAGACTGTGACGGTACTTTAAAGGTCATCCATCTCACTATAAGTAGGAGGGGATTGTGTGGAGAGAGTTAGGAGAGATAATCTGTATGTGTATATGTAGCATTTCTCTTCATTGCTTTATAGTCAGATTGCTCCACGCCACCACATCTGCTTGAGAAGGAGGAACTGAGAGGCAGGACAGTCATGAGTAGCCTACCAGTCCTTTAGGAATACTCCTCTGAGATACACTTTCAACAAGATTTTGCTCAGGTATGTTTGCTTTTCTTTCATCTTGTCTATCCAAGAATGAAATATAATTTTTAGACATTGTTTGTTCTTGCAAAAAATAAAGGTGCGGTTTTTCTATAATGTACATAACACTAAGGCAGACAAAAAAAAAAAAAAAAAAAAAAAAAAAATCCAAGATTCTCATTTTGCCTAAAATGTAAACATTACATTGTAAATAGAAATGTTAACATTTTTACTCAGAATTAATTCTGCTTTAGACTGCAGTTGTTTGTTATTGTAAGAAGCTTTTTGTCATACAAATTACAAATATTGATTAACATGAAATATAAGTTGATGTGTATGTGCTCATCTTATTTGTTTATTAATCCTAGTTTATTGATATATGTTTACAGTGTAAATTAGACAGTTCCGATTTATTTACTATAAGTGTCAACTACTGCAATTCTTATTAGATTATTAACTATATTAATTACAGATGTGATAACAATAACATTTAAACATCTGCCACCAAAAGTGTTTATCTAGGCTCATGTATTTCCAATCAATTTATTTACAACATAAACAAAAATGCATTCCTGCTTAGGGGAGTCTCTTATTATAATAATTTTTTTTATCATATAATTCAAACACTTTTTCTAATGACTTATCATTGGTTATTCTTACAAATGCTGTTCATTATGTTTAAAAATGTGTGTATGCATTTATTGATAGATCTTTGTGTTCTGTTCTGCACTAGTTGTACTCCTACAACATAAAGTTGAAAGTGACATCATGTTTTCTAAGAAGCAAAATATCAAATAATGTAAAATGGTACAACTGAAAACAAAGGAGGAAAAAGGTTGACTTTAAAGGTTTTTTAGCCAATCAAAACTTCTAAAGACTATTAAACAATAATAACCTTAACGTCTCCAGCAGTGGTCCTGAAAACCTCTTAGACAGACTGTCTTAATTATTACAGTGATAACCAGAAAAACAAACATTTTTAAGCAGCCACTCCTGAACAAACTAAAAGTGTGTAAGAACAGGGACTGAACTATGGAAATTAGATCTCCAGAAGCACCACAGATTAAACATCTCATACCATGAATTAATGTGTTTATTCAGTTTTGTTTGGGTCTGTTTACTGTTCTTTTAAATGAAAAGTACACAAGAGACATAGTTGTTACTGTTCAGAATATACACAGTGAGAGTGGGCGACACTATCGCACAGCTGTAGCGTACATGCTGTGGAACAACGGTATTCACTCCAAAGACACGCAGGACTGGGGTCTGACTGACTCTGCGAAACTCTATCAATTTGCTGTGTTTTATGTTCACATTAACTGACTACCTCCCAATCAAATGGTAGACTTTTAGAGGTGAATATGAGATAGAATATAAATTATAATATTAAATATACAGTGGGGAGAACAAGTATTTGATACACTTCCCACTTACAAAGCATGTAGAAGTCTGTAATTTTTATCATAGGTACTCTTCAACTGTGAGTGACGTGACGGAATCTAAAACAAAAATCCAGAAAATAACATTGTATGATTTTTAAGTAATTAATTTGCATTTTATTGCATCACATAAGTATTTGATACATCAGAAAAGCAGAACTTAATATTTGGTACAGAAACCTTTGTTTGCAATTACAGAGATCATACGTTTCCTGTAGTTCTTGACCAGGTTTGCACACACTACAGCAGGGATTTTGGCCCACTCCTCCATACAGACCTTCTCCAGATCTTTCAGGTTTCGGGGCTGTCGCTGGGCAATACGGACTTTCAGCTCCCTCCCAAGATTTTCTATTGGGTTCAGGTCTGGAGACTGGCTAGGCCACTCCAGGACCTTGAGATGCTTCTTACGGAGCCACTCCTTGGTTGCCCTGGCTGTGTGTTTCGGGTCGTTGTCATGCTGGAAGACCCAGCCACGACCCATCTTCAATGCTCTTACTGAGGGAAGGAGGTTGTTGGCCAAGATCTCGCGATACATGGCCCCATCCATCCTCCCCTCAATACCGTGCAGTCGTCCTGTCCCCTTTGCAGAAAAGCATCCCCAAAGAATGGACATGTGCTGGCTTGAGCAGGGGGACCTTGCGTGCGTTGCAGGATTTTAATCCATGACGGCGTAGTGTGTTACTAATGGTTTTCTTTGAGACTGTGGTCCCAGCTCTCTTCAGGTCATTGACCAGGTCCTGCCGTGTAGTTCTGGGCTGATCCCTCACCTTCCTCATGATCATTGATGCCCCACGAGGTGAGATCTTGCATGGTGCCCCAGACCGAGGGAGATTGACCGTCATCTTGAACTTCTTCCATTTTCTAATAATTGCGCCAACAGTTGTGGCCTTCTCACCAAGCTGCTGGCCTATTGTCCTGTAGCCCATCCCAGCCTTGTGCAGGTCCACAGTTTTATCCCTGATGTCCTTACACAGCTCTCCGGTCTTGGCCATTGTGGAGAGGTTGGAGTCTGTTTGTTTGATTGAGTGTGTGTGGACAGGTGTCTTTTATACACGAGTTCAAACAGGTGCAGTTAATACAGGTAATGAGTGGAGAACAGGAGGGCTTCTTAAAGAAAAACTAACAGGTCTGTGAGAGCCGGAATTCTTACTGGTTGGTAGGTGATCAAATACTTATGTCATGCAATAAAATGCAAAGTAATTATTTAAAAATCATACAATGTCATTTTCTGGATTTTTGTTTTAGATTCCGTCTCTCACAGTTGAAGCGACAGACCTCTACATGCTTTGTAAGTGGGAAAACCTGCAAAATCGGCAGTGTATCAAAAACTTGTTCTCCCCACTGTATAAACAATGTGTGTGTTATACAGTTGTAATCAAAATTATTCAACCTCCATTGCAAATCAGATTTATTGGCAAAATTGACAGACTGTTTGCAATGAACAAATCAATAATTTAAATAGCTCAGTGATTTCCCCAAATTCAACTGAAAATGCAACTTTTAATGACTTCTGCGGTCTTCAGCCCCCTGAATAAAATCCCTCACAACGGCACAAATCTGCAAAACAGGTGTTGTCTCAAGCACACCTGATGCAACTAATCAAGGGCTTCATTAGTTGCACCAGGTGTGCTTGAGCTAGAACACATGAAATATCTGAACTAGCTAGGTTTGTTGAGTGTCATGTTTGACTGCATGTTAGAAAAATGGCTAAGTCAAAATAATGGTCCAAAAAGTAAAGAGTAGTGTTGCTTTCGTCAACGAAAATTATGACGAAATATTGTCGTCAACGAACCGTTATCACCTGACGAAAACGAGACGAGACGAGTAAATGCTGGTCATGTGACGATGACTAAAATACATGTATAATGCAATATCGTTGACGAATAAAAACGAGACTAAATGTGATTTACAAAATAAAAAACTATGCTAAAATGTCTCTTCATTTTCGTTGACCAAAACTAGACGAGACGAAATGTTATAACGTCACGACGAATGAGAGAGTTGTGCGTGAACCTATTGTCGGCTTTAAATTCTGGTTTGCGATCTGGTCACCCGATTATCAGCGAATTTAAGAATATTACTCCATTAGTTATTCTATTAAAATGTCTCTTTGATATTTGACACATTCATAATCATTACTTTTGCCGGTTCTTTGTGACAGCTGTAGGCTATGTTATTGGCAGCGTCACCCGCGGTTACATGAACGCGTCACCGCATCAGCACCAGAACATGGAGATTTTATTTTAGAGAATAATCGCACAACCTATTCGATATTCTATAATTAAATAAACTAATCGAATATCCAAAAATCGTGACTCATCCCTGCATGGAATCTCTTGTTTCTTTTCCCAAATCTTCACTCACGTCTCACCCATTTTCTAAAAGGATTATAAACGTTTCTTCATTGGTTCGCTTTTAATTAGGCCTATTATATTCGTATTCTTTACTGTGGTAAAGTAGAAAAACGCTGTAGGACAGATAGCCTACATTTGTACTTGCATGTCAAATTCTTTTTAACACAGTTTGTGCTTGTTATTAGACATGGCAAGGCGCGTCAAATTTAGTTGTAAAGCGCGCTTCACACGCGCGGGTGATTTTTAGTTTCACTTTCTCTGGCAGCGCAATCTCAAACATAGCCTAAATACCTTGCCCTTGTGGAGGATAAAATTCGCTCTTCAGACCAATTTACATCAAGTAGAAAACACGAAGATATCATAAAGAGATCGATGGTCTCTTTCCTGCTCGTGTCCCACATCCCTCTCAGAGCGCAGAGTATAGGCTATATCACGCGTCTTTGTGTGGAAATATAAAATGAGTTTTTTGTTTTGTTTTGTTTTTAAATAACCCCCCAACCACCGCCGGTAGTTGGTCCATTACCGTGGTAAAAAAAAAAAAAAAAAAAAACTGCCACCGTCACAGCCAAAGCTAAATATACTAAATATAATAAGATAACCTTGTTTGAAATTCTATATTGACTGGGTTAAATAGAATTGCATTACTAAAAAGAGACTAAAATACAATTTTCATTGACTAAAACTAGACTAAAATGTCATCAGTTTTCGTCGACTAAAACTAGACTAAAATGTCATCAGTTTTCGTTGACTAAAACTAGACTAAAATGTCATCAGTTTTCGTCGACTAAAACTTGACTAGACTAAAAAGAGTATGAACGTGACTAAAACTAATAAAAACTAAAATGACAGCTTGACACAAAGACTAGACTAAAATTAAAACAGGCCGCCAAAAACAACACTAGTAAAGAGAAGATATCATTGCCCTTCACACACACACACACACACACACACACACACACAAAAAATAGTGAAGGCACTAAAAGTTCCTAGAGACACTATTGGAAGCTTAGTTCGCAAGTTTAAAGTTAAAGGAACAGTGGTTACACTACCTGGACAGGGCAGATAAAGGAAGCTATCAACGGCTAATGCATTGCCAAAGCACATGCCAGAGCTCCAAGACGTACACCACTACTGACTCAAAAGCTCAAGAAAAGTGCTAAAAATCATATAAATAAGCCACAGAAGTTTTGGGATTCTGTTCTAGGGAGCGATGAAACAAAACTGGAACTTTTCAGTTTGGATCAGCGGTATGTCTGGAGGAAGAAGAATGAAGCATATGCTGAAAAGAACACTGCCTACAGTTAAGGATGGTGAGGCTCGGTGATGCTCTGGGGCTGCTTTGCATCCTCTGGCACTGGAAACCTGCAGCGTGTGGAAGGCAAGATGGATTTATTGAAGTATCGGGAAATCCTAGGAGAAAACATCTATACCGTCAGTGAGGAAGCTGAAGCTTGGGCGTCATTGGACCTTCCTTTACAGTGGCCATCACAGTCACCTGACTTGAACCCCATAGAAAATCTCTGGTGGATTTGAAGAAGGCGGTTGCAGCAGGTTAACACAAGAATATTACTGGACTGAAGGCCATTGCTCATGAGGAATAGGCTAAAATTCCTCAAACGCTGCTGGTGTCTGGTTATACATCTCATTTATAGCAGGTCATAAAAACAATAGGGTGTTCTTCTAAATAAAGATGCTCGCCATGAAGGGGGGTTGAATAATTTTGAGACTGCAAAAGTCCTTAAAGTTACATTTTTTGTTGAATTTGGGGAAAACACTTGAAACATTTGTTTTGTTGAGCTATTTCAATGACTTTTGTTTGATTGGTTCATTGCAAACAGCTGAAAGTCTGTAAATGTTGCCAATAAACCTGATTTGCAATGGGGGTTGAATAATTTTTATTACAACTATTATATTTAATAATGTATAATTAATAATTGATTAATACCTTTAATGATTTAATAGGTATTAATGACTTTAAAAAAAAAATTACTTGACCTGTAATTGATATAGTATATAATAATAATTAAAACCCCTTTAACCCTGTCTGTCTTTGTTGTAACCTCTGCAGGTGATTTCCTCCTGGTAACCAATGATCCAGTTCAACTGCTCCTCTCCAGACTCCCTCTACGCGGCTGTGAATGCATCATGGTGCTCCGCCAAAGAGGAAGAATGTCAAAACAGAACAGTGAACCAGTCAGACCTCTGTCTGAGCCTCGCCGCTTACCTGGAGAAGTACCTCGGCCCTTGCCGTTCACCCTTCTTCCTGCCCATGTGTGTCATCTACCTGTTCATCTTCCTAGTTGGCGTGCTGGGCAACGGTCTGACTTGTATTGTCATTGCCCGTCACCGTGTTATGCGCACAACGACAAACTACTACCTGTTCAGCTTGGCCATTTCTGACCTCCTCGTGCTGTTGCTCGGCCTCCCTCTGGAGCTTTACGAGCTCTGGAGCAACTACCCTTTTCTGTTTGGCTTTGCTGGCTGCTACTTCAAAACCTGCCTGTTTGAGACGGTCTGCTTTGCCTCTGTGCTCAACGTGACTGCTTTGAGTGCTGAGCGCTACAGAGCAGTGGTGCATCCCCTGCAAGCCAAACACACGGCCACGCATGCTCATGCCAAGCGCGTTATCCTCGTGTTGTGGGCCGTCTCTCTGTTGTGTGCCTTGCCCAATACCAGTCTGCATGGCGTGGAAACGTTAAGGCCCCGTTTTGGACTCACTTTCCCAGATTCGGGGGTGTGTACCGTGGTGCATGATAGATGGATCTACAACTTGCTGGTGCAAGTGACAGCGCTGCTGTTCTTCGTGCTGCCAATGCTGACCATCACTGTGCTGTATGTGCTGATCGGCCTGCAGCTGCATCGGGAAAGGGAGTGTTTCGATTCTAAGATTGGGCTCAATCAGGATGGGGTGAATCAGAGGGCACGTCATCGGCAAGTCACAAAAATGCTCTGTGAGTCCCGTTCCAGTGCTTACCTCTGCTGTTGGTATCTGTATGCCAGTAACAGTTAGATTCAACACGAAACAGCATTCACAGTTTTCATAATGTGACATGTTTCCAAATGAAAAAGGATATTCATTCTGAAACAAAATCTAGGGGACTTTAATTAGGATTTTATAATTATATATTTGGGCTTGATTGGAGGATGAAAAGTTGGGATGAAGTAAGAAAGGATTGAAAAGTACAGTGTAAAAACTGTGAACTTGTAATTGTTACCTTAACCTTAAGGAGCTACTTATGTACCTCATATAACTCAATTACGTTTGTAAAGTTACTTTCAAAAGTAATGTGTTACAATATTGCGTTACTTCCTAAAAAAAAAGTAAACTAATTTTGTTACTTTGCTACTTTTTATGGAAAGTAATGTTACATTACTTTTGCGTTTCCTTTTCTCACGCAGAAGTTCAACACTCTTACTTCAGCAATAAACACAAAACAAAAATTAAACAAATATGACATTTAACTAAAGTCATTTTTGCATATTGGTATGGTTGTGTTGGATCATTGAAGGTCAGTAGCAAAGACATTGGGTAATAAAGTGAGATTAAATACATAAAGTAGCCTATTTATCTGTGTTATTTATGTTACAGATTTGCGTAATATTCTGACATTGACTTTGACATAGAACTCAATAACCATCATGTTTACTCACAACACCTCTGCATCTTACTCATGATTTCTCTCAGAAGAGCTGTCAGTCAATAAATGGGAAAACAAAGTTGCGTTACTTATTTGAAAAAGTTTGATATTTTGTTGTGAATTTAATTTTGTTTTAAATTAACGGGTTACTTTACTAGTTATTTGGGGGGGGGGGGGGGGGGGAGTAATCTGATTACCTAACGCAATATTGTAACACATTACTTTCGAAAGTAACTTTCCCCAACGCTGATGTTATTGATATTGTATGAAAAAAGAATGTTAACCCATTACAAAATTCATCAGTGTTGGCAGTGAAAGATTGTTAATAAGAAAGTTCCAGAGTTCATTAATCAAACTGAAAAGCTCAAGTATTCTTTTCTAAATTGTATTTTTTTTTTTAAAGAAAGAAATAGTCAAATCCTGCTCTTTTAGTCATGGCACATTCTTGTCCTGTGCGTAGGGTTTTACAGTTGAGGAAACCTCATGGACCTTTGTTGAGAATAATTTGTCCTGATAAACAGAAAATACTCATCTGTGCTTTATCAGCCTCTTGTCATGTTATTGTAAATACAAAGGGGATCTGATTTAGGAATAGCGTCAGTCTACATCTGGCTTATTGTAATAGCTGGTCAGCACTTACTCTGTGTGGCCATCCTCAAAAAATATCAACATATACTTTGATTCTGAGATACAAACAAAATACTCCAGATCTAGTCAAGAACATAAATACTGTCAGTAGCACAGACGCGTGCCAAGAGTAACAGTTTGTTTTATAGATTTAAACACATTCTAAGTGTATCTGGACACTTCAAATGTGCGAAATGTGAATGATGACAATGTGCAAACAATGACATTTTCTCAGAACTAACGTCACTTTCCGTATTAACTGGTGTTTCGGTGATTTTTAGTGGATGTATGCAGTCAATTCTCCTCAAGTTCACACACACTGATAAAAATGATTCTGTGGTGAAGTATATACTTTTATTTTATATATTAAAAAAAAAAACATATTATGTAATATATACTGAATAAGTTCAGGCAAGAATAAAAATTAAAAAAAAAGTCAACATTAGTACTCAATTGAAGCTTGTAGAAATTAAAGCATAAATATTTTTATAAAATTTAATTTGTAAAACCTACTCAACTTTCTGATACTGGTGTTCCCATCATGCACTGGGGCATGAATAATTAATAATGTTTCATTTTTCACAGTTTTCCAGCTGGTTTTTCAGTTGCTACTCAAAATGACACATTCATAGTAAAAAATTATCCAACAAAAGTTACTGTTATTGTGTATTTTGTACCAATTATTGAGGTCTGTGTTCGGGTGGGTACCATATTACTTCTATTAGATGTGTTGTCTATATACACAATATCTACAGTATATTTTGGATGTTCTAAGTAAACATACACTGTAAAAGCATGCTAAATCCACTGTTATATTGTTTGAGTAAAATGTATGCTGGAACAGAATTTTGCAAAGGAAACTTCAACTACGTAGAAAATGAAATTACTCAACAAACTTTAACTGGTCAAGTTAAAGTTACTTTTTTTCTGTGTTAATTTAACTTAACTCAGTTAAGTACATTTTACTTAATTCCATAATGTGAAATTTACGTAAAAAATTTGCGTGCAAAAGAAAAATGAAGTAAATTTGACTTTTTTTCCGTGCAGGTAAAGTTCATCGCATTAACTAAAATGATCCACTAACGTTTGAGAGCCACAATATATTATAATGCAATGTAATGTAATATGATTAAACTATAATAATCATTTATAATACTCTTTTCTCTGTTTTAACATCTCACAGGTGCATTGGTGATTGTGTTTGGAATCTGCTGGGCTCCTTTTCACATTGATCGTGTCATGTGGAGCTACATTAATGACTGGACTGCAGAGAACCACCTTGTCTTTGAGTATGTGCATCTTCTCTCTGGTGTCTTCTTCTACTTGAGTTCAGTGGTCAATCCCATCCTCTATAACCTCATGTCTTCACGCTTCAGAGAAATGTTCCGTGAGGTGGTGTGTCAAAAAGACCATCGTCAGCTCTCAATAAGTAAGGTCACATTACGTAGTGTTGTTTCTGCTTCTTTTTCTGCCTCCAATTCTGTCTCATATTCTGTCAAATTCAACCCTCGTGGCCAGCCACAGACTCTCTAGATAGAAAATACAGGGGATTCTGTTCAAGTTATTTGATCCAAATACTATATCAGTTGCGCTGTCAAAGTATTCAATATATAGTCTATTTTGTAATAAAAACATAAAGCAGCAATAACATTAGTAAGCGCATTTACACGCTAAATTGCTTTTATTGACTATGCCTTATAACCTGATGGAATGAAAAATCATGTACACTATATCGTTCAAAAATTTGGGGTTAGACTTTTTGTGTTTTTGAAAGAAGTCTCTTATGTTCACCAAGGCTGCATTATAGTTTGATCAAAAATACAGTAAAAACAGTAAGATTAAACAGATTAAATAAGATTAACAGTAAGATCAAATTGACCAAATTTTCCATTTTAAAATGTAATTTATTCCTGAATTTTCAGCATCATTACTCCAGTCTTCAGTGTCACATGATCCTTCAGAAATCAAACTATGATGATTTGCAGTTCAAGAAAAATGTATTGTTATTATCATGGTTGAAAACAGTTGTGCTGCTTAATATTTATTGTGGAAACCTTTTTTCAGGATTCTTTGATAAATAGAACGTTCAAAAGAACATAATTTATTGGAAATAGAAATATTTTCCAAACATTATTCCTGTACTGACTTCTGATCAATTTAATGCATCCTTGTTGAATAAATGTAGGCTATTCATTTCTTTTAACAACAACAACAATAAAAAAAATCTTTCTGGCTCCAATGTTTTTATACAAAACAGTATAATTTCAAATCTCATATAAAACATATTTTCTTGCATTGCTGAATTTTTTGAAGAAGTAGATTTTTGAATGTAATCAGTGTTTCATTGTGTATGTAAACTCACTTTGTGAGAACATCAAATATAATCTGATTTAATGTAAAAAAAAAAAAAAAAAAAAAAAAAAAATTTATATCGAGTAATTTACAGATTTTCACAAGAAATTGGTAATGAAAGTAGTCAGTGCTGTAGTTGCTATAGATGCCGCTGTGTCTCGAGACTAAACTGAGTTCGAGTCTTGGCTCACGGTCCTCTTGCTTTCTCAATGTTTCCTGTCTCTCCTCCTACTGTCCTGTCTTATAGAAGCCAAAAAATATAACTTTAAAAGAAATTGGTCAGTTAGTGCGTATATTTCTTCTCCGCCAACGAAAATAGTTCCAAAAGAAGCCAACGCATCAAGTTTTGCGTGTCACCAGGCAACAGCACAAAGACTGAAAGCCGGACTGGAACCACGTATACGAGTGGAGCGGAGTTTGATTGCCCATTTCCCACTGAAAAACACTGATACTCTGACTTCCAAATAAAACTGCTGCTGGCTCCAGTCAAATGTGCTCGGCTTTCACTCAGCATTGCACAAAGAGGCTGGAAACACTGTGGAGTGAGTGACACATAGCCAGTCAAATTATTAAATTATATTAACGTTTCTATATAGATATAAAGTTGGTGGATGAAGTTACGCCACATTCATTGAAAAAAATATGTTTTTTTGTTTTTTTTTAAGGATTCTTTGAATAATACAAGGTTCAAAACAACTGCATTTCTGTCATGGCAACTCTCTGAGTGTTTGGCATGGTAATGGAAATGACAATGTTGATATGTTGCTATATAGCGTACATGAATTACCTGTAGCAGATCTATACAGGTGGAGCTGGGGAAGGTGGAGGGTTTCTGAAAGCGCGCTTCATTGGCTCATTGGCTACTGATACAGCAGGAACCAATCAGCTGTGCCCTATAGAGATGATGTGATTGCAAGCAGAGTTAAGAAGCCCGAGCCATGCAGAACTTTATATATATTTGAAATATAAATCTTTTTTTATCAATTGAATGCATCCTTGTAGAATAATAAATCATGTCTTGTTAAATACAGTTGCATATGCATACAGCAATTTTAAATCTTGAATGATTACAGTAACTAAGTAAGTTTCCAATCATTCTTACTGATAAAAATCTACTTTACATTATTTTGGACTTTGGAATGTAATGATGACGGGATTGTCCAACACTGTGATGAGGTTATAGACAGTTTTTCATTATATATGTTTATATTTCTAATAAGTTGTGTTCTACAACTTCTGTTCTGTAGGAATATAGTAATCATAGTGAATTTGAAATATTCAAAATATATTCTATATATGAATGATTTACTAAAAATGAGCTATAGATTGTGATTGTGATTTCGCAGATGTCTGTACAGTGAATTGTTGTATGTGCATGAGGTAACGTGTCTTTACTCAAGGGTGAACTGCTGAAACCTTCACCTATTTACTTTACCATCTTTTTCTATATGCTTCTACACAGAGCCCAATACATCAATCTAAGATAATAAAAAAGTGCTTGTATTTCATTGATTATAGTCCCCAGAGAATTTGTCAATTGCATAATGTGCTAAATAATATTTTTGGGGAAGCTAAATATCCCAAATGGCCAAATCTGGAGGGCAAGTACAAAATACTTCATTAGTTGATTTCATAGGCTGTTGTTTAGTTCCTGTTTGTACATGCTTTTTCATATTGTTTGCATTTTTATTAAATAAATATAAATTCACTTGTATTCCAACATGGCAACCTACATGTATATTTTAATAATGTTTTAACTATTCCCGTAAATACTTGTTTCTATTCATTTCAGATTAACTTCATGTTGAACTTTTGGCTAAAACACTTTCTAAGAATATGGGTGACACTTTCATTTGTTAACATTAGTTAACATGAACTAGCAATGAACAATACTTCTACAGCATTTATTAATCTTACTTAATGTTAATCTCAACATTTACTAACACATTACTAAGATCGAAAGTTGTACCTGGTAACTTTAGTTCATGTTGTGAACTAAATATATTTTATTTTACTGCATTTATTTAATCAAAAATACAGTAAAAACTGTAGCATTTATTAACAAATGTTAATAAATGCTATAAGAATAAATCACTCATTGTTAGTTCATGCATTAACTAATGTTAACAAATGAGACCTTATTGTAAAGTGTTAACAAAATATGTATAAAATAAATATTTTAACAGCATGCTCCTTTAAAAATCATTGAAAAGCTGTCAGTGTCACTCCTTTATCTATTAAAGTACTGATCGTATTAAAATGTTTATATTGTTTACATGGAGTTTCTTTCTTTTTTATAACATGCTATGAAATATGAAATATCTCTGTCTGACATTCCCTATAGGATAGTTAAATCAAGATTGTAATTCGATACATTGCGAGTATAATTCATCCATTTAAAATATCTATAGTCTTATTACAAATACCTTCATTTCAGATTAAAATGCAAGATAATGAGACGAAACAACACAAGACATTATATTTTATTTTCAGATTGTGGAGCATCTTTAGAAGTTAATACGTATGTAGCTAACACAGATTTAAAGAAATTGCTCTTCTGGCATTTTGTTGTTTAAAAAAATTATATATAAAAAAATTCAGTTTACTGTACATCTTGATTTTTAAAAAAAGTTAGATTATTTTAATCTAAATCAATTGAAATCATTTTAAGGCATCCTGTGTCCCTCTTAGAAGTGCGCTGATGCCCCCTAGTGAGTCGTGTGTTGATAACCACTGTTTTAGATGCTCAATGTGAGCTTAAAAGGCACAGTATTGTAGCACAATATCAGAGATATTTGTAAGAAAAAAATAATGTTTTATTGTTGGGTGGAATTATTCTTCCACCACTACACATAAAAAGGCAGAAAACCGATAGTACAATGTCTATATACTACATTTCTGAAGTCACGATGCATCACTCTACAGCACATACAGCCACAGTTGTAGGTCCACTGATCAGGTCCACTGATCAGAAGTAGTACATGTAAACACAAGACTTAAAAACAGACAACAGCCCTTAAACCACCGAACCAAATAACAAAATATATCATCTTATTAATAAACTTCACTAGAGAAAAAAATGTCTGCCAGAAAACCTTTATTAAAGCAGACTTCTGAGTAGAATTAAATTACACAGATGTCTTGGTGTCTTTTTTGGAGATCTCCTTTTTAGCAGCGTACTTCCTCTCGAACTGCGCCACATCAAACTTCCTCTTGCAGCCAGCATAATTCATAAAGCGAATTTTCCCAAAGATGGGCCTCTCTGCCCAGCCCTGGTCATGGATGCCACAGATGGACCACATGCATCCTGTGAAGAATATTAAAGAACCAGTCATTTATATAATTACGTATGAAGACATTTTGGAAAGACTAATGACACCGTTAAAAAATTTGAGGTTAATGTTTTTGAGAGAACAGTTTCTAATGCTCATCAAAGCTGCATTTATTAATGCAGAATCAAAAATCATTTATTATTCATTTATTAATCATTTATTAATCAAAAATACAGTAAAAACAGTAATACTGTGAAATATTATTATAATTCAAAATAACTGTTTTTTTTTTATATATTTAAAAATATATTTTATTCCTGTGACGCAAAGCTGAACTTTCAGCATCATTAATCTCTTCAGTGTCACATGATCCTTCAGAAATCATTCTGATTTCCTGCTCAAGAAACATTTATTAATATTATTAATGTTGAAAACAGTTGTGCTGCTTAATATTTAAGTGGAAACCGTGATACTTTGTTTTAAGGATTATTTGATGTAAAGAAAGTAATAATAAAAAAACAGCATTTATTTGAATGCTGAATACAAATCTTTTGTGGCATTATAAAAGTCTTTACTGTCAGTTTTGATTCATAAAAAAAAAATGCCTTTATAATTTATTGTAAGACAATATTTGAAGCAGCTAGAGCAAACAAAACATCATTATGCCTCTCACCCACGTATCCATTGGGATCGCAGCCGTCTAAAGACAAACGGTCATTCAGATATATAGCGATAGAGAGGGCTTCTTCAGGGGATGCAGTCCATTCCAGGATCTTCTTTGCCCAGTACATGCGCAGGAACCCATGCATCTTCCCTTCTGACACCAGCTGACGCTACAACAGACCAGCAACATTCACTGGTTTTGCCATTACAACAGTGATTATAAAACAACCAAAAAGGGCACTTGAATTAAAGCGTAGAGTAAAACTGTTGTTTAGTTACCTGAGCGGCGTTCCACAGCGGATCGTGGGTCTTGCCGTTCTCCAGCTGCGCTTTTGTGTAAAGGTACTGTCTGCTGTCCTTAGAGTGCTCCTGCAAAGTCTTCTTCGCCCAATCGTACGCACCTGTGCAGAGAAGTATTTAAACAAAGGCCAAGACAGTCTTGACATCTGTGTGACTGAAGCGAGTGACGGAGCAGCACTCACCTGAAACATCATCATATTTGTGGTTGTAGAAGCAGAAGTTGTCAGCGAGCTCCCTGCGCACCACCAGTTCCTCAGTAAAAGACGCCACGGACTCACTGGCGTTCTTTTCTCGCTTGACCTGCCTCACGACGCGCTGAGCAGACAGCTGACCTTCAGGAGAAAACATGCCATACACACTCATTATAACCTCTTAACTGCATCTAGATGACATCGGAAGCCATTTACTTTAATTACATAAACAAAAGAAAAACACACAGACTGACCGGTGTGGAGCCAGGGGGAGAGATGGCTGAGGGCGTCACAGTTGGGATTGTTCCTGTGGGTGGCAAATAAACGCAGGCGTTGATCAATGAAGGACTCCAACATGGCCATGCCAGCAGAGGTGCCAGGCTGAGCCCAGTCCACCTCGCCAACCCCACGGTCCACCTCAAGAGACGACAGCACCTCCTCCCAGTCTATCGGCTGAAACAGAGGGATTTTGACATGAAGAAGATGGGAAACACCCTGATAAGTAGAATGAGGATTTACTGTCTCATGCATTTGAGAATGGCAGCAATAAACAATGCACACACACACACACACACACACACACAAAAAGGAAAAGGAAAACCTGATTTCCCCCATTCAGTTTGACTATACAACAACAACAGTAACATAAGAAAGAATATTACTGTTGTTATTGTTATTAGCGTTATATATATATATATATATATATATATATATATATATAAAAAAAAATTATAATATGTGGTGTTATTATCATTTAATTATTAATAATAAATTCATTAATAATATTAATATTTAAATTATAATTACACAAATGAAAGATTATATTACCACTGTTTATATTTTAGTGTAAAATAAATAATTATATATTATATACGCATTTTTAAATCCTTATTATTGTTGTTGTTATTTTTATTGTTATTGAATTAATTATTATTCATAATAATTGCATTAATAATAATACAGTAGTCATCATTTGAAGTGGATCAAAACCTTTCATTAAAGTTATACATGAATTTTGAACAATACCCGTTCTTGTCTTAGGATAACTGATGAACTTTTTTGATCCACTTCAAATGGTAGTATACAGTAATAATAATCAGTAACACCAGTTAACAATAATATTTATTATTATTATTATTCAAAATAATATTTGTATTATTATTTAAATTATAAACAAATGTGCCAAATAAAAAATGAGTATTAAATAATAATAACAATTATGTATTGTTACATTATGTATTTTTTGAAAACGTAGCTATTTTTTCCTCAGATTTACGCAATTCATGTCATAATTCATGTCAGAAAATACAGAAATTCATATAAATATGGAAAAATCACATCTCTGCTACAACTACTATAGAATTCTTCACCAAACCTTTGCTGTTTGAGAAGCGGCGTGTGGATGCGTGTCCACGAGCGGAATCTCTGTAAGGAATTCTGGGAGAAGTTTAGTGATTTTGCCCCGTATTGTCCTGGCTCCATATTCCAGCTTCTCAGATGCTTCCCAGCACGGCACCACATTATGTGCATCAACCTGGATTTAAAGTGGTATGAAAAAGTAGCATGGTTTCAAATCAGTGTGCACTGGGAGAAATGAGCATTACAGTAGTGATGATGACACGGCATGCAAGTGCACAAGACAATAAAGCTAAACTGGCACACCTGAATGAAAGGGATGTCAGACGGAAGGTGTTTCTTAACAGTCTCAATCCACTGGAGGGGGATCCGGAGAGGGTTAAAGTCAGTGACAACTGCTCCAAAGTTACATTTTTTAACAAAGGTTGGCAGATTTTGTCCAGGTTCCCCGGACAGCAGATGGAACTGAATATCCAGGCTTTTGCATTCCTGTAACAAGAGACATTACATTTTATTAAAATACCACACATTAAATCTCACTTACAAAGTCTGCGTCCCCAGCCAATCAGAAACACCGACCAGTCCCAAGCCAGAAACTCCTTGCAAGACCCAGACAGATGCAAATGATATCTCTAATTTGAGTGCAATATATTTGTACCTTTGCCACTTCTTGCAGTCCTTTTAGCATAAAGGCGTACTGTCTATAAGCTGCATCCAAATACCGAGGCACCAAGCAGAAGCAGATGTGCAGAGGAAGTTTCTCATCCAAGGCCAGCAGCTGAGCATAGATCAGTGCCCAGTTATCTGCAACACAAACAGCATAAGTGTGTACACTGCTGCTCAAAAGTTTGGGGTCAATAAGATTTTTTGAAAGAAATGACTGCTTTTATTCAGCAAAAATGCATTAAACTGATCAAAAGTGACAGTAAAGACTATCATGGTATAAAAGATTTCTATTTTAAATTAATTTCTGAAAATTAAATGGTTTCCAGAAAAATATTACGTTTTCAAAATAGACAATAATAAGAATGTTTCTTGAGCAGCAAATCATCATTTCAGATTCAGAATGATTTCTGAAGAATCACGGCACTGAAGACTGGAGTAATGATGCTGAAAATTCAGCTTTGCCATTACAGGAATAAATATATTAAAATATGAAACAGTTCTTTTACATTGTAATAATATTTCACATTACGTGTTACTGTATTCTGGTCAAATAAATGCATTCGTGAGAATAAGAGACTTTCAAAAACATTAGACCTCTAGGCTAGGCTATCTTTTGAACGCAAGTGTAACTGACTCTTTCTCTGTGTTTTACCTTGGACTCTTTGGTCGCGAGACATCCAGTAGAGGACCCCATCGGAGCCCTGTTTGATTTTCTGGGTGCTTGATAGGTAGCGGAGGCGCTTTTTGTTGAACTCGCACCCCTTTGCGTCTCTGCGGAGCTCAGACACTTCCTCCAGCAGCCAGCCGGACTCTCTCCCTCTCTCTCCTGCGGGCTTCGGCTGTTTCCCACCGGACTCTCTCCCTCTCTCTCCTGCGGGCTTCGGCTGTTTCCCCCCGGCGCTCGCGGACTCTCTCTGGCGCTTCAGGCTGCGCTTGTTTACAGACATGCTGCTGATGTAATGTTGTGGAGTTGTGTTTGACTCGCTGATGGCTCGGAGGAGCAGCGCTATTCTGCTGTATCTGATGGACAAGCACGTAGAAAACAAACTACACATACATACACAGAGAGACGTCAGGTAAAAACAGCAAGGTAATTTGCATGTGATGGACGATGCATTACGAAAATAGAACCTAACAGAAAAACCTAACAAATGAAACAAACGGCAAATTCTGTAGCCTGCACCCTTTCCCTCACGTGTAGATAGTTTTGTAACACCAGAAACACCGCTCATTGACCAATGACTGTCATTGGGGCGGGGCTTACGCGTCTGCATTTCCAACCATTCATTTTTAGTTGGGTAACATTAGCATTACGAAAATAAAAATATGTATCTACATTTATATATTTGTGCGTTCACGTCATGCCGTAATTATTTATATTTTGTATATATATATTAAATACAAAATATATATTATTGTATTGTATATAATAAATATATATATATAAATAATCGAAAATAAAGTACTGTTTTTGCCATATTTTACAAAAAATACAAGTATTCATCATATGTGGAAAGTATTGCTCCATTTTATTTCAGACAAAATCTACATGAAAACAAGTCCTTGGTATTTCCAGAATAAACTCCATTTCCCAAGAGCCTCAGCTCTCAATGCGTAGGTCGGCGCAGGCGCAGACGCTTTGAGCGCTCAGTGAAAGCTGGCTAATTTGCTAGGCTCAGTTTGTTCACCTGGGCTGTTTGGATCGTGAAGGAAGTGTGTAGTTTGTTTCTTCGTATCTAAGCGAACGAACGGCATTATTATGAGCAAATCTAGTTTTCAGTCGTTTGGCGGCGGAAGTACAGAAGATGGTCCCGATAAGGTTGACATGTCTTTAGGTAATGCCACAGATAAAACTAGCCTAGCGTGTTTAGCTGTTTAGCATTTTGATATTTTACATTTTATTTATCACAGCTTGTTTCGGCTTTAACATAGCAAGAACGTTACACCTTTGTCAATATTTTATTGAATCATAACCACGTTTAGAGTGATAGCTTGACTGCGATTAGCTACATTTCCTGAGTATAGTTTAACCAGAATGCTTATAGTGTTTTTTCAATACATATTCAATGAATGTTTTATTGAATTCATCTTCTTGTATCATAATTGTGTTTTTTTATTTATTATATATGTGCTGCTTACGGTTATTTTTAGTGTTAAATTGAACAACCCAACACTTTGCATGATGTGACTTATATAGTTTGCTTTGCTCAGATTTATTGCTTTCTTATTCCACAGATGATATTATCAGGCTGAATAAGAAGCAGAAACAAATCCAGTCCCAGAAGGGAAAGCACAGACTCCCTGTGAAAGGCCGCTTCACCCAGGGGAAGAAAACCGTGTCAAGACCCGGAGTGCCATCTAAAAGAGGTCAGAATGTGACACTTTATTTTATTGCTTTATCACAGTCTAATTTTATGGAAGCTTATTTCCGGCATGGAACGAATACAATTCTTGCAATTGCAAGAAAAGAAGTCAGAATTGTGATATAAAAAGTACAACTACCTTTTTGTTTAAAACATTTATTATTATATTAGTTCTGCCAAATCTGATTGAGCATTTGCAACTTTTGTTTTGGCCAGTTGTTGGAGGTGTTGTGAACAAACGGTTTGGTCAAAACCGCAAGCTTCCGCCCGTGGTGGCCAGGCGTCGTGGGCAGGGGGTCATCACTGGTTTAGCAGCGAGAAAAAATGCTGCTCTTTTTAAAGGGATCAGTCCACTCAACCGACCTGCCCAGAACAGACCAGCCCAGAACCGGCCCATGCCGAACCGGCCCAACAATGCAGCTTTTAACCAGGTGTGGAAACTGATCTTGCACTGGAGGGTGATAATGGGAATTAGTTTGGAGATGGTCAAACTTTGGGCTTAAAAGGTGATTTTGTTGTCATGCATGTGTGAATGAATTTAGATGTTCTTGTTTTCCCTTGTCTCAGAGGTCTCAGCCATTTGTCCAGCGGCGTGACACCCAGCGGCGACAGATGCCGTTTCAGAGGAGACCAAACAGACAGATGGACTCCCAGAAGCCTCAGGGCCCAGGTCCTCACAGACCCTTTCAGCTTCGCAGAAAATGGTGAGATTTTTATTTATTTTTTTAATTTCTGAGAGAAAATCTGTGTGGTTGCTATATGCAGTGCCTTATGAAAGCAGACGTGAACGCATGGTGCATAAGAAGCCACAACTCCACGTGAAAGGCACATCTTGAGTTTACCAAAAATATGTAGGGTATGATGCGTATCATAAACGGCTTGGGGTTTTTTCTTTTCTTTTTTTCTTCTCAAAATGACTGATTTAAATAATCAAGGCAAGTTTATTTATATAGCACATTTCATACACAATGGCAATTCAAAGTGCTTTACATAGAAGAAATTAAAATAATAAAAAGAAATAAGAATAATTAAAACCGTTTAGAAAAATAAAATAAAATAAAAAGCCAGTCAATACATCATCAATCCTTCTTCCAAAACGTGATTTTTGTTTTACCCTGGTTCACTATGGTAAGCCTATTATGAGTGTTTATATATTAGCTCTGTCGGGATGGTTTTCGTGGGATATTGTGTACATTCGTCACTCGCCTGTTCGCGTCTCGTCATATCTGTAAATAGAGAAACGTTTCTCCGGCTACTTTGATGTGTGTTTAGTGTAGAAGTGTCATAGGTTAGTTGTCACAACGAGTGAGAACAGAGGAGAGTCTGCTGGCAAAAAGAGAACGCGACAGAGCTCGTAAGAAAACAAGAATCAACATCGGCTTGGCTTTTTGAGGGTGGCGAGAACTGGCGGATTTGAAATGTTGTAAAAGAGTTTGCAGTTTTTATTACTCAACAGATAAATTGCCATTATTGTAGCTCTCTGACAGAGTTCATTGTAAAGCATCATCTATTCTGAAGGGTTACATAGTGGGCCTTTTAAATTATAGTTTCTGAAACATGCATGAAATAAAAAATAATATGGGTGAAATGTCAATGTTAGATTTGTAATTCATTGAATCTAAGAATTTCAAGTTGACAAAATCCACAATGTTTGCATAATGTGATGTAATTATTATTGATTACCGTGCTTTACTTAGAAAAAAAAAATCAGGGTGGGACTTAATATCATAGGAAATTGTGACATTGTGGGAAGGGTTGAATAATGACATCATTCCTTCATTCGTTTTTTCTTTTTTTCTCCAAGTTGCCTCAGTGATGTGTAAATGTTTGTCTTCTGTTGATCATCTGCTCTCTACAGGAATACTCCATCTGGACCGCAAACACAGAGAGAAGCACGACAGGCCACCTTCCTCTTCAGAAGAGGACTTAAAGTAAGAAGCAAATTATCTTCCGGCTCAGATCTCACAGAAGCTGTTAACTTGATCATTTGTTGTCACTAGTGCATGCATGGAAAAATTCCTTCTGGCAAAAAACTGAATAAATAGTTTCCGATCATGTGACCTCTTCAAATTTTAAAGAGCCTTTTGTTTCACTTAAATGTGTAACATATGTTAAGCCTGTATGCAAACTGTTTAAGGACAAGCGCTCAATAATATGGCTCCTATGTTTATGCATTTATACAAATGTGTTCTCAAAACGATGTGTAGCTTTGAACTCATTTTCTTTGCACCTGTCAGCTTAAAGGACAAATCCAGTGAAAAATGAACCTAGGGGTAATTAACACATGGTTACTGAGTCGATCGTTCCCTGGGGTGCGTTTTCATGATAATCGAATGTAAAGAGTTTTATTTATAAAAACAGATTAGCTCATAACACTAGTATATGGGGCAGAGAGTAAGTAAAAACACGAACGCCGTGCTACGTTAGATTTCACTATGCGTAATTCCTATCGACCAGCTCACTTAGCGCGGCGTTCGTTGCTCGACTAGTCGAGACTGTTCTCCAAGATGGATCCTGCATGTAAACGCGTAATGTACTGTCTTTATAAAGTATCTTCTTATTAAACTGTCTGTACACTTACAAAGTTCTCAATGCTTCGGTTTGCATGTATGGACCCTCATCATGATACCGTGTTAGTGTGAGACTATTTTGAGCCTTGTTAGTGGTATTAACTTGCGATGTGTTTTTACTTACTCTGTGCCCTATATACTAGTGTTATGAGCTAATCTGTTTTTATAAATAAAACTCTTTACATTCGATTATCATGAAAACGCACCCCAGGGAACGATCGACTCAGTAACCATGTGTTAATTACCCCTAGGTTCATTTTTCACTGGATTTGTCCTTTAAGTGTATTTGTAAGACATTGGCTCTCGTGACTGCCAGGTCACACTCACATTTCACTGTAACATGTTTAAATTAGAAACTGGTCCTTAGAGTTTGTGTATTAATTGAATAACATTTAATGAGTATTTTAATGAATCGCACACGCACATTAAACTCACAGGCTATCATTTCAAATCAGTCGGACAAATCCTTCACTGAATAAACTCACTGTATCAAAGTCTCATCGAATCGTTAGTTCAGAGTTGCAAGTTGTTGTTTTTTTTTGTGACATTACTGATTCGATGTTCATATAGAAATGTAGGTAAAATACTCATTTTAATTCTGAATTAAAACTCAAGATGGGATTGTACTCTTTATACAATTTTACCTTTTTTAAATTTTTATAGGTTCATGCACAAGTTCAGAAGACACAATCTGCTCCACCCACACAGAGAACTCGCTCGTAAGTAAACACCATTCTTTTTCTTATCTTTTTTTTCTACGCAATCACTTTTCAGTGATATTGCTGCTTAATTATATTTTCTAAATATTGCTGCAGTAGTTACACTAATATTTTATTGGGTCCAATTATCATGTTAGAATGATTTCTGAAGGATCATGTGACACTGAAGACTTGAGTAATGATGCTGAAAATTCAGCTTTACATCACAGGAATAAATTACACTTTAAATGGAAAATAGTTATTTAGATTTGTAGTAATATTTAACAATATTAGGTTCTTTTCTGTATTTTTACTGATCAAATAAATGCAGCTGAGCAGAAGTTACTTCTTTCAAAAGTCCCTTACTGATTTCTGCCCCCCTTTTCCACCAGGTGGCGCACTCCTACAAACAACAGTGGCATCCTCACAGTGTCAATAGAAAACCCCACAGCTAGAACACAGCCTGAGTATGATTACATTTTATTACACTCAGATGCACAATTTCAACGCATACACCGCTTGTCATTCAGACATTGTGATGTGTTTTTGTATTTCAAATGATACTCCTTAAAGGGTTAGTTCACCCAAAAATGAAAATTCTGTCAGTAATCGCTCACCCTCATGTTGTTCCAACCCCGTAAGACTTTTGTTCATCTTCGGAACACAAATGAAGATATTTTTGATGGAACAACATGAGGGTGAGTAATTACTGACAGAATTTTCATTTTTGGGTGAACTAACTCTTCAAGATGTTCAGCTGTCTATTTTCTTTATCAAGCCCCACATATTTCAAAACCACATCCATTAGTTTTGTCTTGTCATTTTAGTTTGACCGGTTTAACTTTTGAGGCTCTTTTTGGCATGTTGTGAATGCTTTGAAGAGTTTTGAAGCGCATAACTAATGATGTTCGTTCTTTCCCCCCCGTTGCAGACCTGCTCAGTCCTGGTCGCTGCACCCCGTGACTTCAACAAGCTCGTCACCTCCACCTAAAGAAGAGCCGGAGAGGAAACCTCCCAAAGGTGTCGCCCTGCAGTTTGATATCAACAGTGTTGGAAAGCAGGTGGGACAAATCACAATTATATTTATTGTCGAGCCACTGAAACGCTAAACTAATATAAGATAACCATGTTGTAATGCCTATTTTTGCATAATTCAGTCAGTAAATGATCAATTAATTGTTTACTGAAACCAAAATGATTACCTCACTTGATTGCGTTCCCAAACAACAGGAATCTGAGCACAAGATAACATGACCGTTTATTGCGTTTCGTCTGCATGCTTTGAGACGTCATTCATGATGTAGGAAAAAAGAGCCATTGGCTGCGTCCAAAATCGCAGTCACTTGAATAGGTACGTACTTTGAACAAGTAATTACTTCACAGCCGCAAAAAAAAGTACGTTCTATATGTATATGTGTGTAGTATGAATGTAATCCGGACATACTTCATTCGCCATGTTGTCATAATCATGTGACCTACCTGTGTCAGTTACATCACTTCACTGCGATTCACAAATCATCTCCCGTGGCCTCATGGGATAGTAAAGTGTCCATCATATGCACGCTTCAGGATCTCACCGGGAGTAGTAGATCATCCGGATACTTGTCTACTTTTTAATGAGTGCTGTGAATTCGGACGTACTGCTTTTGTCACATACTGTTTCTCGCCTACTAAATAGAAGGAAAGGATGCGATTTTGGATGCAGCCATATTGGCTTCCGCGATTGCAGGGGAAGCCATTTCTATGACAGATATTTTGCACCAACTTCCCTGAAAATCACAATTTTGTTCTCTTGAACACACAGGATGAAAACGATGCTTTATTTGCAAGTGTTTTATGCTATATTCCAGTTCTAGTTATCTGTAACTTTGGTTGGAAACAGCTAAAGTCTGATTTGTCAAACACATTTTTTATTTTTTTTTATCTCTATGGTTTTGTTGATCTAATCCACCAAACAGATCTGAATTATTCATTGATGAATAAGACTGATCCAGTTCATTAGTTCAAATCATTTACATCCACTTAAGAAATCTGCTTATAACCTGAATTATTCCACTAAATCCTGAGCTGTAATCTGTGTTTTGCTTTCCTATTTGGAGAAAAAGTACTCTGTTCCCAAACAGCTCCTGGAAACACATTTACATCCGTTATACCAAGATCAATTCTGGTAAACCCTTGATTGTTCTGCTTTCCTTTATCAGACCGGAATGACCCTCAACGAGCGGTTTCGCATTCTGAAGGACCAGCGTGTGGCGGCAGCGGAGCAGAGCAGCAAAGGGGGCCGATTCGTCACCGTGGCCTAGAGCTGAACTCAGAGACACTGCTCACGTGTCTCTATTCCTGATCTCACTGAACAGTCCTTCAGGACAGAACAGGCAAACAAGGACCGGAGCTGAACTAACACTGTTCATGAACTCACATGAAATACCCCTGAACGAAGAGACTTCATCAGAAAGTGGATGCGCTGTTTTTTTTTGTTTTTTTGGGGAAAGTGACTTTGTTTTTATTTTTCTAAAAAAAATCTGTTCTGTCCTTACAAAGCAAGCATAAATGTCCTTGAATTTCAGTTAAGTTGTGTCGTCTCATGAACTGCCCTTGATATTTGATGGCGTCCTGTTTTTTTTATATAATTATGTTGCAGTTGGAATAATTTAAACGTTTCTGGATATACTGTTTTTCATAAAGCGGTTGTATGAAGCAGAACACATTCTTTTTGTAGAGCAAAAAAATACTGTTTTAAGATGTTTTATAATATTTCAATTAAAAAACATTGTGCAACAAATGTGTCATTTTTGATCTGTTAGCAGATGATGAATATAAACACTGTTAAATGCTTTCTTTGTAATATCCAATTTTAAAACAAATAATAATTGTTTGTACATTATGCACTAAATTCATTTCAGCGTTTGAAACTAAGGGTACGTTTACACTTGCTTAAAACGGAGAGTTTTCCGCGTACAGGCAACACCATTGTCAAAACGATCCGCGATTTTTTTTATTGCTCAAGAACAAAATAACATTATCAAGGAATTACATACACATACATAAAAACAAGACGGCCATGAAACAGACTTCACATGTAATACGCAAATGCGTGACGTCATCGTCTCTCCGAGATTCGCGTTTTTGTTGTACACAGAGACCGTTTTCAAAAACTTGCACTTGTTACCCATTTTATTTTTTTTAACGTTTTTAGTTGAAAGTGGTGACGTGTAAATAGCCCCTAAGGGTACGTTTACACGACAATGATATACTAAAAACAGAAGTTTTTACTTTGGGTTTATTGTCAGAGCGTTGCCCAAACTGCTGTATTATTCATGCCAGGTGTTATTATTCAGTTGGCGATGTCACTTTGTAAAGAAACATTACACACCTTGGACTATTTCAAGGAGATAACAAAAGTGTTGCAATGCTACTGCGCATGTCTGGTTTTCACAAATGTGTGTTTCAGTAGTTCTCACGGAGATAAGGGTGTTGTTTTCAAAAACTTTGAATCCCATTTTCAAAAGTTAGAATTTTTTTAGGCCCCAATAAAAAACAGTTGTCGTGTAAATGAACGGCCAAAACTAATAAAGCTTTCCCTTTTTAGTTGAAACCAGTGTCGTGAAAACGGCCCAATAAAATTTTTATATCGCTTCATCTTTAATTGAGAAGTACTTTAAGGAAAAAAAATATACCACAATACAATCAACTAATGGTAGTACAGGTTAAATATGACTTGTTCTTGACTGGTTTCATGTGATCCAAAAAAAAGGGGGTCATATCCAGGTCACAGTTCACCTCAAAATCAAAAAGTCATGAATTTTTGAGTGTGGAGGAAAATTTGCTAAATATGTAAAGAAGTTGCAGAAATTTGTATCCTGCTGTTTTATAGCGAGTCATACACAATCTATGAAGTGCAAACACATTAATCAGATGATGGCTAAAACCTTTCTTGATCTTTTTCTTTATAATTCAATCTACCCTTCTCAATTAATATGTGGGTCTTTTTTGGGCCTGAAATGTTGTATGCTGTATACTTCAACTTAATATGGTATACGTAAAAAGCACAAGTGGTGTGTATCAGCAACCCACACATCAAGGTAAATCCATCATGTTTCCTCTCAGTGTGGGGAAGTCACTGCCTACAGTGCGGTCATGTGAGACTTCAACTGTGAAAATAATCATCATGGTTCATACAGCATCGCAGACAATTTAACCACCTGTTCCTACCAAAATATGCATTAATACAAATATTCCTAAGCACTTTTGTAATTTGAATATTGCATTTATTTAAATACATTAAAATTTGCAATGTAACAAAACTATTGGCATATGAAATTCAAACACCATTTAAATGAACAAAACATGGCTCACTTCATTTTCTGTGGCTAGTGCGTCACACACACTAGTTCATTTTTTTCCCTCCTCACCATCACCTCCATATCTCCTTCTGCCGCTGACACCATTCACAGACTACTTACAATATGAGTGCCCAATACAAATATGAGGTAAGAAAGTGGTTTGACATTTACAGATAACAGATCATGCAGAACATGCCTAAAAGCAACAAAAAGATTTGTTGTGAGGAACATTAAAAAAAAAAAAAAAAAAAAAGTACATAGTGCGCATAACAAAAGAAAAAAAAAAAAGAAAAGAAAAAAAATTACACAGCTTTGCATCTTTGGTTACAAAGTAGGTTGAACAATTTCACAGTTTTTTTTTTTCTTCTTCTTCTTTTAAATCCCCTTCCCAACCCCAAAAACATGAGACATCAGGGTAGCGGGCAGGAGAATATGGCAACTGACTTCTTTTTCCAACATACTAGCAACAGAACTGAAGCGTTCTTCATCAGGGTAGATCATTGAGGATTCAGTTTAGATCTTCGCCCACAAACCTGTACAAACTTGTTACGCTCTTTTTACTCTTTATACTATACAAAATGTACATTCACGCCAGGTTCACATTCTTTATCCACAGAGAAACTTTGCTGTTAGTGTTTGAACTCTACCCACTGTTTATGGTTGCATTGATGATTGATATTGTAAGACTGCTTGCTTGGATTTATGACCAATTACTGTCGGATTTATGAATCGAAAAGGTTTCTCTCGAACTTATCGGCTTCTGTGACATTGTTCCTCTCTGAAAATAGCAGCCCTATAATAAATAACAAACAGTACAATTGAACTTGACAGGTGAATCGAAATCATGTTAAGTACGGTGGCTCTGAAAATAGACTCTCGCTTCTTACAACATGAAAACTGCAATGCTAAAAAATACACCGCTTTCATGGCTGGATTCTCTTTATTAAAAAAATAACTCTCTTCACAAACTCTCCACCTCGTCCAGGGGGGAATGGGCCTTACGGGAGCCCCGATCGAGACCGTGGTCCACAGGCATGCTAGCATGTTGTGCCCGAGCAGAAAACGCCGACATCATGCGCGCTCAGCGAAGTAGTGAACGAGACAGGTTTTCTGCTGTTGTAATGATAAATGCGTCATTCGCACAGGCTTCAGGCGGAGGTGACGTTGGGCTGTGGTTGTCGTGGCAGGGAGTCCAGGGTCGTATTGCCGTCTAGCTGAAGGTAAGGCTGGGGCTGGGCCTGGGCCTGACCCGGGACGGGCCCGAGCTGGGAGGGAGAGTTGGATGGGTTGGAGTTGGGCTGGACGGTGAGTTGGGAGAGTTGCTCGCTGTTGGCTAGAGATTTGAGCACAGCGTTCTCTCGCTCCAGCACAGAGTTTCTCTCAAAGAGCTCCTTTATCTGCTCCTTCAACACCTCCACCTCCTCCCGCACGGCATACATCAGATGACTTTTCACTAAATCCTAGAGCCAAAACATGACATAATTTCAACATCAGAACCCATTCAAAATTTTGTTACAGAGGAACTATTATGCCCTTTTACAGTCTTGATTTTGTTTTTGGGGTCTACTTGAATAGGTTAATGCTTAAACGCAAAAAAAAAACGTTTTTTTTTTTTCAGATATTGTTGCAGCACCTCTCTTCCCAGTCTGTCAGTAACGCTGTTTAGATCCTGTCTCTATGAAGCCCCTCCTTCTGAAAAGCACAATGTGCTCTTTGGTCAGTTGGATCAGTAAGGGCTTTCGCACCGGGTAGTTCCAGGAACTTAGTTCTAGGAACTAGCCACCAGGATGGTTCCCCGAGAACCAATGGTTTCCATTAGGAACATTTTCCTGGTTGCATTCGCACAGCCAGTAGGAACTCTTGAAGTGACGTAAGCCGCGCTTGTTGTTGTGACTTTAATTTTGACGGCGCTGAGAACGCCAGAGTCTGAGCACACAGTGCTCGCATTCTCCGTGTTCATTAGTTTACGAACTGTCTAACAGTCCTGTCTAATACGTTATTGGATAGAACTGTTATACATAGAAAGTAGTCAGTAAGTTATATGAAAAGTTATTAGCGTATGCCGTGTGGTTAATGTCCAGTGTTGCTAACTGAGTTGCTTTAGCTTGGTCCACTCAAAGTTGCGTTGGATTTTCTCCTCAGCGTAAAGGTTAAGAGGCCCATCTATCACTGTTTTCCATGTTCGTAGAGTTAGTTTCTGGAGTAAATATAGGCTATAATCTGTATGTTTACACAGCCTTTTTTTAAATGGCGGGTGCTGGCGTTTCGCATGCGTTTGGTCAATCAGTGTACACTAATGTCACGGATAGTTATAGACCTTATGTAGCCCCGCCCCTTTTCAGCGCTGCGTTTGTTGTCTTGACTTCCGGTCTGTATTTTCACAGCGATTTTGCGTGTTTATTAATGAACGGCTCGTTTTAAAATCTTCCCGGTCGACTGACATTTGTTAAGTCATCTGATTTAAACATTACAGTCCTCATGATAACTTTCGTTAACTTTACATTTATCTACTTCAAAAGCTAATTACTAAAGACAATATTCTAAAGATGGCGGCGCCCTCGTTTCTCTGGCGCATAAGGTCTATAGTGCTGGTTTAGACCCGACTCTGAAGTAGGAGCTAAATAAATTCCTCCAAAAGGAGTTCCTAGAAGAAAAATCCTTCCTAGTTCCTGCGGTGCGAACACGCCAAAATCCGGGTACTTCCGCCAATAGTTCTAGGAACTATGAAAAGGTTCCTCTGATGCGAAAGCCCCTAGTGTTTTGTGATTGGTCAACCGTTGACCAATTGGTCGAGCAGGTTTCAGAAATGTCAGAAACCGCCAGTTTCAACACTACTAACGCAACTCAACCAGGCTTTGTCCTTTTGTTTTGCATATGTAAATGAAGGACATTGTGTGAGGCGTACTTTCCCGGAAGAAAACTCAAGAATACAATGGAGGCGTTTCAGGGAGTTCAGAAACAGTTAATAATAGAGAGAATAACTATCTCTGGAGTGACTGTGTTTTGTAACTTTGCAGACCTTTTTCATTCTCAAACAGCAACATTACACGAAAACTGAAAATGTATATTTAATCTCTTATGAAATAATATTTTTATTTATATTTTTATATATATATAAATAAATGAAAAACTTACCATTGCTTGCTCTATTTTATTATCAATGGCAACCACACTTGCTCCAGAGGCACTGCAATTGGAAAAAAAAAGTCTCATTTAAAACATCTGCTGCATAAAAACATCATAACCATTTTGCAGACGTTTAAAGCATGTACATTAAAGAATAACAAACTGCTCCTGTTGCTGCTTCCCTCTCCGTTTCTTCATGGAATATTGCGCCACATGCACGTACACATCAATCTTCCAACAAATCGTGCTAAAATCATGGAAATCGAGCAGCTCGTGGAGCAGCCCCTCATAACGACAACTAACCACCGCAAACAGCTCTAACAGTACAGAAGAGTACAGTGCTATGTGGGCGGGGGGGCGGCAGCCTCCATCTGATACTCATACAGGGTTTTGTCCAAAGAGGGTGTAAAGTTGACTCAGTTTAGAAACATGCACAATAAAACAATCACGTCACTGAACACTGTACTGTATACTTTACACAATTACAGTCAAAACATTAAAGGAAGGAAGGAAGGAAGGAAGGATGGAAGGATGGATGGAAGGATGGATGGAAGGATGGATGGATGGATTTTTTAACTGTCTATACATCAATATTGCTAATAATATGAATTGCATCTTGTGCGTCACATTAAAATTAGATTAGAATGATTTCTGAAGGATCATGTGACACTGAAGTCTGGAAGTAATGATGCGGAAAATTCAGTTTTACCATCACAGAAATAAATATAATTTTAAAATATATTAAAATAGAAAATTTAGACCAGGACTAATTTGGAACTAATGTGTCTTATTAACAATGTTCTATTTTCGACTATATATTTGTTAAAAAAAATTGTATGCATGCTACTGTTGTTGTTTTTTAACCCATCAATCCATCCAATACACTGAAGCAGATCACATGTGTAGAAAGTCAAGACAAGCAATGATGACACTGATTTAGAGACATTCTGTACTTTTCCCTACAATTTACTCTCACAGGAAAAGCAGATTAGCATCAACCATAAAAGGTCCATTTAAGAGGAAACGCATTCAGTACAAAATCACACTGACACAATTTGGGAGACTAAATGGCTCTCCATGTTGTTGTAATGATAGTTTTCACAAGCACGTACACATGCATACGCAATTGTCGGGGAAATATACAATCTCAAAAGTAAAGAAAAGTTAAAAAGTGTCCCAAAAAAAGTGTGACGTGGTCAGTGCTGTCTTGCAGTTTCAAGTCGCACAAACATGTACAATGCATCTCATCCTCTCTAATGTCACAGAGTCAAAATATTAACCAAAGATTATTGCACTTAAAAGAAACAGTATGTTGGGGAACTTGTTCGACTGATGAATTAGATCCAGTCTTGCAACATATCCAAGACCACAGCAAAGGCTGCTGATAACCTTGAGCCAAGCAAAGGTATTTAAAGGCTCTCATAAAGCTTTTGCAGGCTTGTCCATACAAACAAAGGATCGCTTGTCTTATGTAACTACTTATTCTTGTCTTTAAAAACAAGATGTCTTGAGCTGAGAATGTAAGGTTAGTGTCGAAAAACCAGGCTGACTCAGAAGAGATATCACATCAAAGCGACACAAATAGCCATATTAAAGGCAGGGTAGGCGATTTGTTCCAGAAACATTTTTTGTTATGCTGCTTGAAAGTCTCTTCACATCCTGATAGCAATCACTAGGTGAAGTGGTCTAAATGTATGCGTGTATATATATATATATATATATATATATATATATATATATATATATATATATATATATTAGTGGTGGGCCGTTATCGGCGTTAACGTGCTGCGTTAACGCGAGACTCTTATCGCGCGATAAAAAAAATATCGCCGTTAATCTATTCTCCAAGTTGGGTTGGGAGATGGCTCTATACTACACAAGCTATGATGACGCAATCTACCTGCGGCCGCGAGGTAAACCCGGCTGCAACGCATATTCGTCGTCATCTTAAGTAAACACGGCTGAAAGTGAAAGCTGGTGAAAAAGATCGGTGCAACATCCATTATTTGGACTTGGTTCGGGTTTAAGCCGTCAGACGAGCAGCAGCAAACTAAATACAGAGTGTGTGGGGTAACAGTTCGGTAAGTTAACACACGACTAATCCGTTCTACCACCTCAAATTCAAAACGAAACATGATATCACTGAATACCAGCGCGTGCGTATTATTCCCATTCCAATATATCTTAGTGGTGTAGCACATAATCTCGATTTTAAGAATCGTTGTTGTGTTTCTTTTTCACTGAAAAGACATCAGTTAGACAATATTCTAATTTTAAATTTGGGGTTTCATAAGCTCCAAGCCATAATAAACATTAGACCTACTTAAGTCTCTGCAGCTAGTGTACTTAAATTTTATTTATCTGCAAAATTATGTTGTATACTTACAGTTTTGCACAATATATGTTCTCAAAACTACATACACCCTTTAAAAAAAAAATACATTTAGCAGTTGTTTAGCATGGGTCTGTGTAATCTGTTCTGAAATGGTTTTATTATAATATACTGTATATCGTTATCGCAAGAGGCTGCAATGTATATCACAATATAGATTTTAGGCCATATCGCCCATCCCTAATTGATAGCCTATAGTAGTTGATAATAACATAGGCCTACCTAATGTTGCCTACGGACGGTAACAGTACAGTAGTAACCTTTTACAGTCTATGAGTAGAACAGCTTTCTCAAGCAGTTTGTGATGCATTTTGGAAACAGGAGATGAGCCCCTGGTCTAATGCGCCACCTGGCTTGAGAAACCCGTTCTCAAAGACTTACTTTTATAGTCATTATTTGGGTAGCACACATATTCTGAATGCCTTCGGCAGAATTCAAATGAGCCATTTTAATCTAGATTAATTTCAAAATGTATCTAGATTAAAAAAATTAATCTATGCCCACCTCTAATATATATATATATATATATATATATATATATATATATATATATATATATATATATATATATTACACATTGACATCACGTCATCTTTCATGCTATGCAGAGTTAGACAGACGTCAGTCACCGAGCACCGCAACCGAAACAGCAGCCGCCTTTTACAGTTCCTCCTGAACCAAAACAACCAGCTTATGCTGCGTTCATGCCATAACTACTGTAATTTGTAAGAGATGGAAACCCGTGACGTTATACTGGAGCGGTTCGTGACTCGAATTTATGAGTTTCAATGGCAACACTATCAACGCTGAAATGAACCTGCAGCGGTCAGGTGGTACAGGTCAGCACTCTTTAAGATGTTTATGTTCATTATTACCTTGAATATTAGTATTACTTTCAGAAGTACATTTTAGTAAAAAGCTACAGTAGTGATTTATTTCTGTCATAATTTCTTCAAGTTAAAATTAACTTTATTTTGATGGTTTTTATTTTTATTTATGAGTTTCAGTGTGTATTGGTCGATAGTTTTTCACAAATGAAACTGTGAAAAGCTTGTGAAGTGACTCTCAAAGCAGCTCTGGAGATGAAGTTCATGTCCTCGTATATTGAGACGGCAGACGCTGAAGACACTGTGAGCCTCACGTGTGTGAGTTTGCGTATCAGACGAAACAGTGCCGCTCATTCACACAGACACACGCAGAAATCACTTATCGACATGCACTGACTGCCTGTTGTTGCGTTTATTTCTGCTGTGTTTCTGTTATATCGAGTTTATCATCGCTATCGACGTAAATATTATTGCAATCTCGATATGATATAGTTTATCACCCAGCCCTACGGTCGACCACTACTTAGGGTAGGCCAGGTTGGGCAACCAGTCGTTGAACAACTGACTAGTAAATTTAAGGTCTTTAGTTGTGGTGCATTTAATTGGAGATGCTCAAGTCAAGTCAACTAGCCTAGATGTTCAGAAACTAACCGACTAGCCAAATTATTAACATTTTTGCTTTTGCACATTCCTAAAAACAAAAATTATCCTATTGGCATAAATCCTTATCTGCAGCTCACCACTGGCTTCAGCTAATTAATTGTGTTAATGGAAAGCAATGCATTTGAAACACGATTCAGTATCCCATTTTCCCATTGGATTTTAGCCCACATTGATTAATATTGCAATTTGCATATGAGCATTATGAGGTTATGTTTGCGCTGAGCTCCACTGCAGAGAGCACCATTTTAAGCCTCAAAGCCATGCCCGCCCCATGCAGCACACTTCAAACGTCATTTGCGTCACACCAGGGTCTGTCCCATTACTGTACCTATCACAGGTCATCTTTGAGTCCTTCAGCCTACTGCCAGACTGGAAAGCTTGGTAGAAAGCTGTGGAGGGATTCCTGCACTCCATCCAGCAGAAAGAGAGAAATAGAAAAAGTTATGTGAGAAATGAAAAGTTCAGGCCAAAGAGGGAATCAAAGGAGGGTTGATTTGTAGTCTGCTCAGACTGTAGTAAAAACATCCAAAAGAACAATTGAGGTTAACTGGAAAATATATCAGATGTTCGTTCACTACTGAAAATTAAGCAACATGATTGCAATGATTTTAATTTGCTTTTGTGACCATTAGGTTTCATGATCATAATTTGCTTTTGTGACCATTAGGTTTCATGATCATGTCATCAGATTAGTTTGACAATCAATCATTGTCTCGCCACTTGCAAGTACGAGAACACTAATAGGCGCTTATAATCAAAAGTTTGGGGTCAGTTCGATTTTTTTAAATTAGTCTCTTGCTATGTTCTCTGATCATTTATATATTTATATATATAATATAACTGAATATTTTCAGTAGCATCACTCTAGTCTTCAGTGTCACATGATCCTTCAGAATTTCTAATATGATGATTTGACTAGAAATATTTCTTACCAGCTGTGCTGCTTAGGCTCATTTTTGTGGGAACCATGAAACTTTTTTGTGATTCTTTGATGAATAGAAAGTTTTTTTTTAAAAACAGCATTTATTTGAAATACAAGTCTTTATAACATCATAATTCTTTACTGTAGCATAATCGTATGCATCCTTGCTGAATAAAAGTACTCAAAACATTTGAACTGTAGTGTACGTCACTAGATTTTCTCTTTAGCTTTAATTATCACACTATATACTTTAAAAATAATTTGCAGCAATTCTCAAAGTTCCTATTTAAAGCCATTTTAGAACAAATACATAGATATATGAAATCTAAAAATGACAATAAAAATGTAGATACAGAATTTGTATCTATATTGCCAAGTCATAGGTAAACAGCATGTATTAGCCTATAACTTTAAAAAGTCTCAATGACACTTAAAGATACAATTATGAATCCTAAGCATCTAAATAAAGATTGGTCAGTGATCACTTAAGATCTTGTGATAGGTAGGGGACCACAGGCGGTAACCATTAACTCCATTTCTCCAAACTACCAGGGCCTTTAAAGTAAAAGGACAGAATGTTCTATATCAGGATGGGAGGGCTACAGCAGTTGGGGTGGAGGAGACCCTCCTCTCCATATAGCCCTCTATATAGGAATGGGAGGGGACAGGAGTAGATTTACCACATGTGTGAATATCTGGACTCTGAGCAAACAGCTTTTCCTAGAATCCGTGGAACACTGGCTGCTCTCCGGTGGGGGCCGAGACCCCACAACCACACTCCTCCAAAGGGCTCTTTTTCTTCTTACTATGCATGTAACCTCATGGGGACGGCAGATTATATCTGGATCCAATAAACATCAGGATCGTTGCTTAGAAAGCATTCAACTACAGCTACGTGTTGAGACAAATATGCATTACCTGTAGATTCCAACTGTATGGTTAATGTTACACATGAGCTAATCTAAGAAACGAAAAACACACTATATACATGGATCTTGTAAAACAAGGTAACCATAACAGTGGTTTTAAAAAAAACTGGGTTTCAAGCAAATATTATAATTTCATCACTGAGGTCAGTGTAATCGTACATTATTTATACCTCTGAAGTGGATCAGAGAAAATGCATTTTCAATTAGAACATGTGAAATGGTTTGAAGAGGAAGATAGACGAGGTGAATCATGACACTGACAACCAAAACAAGGCATTTCAAAAATCCATCCAATATTCAAAATGTGATCTGCCTAAAGGGACGGTCTCACAAGACTGAGATGAGTGAGCAGCCTACATAAGCAGCATATTTTGGCATCATTAGCCGCTTTTCCACTGTCAGGCCAGTGCGAGCCAGGGCTAACAATGTGTTGGGCAGGGCCAATAGCCTCACAAAATCAAGTTGCGTTCCACTGTCTGGTCAGAACAAAAATACAAATGAAATGAACAGTGCTTTAGGTTTTTCAGGAAGATGTAATCAAATGTAAAATAACACTGCTGTATACATTACATATAGACGAATCCTTATTTAAACTATAAAAGTTATGCATTCAAGAGCAGTGAGTGATTTTATCTGTGTCTTTTGTTGTTTGATTAACAATAATGACTGTAGCAGATTTATTAGGCTGCTGTCACTTTAAGAGCTGCACGACTCCAATAGGCTATACCGTTACACACAGTAAACGTGACGACACCTTTAGTCTGCCTGGGCCGTTGTATCACAGTCAAAAAGTTCAATTGAGTAGACGGAACAAGAAGAAGAAGAAACGCAGATCACTGGAGTAGCGAACTGAATGATACTCATTCACTACTAAAGTTCTATACTTTAAACCCCTGATGAAAAAGAGTGAAATACACCAGGGTGTTGTGCACACAATCTCTCTTCTCTTTGTCTGCAAAACATTAATAAACTGATAAAGAAAAAAAAAAAACAGTACTTGTATCGAATTTGCATCTGTATCTGCAGATACTCGAGGTTGACGTATCGGTATCGGACTTGAAAAAAGGTATTTACATCGATCCATTCTTACAAAAAGTATGTATGATGTATTCAAAATGTGAGTGTGCTGTATATTTTTTATGCTTAGAGTATTGTTATGTTAGCTTGGCAACAAACTATTGGAATCAATTAGTGCACTTTACATAAATAGTGCTATTTGCTATGATACATGGGGTTGCTGCCTACCCAGTGTGCCAAATCAGTCACTTATAAGTGTGAAATATTTCGCATGCTTAAAGATTTAGTGTGACTGCCGCTTGCACAACATGAAAGCAGCAGCTTTTATTCTTAAGACAAAACGGAGATCGGAGCTCTACATGAGCAAAGGCCTACAGAAGTTCCCCCACAGGAAGTACATGAAGAGCGTGTTCTGAAGACTTGACAGCTTGTGAACTGCTTTACTGTCAGATGAAGTCAGCAGTGTTACCTGGGATGGAGGTGTTGAGAGCTTTAAAAGAAAGAGTGAAGGGAATGCTTGCCAAATACAAAGACGCTTTAAGATTTGAGATTGAGAGAATGGCAAGATTGTGTGAAAAGGTACATCCTGACCTGTGCTGGTGTTGAAAGATTGAAACACAGTTGCACAAATGAATCACTGTTATGACACTTGACAAATGATCTGTACTTGCTTACGACTAGTAAAGTAGGTCAAACAAATGTTTTGATCAACAAACAAAAACTAACGGAGCCCTGAAAGCTGAAGGTAATGCCAACTAAAGGCCGGCTTTAACTTTTTAATGCTAGTCTTCACGTTCAATTGGTCTGCCTTACATAACTGGATATTTGCCAGGGATGTTATATGCCAGCGCGCATCATCATATCTCAAAAAGGCGGCAAAAACAGAAGAGGTTCCACATTCTCACCAGCAGATGGGGCAAAATCTGATCTCTTGTTGCACAATGAGCTAATTCATGGAAAACACTTTCAGATGTTAGATTTATAATCCCAAGACTTAGAATGTCAAAACAACATCACATTTGGGACAAAGTAATAACCAACTGTAACTTTGGTCTATGTTGTGAATGACCATGTGACACAATCAGTGTTTTGTTAGTTGAAACTGATTGGGTGGATTTCACAATACACGTCCATGTCATATTTCACTCAGATAAAACCTCTATTAAAACAATGAGAATTGGTGCAAGACATGTTTAACCGTCATGAAGTTGTCATGTCAGGTTCTAAAAAAAAAAATATTGTGCAAAGTTTGAAGTCTCTTTTGCTCACCAAGGTTGCGTTTATCTGTTCAAAAATACAGTAAAAACAATATTACAATTTAAAATAAATGTTTTCCTTTTTTTTGCATTTTGAAACATGATTTATTCCTGTGATGTCAAAGCTGAATTTTCAGCATCATTACTCGTCTTGTCACATTATCCCTCTAATCATTCTAATATGCTGATTTGATTACTAGAAATGCTTATTATCAAGGTTGCACTGCTTAATATTTTTGTGAAAATGTCAATTTATTTTCAGAATTCTTTAAGGGATAGAATTTCAAAGAACAGCATTTATTTAAAATATTTTGTAACATGCTAAATGTCTTCACTGCCACTTTTGAGCAAATTAATGTATCCTTGCTGAATAAAAGTAATAATTTCTTTCCAAAAAAAAAAAAAAAACGTATTGACCCCAAACTTTTACTCATTTCTTAATTAATTTACTCATTTCTTAATTAATTTTTTTATTTTAATATTTATTATTATTTAAATTAGGGATGCACCAATATGAACATTTTGGCCGATACCGATAACTCTTTGTATTTGAAAGCCGATAACCGATATATTGGTTGATAAAAAACATTTTTTAAATAATTTTTGAGAGCCTGATTTAAAAAAAGTCTCACCTTTAAAATCCATGACCCAAGCACACAATTTTATGTAGCCTATATGACAGGCTTATGTTGCACTTAACCACACTTTCCTTTTTGAAGTGATTTCAATCATATTTTAAGCAATTAAAAAACGTCATAGCGAACCGTGCACACCTGAATCTCAGCTGAAGGAAATAATTCATTATTTATCGGCCCAAGAACGATAACATTAAAAATGAACATAGGCGATATCGGCCGATACCGATATGGTGGCCGATATATTGTGCATCCCTAATTTAAATCTATAATCAATCTCCAAAAATTACAAAAAAACCCACCTGTGAAGGTGTGAGCTGTGCCAACCAAACCATAAAGTATAAATCTAACTGCATTAGGCAACTAAAGGAAAACAATAACAGCATCTGCTGGGTGAACAATTTTTAAATACGTTCATGGAGTTTGTTCCCTCAAAGACATATGCATGGCATCCACAAAATATTTCAGTAATTCCTGAACAGGAATGCTGTCTTGAGGAAATCACTCAACAACTGCCTGTCAGATGACCCTTGTGCCCCTATACATTAAGTAAATAATGTGAAAACCATGTCTTTAGAGTCATAAATAAGGAGTGATGGCTGTCTCTGTCTTTTAAAAGAGCAATAAAGAACAGTTTTTAACCATGTAGAAGAGCAACCTTATCTCTACAAGTAAAACATAGGGGGAGGTCTACTGTTCGCTACGTGATAGGCCTCCGCTATCACAGACCCCCCCTTTGCATATCAGCTACAAAAGGTGTCACCATTCAGTGACAAGCGTCTTTACCCCGGGCTGGGCGAGTGACAGGCACACGTAGGAGACATCGAGCTGAGATCCAGCCCTTGAGTTTTAAGGCCACTGCCTACTCACACTATACTTCGACTAGTACATAAACTGAAGCCACAGAGTCATCTAATGCACTTGACAGTTCACCATTTCCTCTCGAGTATGCCATCAAGTTGATATATTGTGTACAAGTTGCAAAGCTGGAACTGAAAGTCGAGCATCTAAGAGGAAGCCAAGCAGCGACACTTCTCAACTGAAACTGTGTCACCAGATACGCACAGTCCCCTTTTTTCAATTGAGAAAGTACTGCCATTTCTGGCATTCTTGTGACATCCGGAAGCAAACAAGAAACATTTTTGTGTGCATGCTTGTTTGAGTTCTGTCATACTTGTACATCAAACATATCTTTTCAAAATATCAGTAAACATACAACCTCACTGTACATTCAAAACAACTTCAACCCATGTCTTACATATACACTACTGTTTGGGGGTCAGTACTTTTTTTTTTTTTTTTAAGAAATTAATACTTTTATTAGACAAGGACACATTAAATTGATCAAAAGTAACAGTTAAAACATTCAAATAAATTCTGATCTTTTGAACTTCCTCTTCATCAAAGAATCCTGGAAATTAAGCAGCACAAAGTGTGTTCAACATTGATAAGAAGATATGTTTCTTGAGCAGCAAATCATATCAGAATGATTTCTGAAGTATCATGTGACACTGAAGACTGGAGTAATGATGATGAAAATCCAGCTTTGATCATAGGGAAATACATTTTAAAATATATTCAAATAAAAAGTTATTGTAATATTTCACAATATTACTGTTTTTCTGTATTTTTGATCAAGTAAATGCAGCCTTAAAACCATAATAGTCTTTTTTTTCAAAAACATCTGGAAAAACATTACTGACCCCAAACATATGGTAGTGTATATTAAACTAAACCGACTTCATTATCAACAAATAAAATAAATAAATAATTCTTCAAATTGTTAAATCATCGATTGTGGCCCAACCTGATAAAAAGCTGGTTGGCTTTTTACCTCATGGGTAGGATGTTTTACCCACATCCTACCTTCCCGATCAAGTGAATGATGAAATATTAACGACATTTTTTAAATGGATGCGTCAAGCAGCCAACAAGTGTCCAGCACACAAACTGCTTTAAAAGTTTCTGAATAGCAGGATGTTCCTCATTTTTCACTAAATAATCCCATTATTTTAATGACTTTTGCTGTTATTCGAAAATGAGAAAAACAGTAATAATAAAAACGTGGGTGTGTCCAAACTTTTGACTGGCAGTGGAAAAGCAAGAGATGGAATAGCAACCCTAATGAGAACAACCACACATCTATCACATGTCACTGCATTCCTCACAACACAACCATTTGCACATTAATGCTAAGCACACTGCATGGAAATTTACCAGGATGAAATGACTAAAGCCTGTTCTCATTGCCTGATTTAAAATCTATGCAACATTTCTTTTCTTCTATTAAACATTTGTTGACACCATTCCCATAACAGGGATAGTTCGACCAATAATTACAATTCTGTCTTCATTTACTCACCCTCAAGTTGTTCCAAACCTGTATGAGTTTCTTTCTTCTGCTGAACACAAAAGAAGATATTTTGAAGAATGTTGGTAACCAAACAGCTGATGGACCCCATTGACTTTCATAGTATGGGAAAAAATACTATGGAGGTCAATGTGGCCCATAAACTGTTTGGTTACAACACCAACATTCTTCAAAATATCTTCTTATGTGTTCAACAGAAAACAAAATTCATACAGGTTTGGAACAACTTCAGGCCAGGGTGAGTAAATGATGGGTGAACTATCCCTTTATCATCAAACAATCCTTTAAATATTACCTGAGCCTGTGTATGCAATAAAAAAAAATTTAAAAAAATAATACTCTCTGGGAAATATAGCCTAATAAAACTAAATCAAGATAAAAAAGAAGAGAAGGGTTCCCACGCCTTTTTACCAAATTCAAAGATGGTCCAAATTCAAAAAAAAGATATACATTTTTATATAAAGATGGCATTCACACAGACTAATTTCTATCTCATGAATTATTGAATTCACTACATAATCTGAATGATTTTTCCAGGCCTGGAAATCAATTTTAAAATCCCTTGACATTTCCAGGTCTTCCATGACCGTGGGAACCCTGCATAAAAAGTGAAAGTTCAGGCAGTCAAATCCCTTAAATCGCTCAGAACATGAATGGCACCTCACCTGTCCTCCTCCCCATCAATGGGAATGGATATTCCGAAAAGACTGTTGACAGCCGGCCTGGACAACTGCAGGCCTTCTGTGATTAAGGGCTTCATCATGTCTGTACTGTGAATCTGTGCCGATGCATCAGACATCCTCCGGCTCTCATCCGTCTGACTGAAACCCATGGCAGGAGAGCCGATGCCCGCTGCCGTCCCGCTGCGAGGAACCTGGCTGTGTGCAGAGGTATTAAGGTTGGGTACTGTCGCAGATCCTGGCAGAGCAGTGAGCAAACTCGAGGCTGGCACGCCGCCTACTCCGACCGTCCCTGGTGCTGTGGGCATGTTCTGAGTGCTTTGCGGCGGCGTCGACAAGCCTGAGGCCTGGTATTGTCCCACTGGTGATTGCTGAATTGATATAGGGCTGATGCTGCTCAACAGCCCCACATGCTGCACCAGGTTTGGGACCGACGACACCGGTTGGCTCCCTAAGGGAACACCTCCAGGGACTCCGGGGCTTTCTACTGTACCCAGAACCTGCATCCCTCCAGCGGATTGGGTCGGAACAGGGGACGACCCCTGACTGACGGCATGTCCGACAGAAAGGCTTGCTCCGGGGTGAGTCTGGGTGACTGTAGGCATGTTACGCTGGGTGTATTCAGGCTGACCGGCTGATATCAGAGCCGGTTGGCTTTGCAGGTGGTGTGCACTAGACTGGGGTTGATAAAGTTGAGGAGGAGGGATGCTGGGAGATTTCTGAAGGTGGGCTGCCGGGTGTCCTCCATCATGATGGAGACTGTGAGGAACAGCGACATGAGAGTTTCCCAGCACCTGCTGCTGAGAAGACGGAGGCACCGGCTTATTACTAAAGGTCTCGGGTGAACCGGAACCCGGGCCGGTGAAAGATGACCCGTCGCTACCTGCGTCAGGTGCCACCTGAGCCATTACGGAGCTGACGGTGGCCCCGATACCACTGTCCCTATCCGCTAAGGGCTCCGTCACATTGGTGTGCCTTATACTATCCACAGTCCTGCTCATCACAGAGCCATCCAGGTCTTTCTCATAATACTCCATACAGGTCCACCGGCCCCTCCTGAAGGGCTCTCCGGTGCCATGATCAAGCTTAATGACCCTGAAGCGTGAACTGCAGCTGGTTACGGTCGTCGCGCTTGATGAATTTGTGACTTGAGACGTGCCCGCCGCTTGAGCACTAGAGGCCTGGATGCCCTGGTGACCCAGGTTGTTGCGCGGGACAAACCCACCGTTCACGGGGGCGGCAGCGGGCAACTGCCCCTCTGATTCGCACACATTATTCAAAGTCTCCTCCGAGGAGCTCATGTCACAGACCTCAGGCTCATAGTCAGCCCTGGACATGTCAAATATCTCGGAGGACACGTCCTCTGTCCGGGACTCATCCGGGTCGTCCAGGCTCTCGGTGTCCTCGGTCGCGCTGTTGGCCGCGACTTGAGCCTGAGTCACACTCGTGATCTGAAAGCAACTCTTCTTCTTGGCCGGCATCTTCGACATGCTGAACAGCTTTTTATGACACCGAGACCCCTTAAAGACGCTGTTGACTTCACAAAACAGCAGATTGTTGCGGCACCGGACCCAAAATTTCAGAGTTTTTCGAGATGATCGTGCGTCATCAGTCTTCCTCTTCTCTCCTGTTGCATTTTCGACGCGTGAACGGCGGACGAAAACAACCTCCACAAGCGGTGTATGAAAGATGACGTGTTGGTTATTAACTTATCCTCATATGCTGGTGATCCAGAAGGGCGGTGTGTGTGTGTGTAAGGCCGCTGTCGTAGATTCGGCTGCTCACTCCCCCTGCTGCCTCTCACTTCTCTACCTACATATAAGTATCAAACACATCCTGAACGAGCGCTTTGAAACCCCGCCTCCTATGGCACTAAACTCAGCGACTAAATTCGGGCATACTAACAAAACAACTACGAAAACGGTTAGAAATTAAAGTTTATGGCTAACTAACTGGCAGACTTCGGAAACAGAAAATCTAAAAATTTCACCTCCCGACAAGATGGCTATATAAATTCGAGTTGCATGCTGGGAAACGAGCGCAACAGGCATGACGCGTAAACGGATCGTGAATACGGCTTCCTACGTTCAATCTAACGGCGTAAGTTCATTTACCCTTTCGTTTTAAATATATGCACATTAAATAAAGCACGGGAAAATAAAGAGGTTTGCGTCTTATTGGGGTAACCAGTCTTTACAACAATTTTAGCATTTAAGATTACACTGAATTTTCACATCACATACTACACAACATATAGCCTACCCAACAACAATATTAAGCAAGATAAAGACAAGGGAAAAGGAAAAAAAAATTATGAAAGTCATTCTTGCCTACATAAAAGCTACTGGAAGTTTTCACTACTGTCCTGGGAAAATAATAATATTAATATTAATGATAATAAATATTAAAGATTTTCACCACATGCTGTAGGCTAAGTTAAGTTACAATGGGAGCCTATTATGAAATAAACCATTATATTTTAAATTAATATAGGCTATTATAAAATTACAACACATAAGACACATTTTGACAATTCCTGGCATTTATGAGGGGGAAAAAACTGACTGTTATAGTTGATTCTTGCTTAAATTCATTGTTTTTATTGTGTTCACTTATTCATCTAGAGGCTATAACAAAAAATATGCCAACATTTTAGGAGTAAAAAAATCACACACAAAAATATTCTAATTTAAGAGAGAACAGTGAAACCAGTTTAAAGGCTTTAATGCAACTTGGCTGTGTGACCACAGACTCTCAGTCGCAAAGTGATGTTCAGTTGTTCTATGAAATGAATATATTCTTCTGTATATTTATTCTGAAACTATTTCCACTCTTCCTGCTTCAATTGTACAGTGCTGTTATCAAATTGATGAATGGGTTTTTATTATACTTATTGAGTGGCATTGTGTGTAGAATATCAGCTATGACCAGTAGAGGGAGCAATTGCATTCTGCACACACACTTCTGATTAGCTTGAACCTTCTGGAATCCTCTGTTATTGGCGGTGTTTTATCTTTCTTTTCGGTTCAAAATATATAATAATTGCGTTTTCTACATGCCAAGTGCAATATAGAAATAACACACAGTAAATTCACACGACCATTAACCTACTTTGAGGAAAAGCCGGAAGTGCTTTAGTTCGGCAGTGAGGAGGAGACACCCCTCTGGTGGATTTTTCACATATTTATTTTATATTCAGTCCTTAAAGCTCTAGTTAAACGTTTTGGAAAATTGTGTTCCACAAAGAGTGTAGCAAAATCAATTTGGTCTTTTTTATGTATAGGCCTATTATATTCTCTTCAACCACTTTTTTTAGTCATGTTTAAAAGCAACTAATCCAAATAATGCAACACACTTTTTATATGTTGTACTATGTTTTATCTTAAGTTGTCTGTTGGATTTAGGGGAGTGACAGGTGATTAGAATAATATTTCTTGGCTTTGTCAAATAAAATTAGTTGAGATAACATAACCGTAGTCATGGGTGTGCCTCCCCAATGACTGGCCTGTAAATGTCATGGTTTTGTTGTGTGTCTTGTGTCATTGTTCGCCCTACACGATCTGTCCTGACATTAATGACAATGTATGTAACCCAGCTGCTGAGATGACTGTAGAAGTCAATGGACTAGGCAAACAAAATTATTTTGGGATTTACATTTAATTTAGTTTGCAAACATATTGCCACAACTCATTTCATCTGAATCAACAGAGTCTTGATAGATCTCACAAACACGATGTATACAAATTTAGAAATATCATAGCAGACCTAATGGTCAAGGTTTTAGAACTACTTTCTCCACACACTGGGCCAACAAAAATGTTACAAAATTGGGCTGGCTGATGTTTGACACGGTTGTAAATGTGACTATCTGTTGTTCTTTGAATCATTATCCCATGTTAGCTCATTGTTTAGTAAGTTTGCCATTTAAAAATAAAAGGCTTCCTTTTTTTCTTTCAAAATGGTTACAATGAAATGGACTGGAGTTGAAGGAAGACAGGGTTGGTATTCAAAACAATTTAATATGATTAACAAAATAAGTAGCCTATACATTTAATAACAACATAAATGAATGTACAAAACATATGTTTCCTAGTGTTACACAGGGGAGCCACTGGTTTCTGTGTCTCCTGTATTGCCTTCACTAAAGGAAACTGCGTTCCGGTCTCCTTCATCGCTGTTTTTTGACCAAGGCCCTGGTGTTACAACAACCCACCCCACCTATACTATTATACCTCACTGTTGTTGTGGGGTGGGGTGTAACATGAGCACTATTTGTACTTGTCATATAACACCGTTTAGTTAATTGTACATTTAAAAATGAGTTATTAAAGCAAAAAAAAAGTTTCTACCCTATCTGTTAAATGATAGCTTGATGTTTACATTCTGAGTAAATATTAATTTGATGATATGATATTTAACATTTGCCATAATGTAAAAATAAATATTCAAAGGTGAAACTAAATCGGCTTTTACTAGGGGTAATAAAACTAAATCCCTTTTTCAAAGTGACAATTACTTCACATCAAACTTATGTGACTTAAAGTGATATTTCACCCAGAAATGAAAATCTTTCCTCTGTGGAAATTCAGTGGAATGTGTTTTTTCCCCTCATGTTATTTTAGTATCATTGAGATATTATTATGCTTTTTATTAATATTGTGAAATAATTATATATTTTAATTTAAAGTTTTAGAACTTGTGTATTTGTGCCATTTTATTTTCAAGTTTAACTAAAGGAAAGTAAGAAATGTTGCATTGGCAACTAGATAAAAAAAATATTTTTTTTAATATACTATTGTAGTAACGGAAATGTTTTTATGGTTTAAGTTTTAGTTAACCAGAATTAGAAGTCATTGGTAGGCTAATCAAAACTGATTTGTTACCATCATTATTCAAAATATTTCATTAGGGCGAATATTATGACAAAAGTTGTATTTTGGGGTGAACTATCCTTTAAGATAATTGAGACGTTCCTGATATCAGAAAACTTCATGTGGACAGATGTGGTAAATTCATGAGCCATAAAGGGGCGGGGAAATAATACATTTAGACATTTTCTGTTAAAAACCTAGCGTTGTGAAACTAATTACATCGTGATAGTCAGACTGAGCTGATGCGACCACATCAGAGGGGGCCTATTTTCGTGCAGCGTCGCAGTGGCGGTGGTGAGTCGTCTGCGCGGAGGGATATAGCACGGGACTACACCCAGGCGCTGTCTCAGTCCGTCGGCTTTCTTTCCTGCCCGAGCTGAGATTTCATACAAGCCAACGAGCCGGACAGCACAGGAGACGCCAAAACCCTCCATCCGCACGACCCTCGCTAGTCCTTCAGCACGTGTAGCGTTCAATCCACTCCAGTGGGTGCAGTACGTCCTATATATCCTTTCAAATCACAGAAAAATGTCTTGGCAAAGCTACGTGGATAACCTGATGGCCGATGGCAGCTGCCAGGATGCCGCCATTGTTGGCTACACGGACGCCAAATATGTTTGGGCATCGTCAGAGGGGGGTACTTTTAGCGGTATAACGGTAAGTTTTTGCTAGATTATCACCCGCTGTGAGGTTAACACTTCGTTTTGATTTAATTTGGACGGTAATTTGTGTGTTAGGGCGAGCGGACGGATTCGGGTGTTAGCAAGCTAGTCAGCTTTAGCACGCGTGCACGGGGAGCCGGTCTCGTGCCTAGCGCGAGCTAACCATTTCAAGCGTATTTTACAATAAAACGAGCTGTTGTTATCGCGTTTAGCATTAGCAAAACGGCAACGGTACACTTCAGCCTTTTTTTTTCTCTTAAAATGGAAAGAGCGGGAGAGAATTGATGTGTTTCTACTGAATGGGTCGAGGCCCAGATGAAGGCACAGGGCTGTGGCCACGGCCTCTAGTCTTCATTACTCATATCACAATGAACCACTTTATGCTTATCTAAAGAACCTAGTTAAAGTGTAACCGCTGTACAGCCGAACCCATCTAGCACGCTTCCTTTGCATTTTTGAAGAGTGTTATTGGAAGTAAACGGGTCTGGCTCTGATTAAATCACACATTTCCTTTTGCATTATTCAGCATTATCGATTTCTACCATATCCACGCGTTGTGCATTTTATCTTTCTATTTTTTAGGCCCTTTATGTGCAGAGATCCCCTTGCTAGATCGGTAATAAGCCCGGGATTCATTCAGGGCTCGGACTTTGTCTGATCAGTCTTGAGATAAGCTGCAGTCTTAGGCCATGAGAGGAGGAAGTTCAGACAGTGGCGCCTGTGCTTCAAGTTTTTTCCCCCTACAGGAACACAAAGATGGCGTCCTGTCGCCTGTGAATACTCACTTTTCCCCGCATCTCACTGTTAGTATTAGAACTGGAATTATGCTATTGTCATAAAATAAAAAAAGTGGTTAAACCTAAACTGCATTTATTAATTAAACTCCTAGAGTGGGTCAGATTGGCTTCACTCATGGTATGCTGGGAGATCAAATGATCCAATCAGGTTTTCTCCAAGGTTCCCTTAAAGTACAGTCCCTATTTGAATTATTTACAGCGGAGACCGTGTAAACCTGCATGATGCTAAATCTTAATTGAAGAGAAGACTTTTTAAAATGTCATCTTTTTTTTCACGTTTCATTTTTCAGCCTGATGAAATCGATGTCATTGTTGGCAAAGATCGAGAGGGCTTCTTCACCAGTGGGCTGACTTTAGGGAAAAAGAAGTGCTCTGTGATCAGAGACAGTCTTCCACTGGAAGGGGACTGGACAATGGACATCAGGACAAAGAGTCATAATGGAGAGCCGACATACAATGTTTCCATAGGCAGAGCTGGCAAAGGTAAACTATACATGTCAAAATGTTTAATTTAGCCCACAGATATTTTAGGATCACCCCTGACAGGCTCTTTTATTAAGGATTGCCTTTTTATTAGGGTTCTTGTGTCTGTTCAAAGTATTAGTGTAGATTATCCCTGGGAAACAAGCTGTATCTAATTCCTTACAATATTCATATAGATTTATTTCAATAAAAAGAAATAAAGATTTCCATAGCAACTTTAAAATGAATGACCCTTAATGCTAAGATGTGCCCACTCATACAGTCTGCCTTTGTGGTCCTCTTTTTGAGTATAAGAAAAACAGACATTGAAGGTATGGTTTCAAACCAGTGCAATCTTCTGTCCCCTACCTCTCCTTTTCTGAAAAAACAAAACACACACACACACACACACACACCCAAGAGCTGGATTTCAGCGCTGTGCATGTACTAGCTTTTCTTGATCTAACAGTTTTCTTAAACCGCGTTTGAGATTTACTTTCACCTTGTCACTGTTTAATGAATTTGGTACTGGTCTATCAGTCATCTGGTTATACGGTAAACACCCCTCCACACCCTGTTATCTCTGCATATATTAGATAAATCAGCAGGGTGCAAGTTTGAGTCTCATAGATGCTGATTATTTGCACAATCCTAGAGGTAAAGGTTAGGTTGCTAGTATTAAAGGGATAGTTCATCCAAAAATTACAATTGTCTTCATTTACTCTCCATGAAGTTGTTCCAAACCTGTGAGTTTTTCTTCTGCTTGAACACACAAGATTATATTTTGAAGAATGTCAGTAACCAAACAGTTGATGGACCCCATCATGGGGGAAAAATACTGCGGAAGTCAATGAGGTCCATCAACTGTCTGGTTACCAACATTCTTCAAAATAGCTTCCTTTGTGTTTACCAGAAGAAACAAACTCGTACAGGTTTGGAACAACTCGAGGGTGAGTAAAAGAAGACAGAATTAAACATTTTGGGTGAACTATCCCTTTAAGCCCAGTGTGTTTAGCATATCCAATTGACAAAATGTATAAATGTGCAGATGTGATCCCATGAAAGTCTCTGAGAGATATCTTGGCAAGGTAACTCCATTTCAAAGGGATTTAGGGGGTGTGGAGGAGGGGGTCGAAGGTCCTTTGGAATGTGGCAGCGTCAAATTCCTCTTCCTATTTCCTCTTTCCTGTGCGCTAAAATGTGTCACTACACAGCTCAAGCAACAAGCTTCAGACCTTCTTATCAAATACTCTGAATCACTTTCCTGTACTTGGTTGCTTTTAATGGTGAAACGCATGTGCATGCAAACACTTCTGATTGCTATTGTGATTCTCTTTCTCCTCTGTTTCATAATGTTCCCTTTTTTTTCCTTAACCACTGCACTTCTCAACTTTCCCCTTCTCTATTTCTTCTCTTTCAGTCTTGGTTCTTGTAATGGGCAAAGAAGGGGTCCATGGAGGCGGATTGAATAAGAAGGCATACTCAATGGCAAAATACTTGAGGGATTCAGGGTTCTAATGTAATTAAGCTTGTTTAGTTTCACTTGAGGGACAGAAAGAAGAAAGAAGTTTGCTGTTAAGCTTTCTCCTTCAAGCAGTTAATGTCTTGAAAAAAATTAATAGCAATCAAGGGAAGAATGGTGATTATATCCTATAATGTCCCCGTGACATCGGGGGAAAGACTTTTTTTTTTTTTTTTTTTTAGTTTTTTTTTTTTTTTTCAGTTTTGTTCATTTGTCGTCTTTTTTTCTTTCCTTATGTACTCCAGTGTTGGTTGTAGTCATGGGAAAGGAAGGTACCCACGGAGGATCGCTCAACAAGAAAGCATTTAGCATGGCTGAGTACCTGAGGAAAGTTGGATACTAAAGCAGCCCCTTCCCATCCATCCACACAGCAGCTCACTTTAATACACCGCACCACACTACCCACCCACCCCTACCCTCATCCTTGCCCCCCTTTTGTCAACTTGACAACACTACCAGAAACAGTTAGTAGATGCATTGTTGTCTCTCTCCAAATCTATCTGTCCATTTTTTTATGAAGTTTTCCTTTTGTTTAATGCTCCATGTTCTTTAGTTTTCCAAATTCTGACATCTTTTTTGTGCCACAGTAAATCAAGCATGTTGGTTTTATGAAGGTTCAGTCACAAACACTACTGTACATACCATAGATGTAAAATGAAGAATTGAAGAATTGGACTGCCCAGAATTTGTGTAAATTCACAAGTAAATGAAGTCACTACATTGTCCAATTTTGTTTCCTTAGGCACTGCTAATGAACCAGCTTAAGATAGATTATGCTTCTCGAGTGCTTTGAGTCCTTGCTGAGCTCTCATGGTCTTCCTTGTATACAGCATGTCCAGGATGAAGAAAGTGCATGCATATCTTTTAGGTCAATATCATCGTTTTTTCCAATAACTAACTACACCACCGTGTCTCAGCTTTGAGAATGAAGTTAACCAGTCACAGAACACTTTCTATTTTATTTTATTGGTTTGATCCTGAATTCATTTAGTAAGCACCTCTGCCCCTGCCCTTGTGAACCGCACCACCCTCGCCCCAGCTGTACCTTCTTTAGTTTTAATACCTTATATCAAATGCTTTTGCTGTTGTATTTGGATGTGGTCTTGTAAGTCATTGGTCTAATGTTGGAATATTTTGAGTGTGGTGGCAGATCAGCATTTACAAGGTTTGGGTTAAATTGTTCCCCAAGAGCCTTTGCATCCCGGACTCTGTATGGACATTCCATCGCTACAATAGCTCAGGCACTTATGATTGTTGTTTGCCAGCTCCTGTAAAATGTTTTTCTTTTATGTTTGTCCTTTTTTGTTTCTTTTTTTTTTTAAGACAAAAAGTGCTGCCATCCCAATGTACCTCCTGGTTCTGTCCATTTCACTTTGGGTTCTCCAATAGGACCAATTTTGTGTTGCATCCGAAGGGATTAACAGAATTGCTCCAAACCGTTGTTGTGAAGGATGACTGCTAGCTTCATCTGTTGCTGACTTTATAACACTAAATTTTCAACACCAAGTACACAATGTAACACAAGCTCATTTCTATTAAACACTATTACTGGCTTAACAGTTTGAAATAAAAATCAAGTGTATGATAACTACCTGAGAATTTCTCTCATGAATGTCTTGAATAGATGAAATGGCAGTCTTATTGTTAACATGTCACTTCAAAATTCTTAAACATTTTTGACTTTTAATCTGTTATTTTCAAGAATGAAACCATTTGGAAGTCATTGCCTTGTACACTACTTAATTGCGATGTATCAAACTGTCATAGCACGGTACAAATGCTTCATTAAATAGACAAAAAAAAATATATACTGAAGTAAACTGTGTACACTAACCTTTTCTGGGATATGGTGGTATTAGTTGGAAAAAGACCACTAGTCGAAGTCAGTTGTATTGTGGAAACTTGTTAAATAAAGCTGTGTATCCTGTGCCATAATGTAGATCTGATCTGTTGCTACTGTGAGATGGATTTTAACTGCTGCCTTGTGAGGAGTCAATTCTTTAGTGGCACCTTTGGGATATTTGGCATAAATTCAAACTCCAGGGCTTGTGGAAAATGTACAGATAAAAAAAAAAAAAAAAAAAAAATTGTCCAATTCTCTCCCTTCTTACATCTGACCAGCTCAACTCAATTTGCGTGAAAGGAAAGAAAAAGCAAATGCCATGATTTAACCACCTTGTTTACAGACAGATCAAATAAACCTATTCCAACCAGAAATTTCATTTTGTTCATGTGTTTGTCTTCAAGCATCTTTTTAGAAATGTCAAAAATGAAGTCTACCAAAGACGGTGTAGTGCATGGTAGGTATCAGAAAAGGGATTTCCTGCTTGATTGTTTTCCTTTCTCAAGATATTTTCTATTCAATATGTGAACTACTATGTTGATATTAAAGTGAGCACTTGAAGGAAAAATATACTGTGCCTCATTGGTTTGTATTTGACATGGATAAGCCTGAAGAGGTCGCTATAATCACAAACATAGAGGTGTTAAATGCTTAAGCCTAGTCCCAGACTAAAATGCATGTTTTAACTGCAAGCACCTTGCACTGACATATCTTAAAATATGCCCTTCTTTTGTCTCAAGATTCACACCAGTAATGGTTTTTATAAGGCAGGTTTATAAAAGATACTTAAAGGGATAGTTCACCCCCCAAAAATGATTTCATCATTTACACTCCCTCAAGTTGTTCCAAACCTGTATGTATTTATTTCTTCTGCTGAACACAAAAGATATTTTGAAGAAGGATTGTAAATTGTAACCAAACAGTTGAAGGGCCCTATTGACTTCCAAATAATTTTTTTCCCATACAATGGAAGTTAAGGGGTTCTTGGGCCTGTTTGGTGGCCCACATTCTTCAAAATATCTTCATTTGTGTTCAGCAGAGGAAAGAAATTCATACAAGTTTGGAAATAACATGAGGGTGAGTAATTTTTCAATTTTGGGTGAACTATCCCTTTAAATGACCGCTGTAAAAAAAAATGTCTAACCTCCCCAACTCGAAAATTTCTGGTGACTGGTCACATCTAAATTTTTCAATTGGCCCAAGTGAAATTCTGTAAATTTAATTTTATAATTTACAGAATTTAACTTGGGCCAATTGAAAAATTTAGATGTGACCAGTCACTAGAAATTTTCGAGTTGGGGAATTAAGAAATGTTTTACAGTGTCCTAATTGAATTAACACTGACTTAATCGAAGCCCTCTCTGTGGAACCAGGCCTTGGTTTAATTTTATTTCCAGAATTAGCTTGTCTGATGTGAAGAGTTGCAATATATGTACTACATGTACATATAATTTGACATGCCATCTAGGACTAGAGTATAACTAGTAAATGTGCCTGCTCTCACACACACACACACATATGATTCACTCTACTTAAGCTTAGACCAGGGGTAGCCAATGTCAGTCCTGCAGCAGAGTTTGGCTCCAACCCTGAAAAAAACTCACCTGCCTCCTGAAGACATTGATTAGCTTGTTCAGGTGTGTTTGATCAGAATTGGAGCATAACTGCACATCGGCTCTCCTGGACCGACGTTGCCTTGTCTACCTCACATGTGATACTCATCCACAACAACCCTTAATTTCTTTCTCTGGGGTGTCTAACAGGTGTCTGATTTGTTGGACGTGCACTAATTGTAGACATAAGATCTTATATATTTCCGGTGCTTGAGAAAAGACGCGTTTTTGCGACACACTATAGTGGTGTAACGCGGAGTGTGTGCGCAAAATTGTTATGTCGAATGGCGTTTAAATGGAAACCAATCCTGAAGCTTTTTCTGTTTATTTGGCTTAGCTTTATTAAAGTTAGTGGTTTTGTGTTATTTAATGAGGTAAAGAAACCTTTTTCACTGGGCTCTTTTCACAATAATACACGGACAAAGGAGTCATTTGATCGAGGAGACGAGAAGCCGAAATCTGGAGAACCAGTTGGACGCCTTCTCGTTTGGCAAGACCAAGCTCCAAAGTCTCATGGTGATGGTAGTGACCGTTTTTCTTCGGATCTCGATCTCGGTCGAGCCGATGACAATGCATACCAGTCAGATGATCCAGGTAATCGATGTACCCGTGATTTATTGAATGCATTTGTAAGGAGGATTTAAATCACTAACAATACAGAATAAATGTTTAGCGAATATTTAGCCTAACAAGAATTTTAGTCCATGACTTTGAAGCTTAGTCATCCAGTCTGAGTTCAGACCTGGATTTATTTTTTCACTGAGCAAAATAAAAAAATTATAAATGAGTCTTAAAACAAGATTTGTGCAAACTCAGTTTTATTATTAGGCCTATTAGACAATTGACACCCAGAGGCCAGTTGAATAAACAGCCAGTAGCCTACTAAGTTTTCAGTATAGTAGGCTATGACCAACTTGCAATTAGTCAAGGGGCAATCAGTCTTACTTTCTTGTTTCAAATTAGACCAATCTACGTTTTTATGTAACTGACTTAAAGCAGTTATGAATGATCAGAAAAAGTGATGCATAACTTGAAGGACTAATCTTAGCAGTATGCAACCGGCAACTGAATCAATAGTCATCTTTTAACCTTAAAATACTTATGAATGAGAGTTTAAACCGTATATGAACTAGCATTGAACATATTGAAAAGAACACACAGGCTACTGTAAGAATGGGCAATGCAATAAGAATGTAGAAAAAAGGTCCCAAGTCTCAAAGAACTTGATTATTTTTGTTGGTTGCAGTAGGTGCTTCTGAGTATGTGTGCATGTCTGTGAGTGTTTGTGTGCTTGCTGGTTTTGATAAATGATTGTGTGTGCATAGCATAAATGTGTTTGTAGTGTGTGAGTTGCTGTGTATTCATTCATTTGTTTTTGCGGTTTTTCACTAAAACTAATGAAAAGCTGAATGATATTTCATGGTCACAACATTGAAGACATAAAATCATATTAATAATATTAGTAATTTTATGAACCTAATGTCCATTGTGATGGATGTCAATGTTCCACAGCTCTGAAAGATCTTCAAATTACTTTGAATATCACTTGATACTATTAAGATTATTATAAATCTAAGAAGGTAAAGGAGCTCCTCTACCTCCTGTCTAGGTGGTTAGCCATGCATGTCTTATGTGATGCCTGAAATTCAATCAGATTAAGTTATGGGCCATGCTTTTGTTGTGATTGGTTGATCAGGGACCAATCAGTGACCAGGCAGTATCATATTTAAAAAAAACATTAAAATCTTAGGCTATAGGTTTAACCAAAAACCATGTGATGTCCATTCCAATGGTCGCAGGGTCTGAAGGGGGTTATTTATTGCACCTCCATGCAAAAGCATTTAGTTTTTGTTTGCATGGTGTTAAAGTTGGACTTGTCTTCCAGTTTACCCTGTTTGTATCTTCTGTCAAAAGGCGGGATGAAGTTGCAACCTCTTTGGGGACAGGTTTATGGTCTGAACACCCTGTATACTCCAACAGTAGAAAGGCTACTTGATATGAAACCCCAAGTAGATTGTGCTGGAGATTTGATGAAACTGACCGTTCATGGACGAGAGGCTTCTTTTGGATCCAGCTTTCTTATTGATCGAGGTTTGCCTCTCCATTGACATTTAAGGCTTCAAACTTTTTTTGCTTCCCAATTTTTATTTATTTATCTGTTTGTAGGAAGCAATCCACCACTTCCATTGTCACAGTTGCCCTCAGAATGTGGTCATAGATTTCTGAGAACATGGAGAGACTTTGTTTTCATCATACCAAATGATGGATGTTACGTATCACATGAGGTTTGCATTTAGATTTCAATGTAAATAGAATTATAGCTTTTATCCCTTCTGACCTTACTCCTTGTTCTTTTCAGAGAGACACTTTTGTTCTTCCCTTACTTTGGTTTGGATTGCCTGTGAAAATGTCTTGTTCCTCACGAACCTCGGCACAGAGAGCTCCAACTGTCTCCTGCTACCCGAATGGCATGATTGTGAAGCTGTATAAAGGAGTCTCTGAGAACCTGAAGATCAAAGGTAACAAACAGGTCCATGTTTGTTTGCATAGGTTGACGTGAGTGTTACAGGTCTAAATGTTAATTATGTTTAAACTTAGTAATGAATGAGTGGGAGCCTCTACTGAAAGCGTCAGCTAGATGTGGATACAGCTTGGTGTCACATGCAGAAAGTGTGGTCATCCATGCCCCGTACATGCCATGCACTGAGCCAAAGGTATGCAATATACAGTATTTCACATTTGACTAATTTCAGCCAGTTTCTCATCTTGAATAAACTAATCTGCTGCCTCTTACAGGATGGGATGTTCACTCTCAGCATGGCAGTGGAGAGCGAGTTTAATCTGTCCTGTCCAGCATTGTCTTCCCATAATCTTCCTATGAGACTGCCTGATCTTGCACCTAAAAATTATACACTGACATTTATGCCCCCGGCTCTCGTTTCATCAACAGACCCTTCCACCACTACCACTAAAACCACTCAGCCAATAAGGGATCCAAGTTTAACGGCCTCCACAAGTTCAAAAGTTCAGAAGTTGCCTACTCCTCCCCTTCCTTATTACATCCTGGGCCAGCCAAATTTTAAACCCGTTCCTCCTAATTACCCTTTTCTACGTTTTCCTCCAACCATACCACCAGAGGTTGTTCCTCAAGATCCCAAAATTATGGGTCTCCCAACTGCTATCACCCAGCAGCCACAAGCACCCGTTTACATAAAACCTCCTCAAACTTGGTATCCTTGGATCCCTAAGCCCAGCTTGGGTCTCACCCCTGTCCCCAGTCTAAATACAGCTTTGCCATATCCAAGAGAGCCTTTGTTTCCTCCTATCAAGGCTCCTAAAACCCCTCTCGCTCCCCTACTAAAACCCACAAGCAGTCCTCAAGATAAGTTGACATCTACAATGCCCATTGTCCCTCCTGTGCAATTGGCACCTATGTTTCCTCCCAGAAACTTGGTGTATCCTTCATATCCTGGAAAACCTGGACCAGTTTTTCCAGTAGACCCATACTGGCCTTATTCCCAAAACCAACCCGGACCCTCTAAACCACATGTTCCACCAAAACCAGAGTCTGCACCACCACCACCTGCCCCTACAAGAAAGGCAGGGCCACAGCTAATGCCTCCTGTTCCTATAAAAGTCCTCCAGAATAATACAGTTTCCACCTCTGGGGCTGTTGCTTCCAGATTAACCCCATCTGTTAAGGGTCCTCCTATGAGCCTAGAGTTTGATTTTGCCCCAAGTCCTGATCCTAGCCCTGATCCTACCCCTTCACTCCCCAAATCTCCTGAAGTTGTTTACACCCCTGCCCCCATAAATTCTTGCCTCACTCCAAATTGTTTGTCACATGCAGGTTATTTTCACTGTCCAACTTTCTGCCCTTGCCCACCTTCAATATCCTACCATAACCATCACTATTTTGGTTGTCCTCTGTCTAGTTTTGACATTTTTGGACGGACTAAAGTCACAGGCCAAGAACTGTCATCTCCCTTTATATCTGCAGGTTCAACCCCTCCTCTTGTTCATGGCATGGGTTATAATTATGGCCCGCTTTCGTCACAAGGTGCAATTGTGCCACCAGCTTCAGATAGTACAGCAATGCAATATTTGGCAGAGAATCCCACTGTTAAGGGTATCCATGTCCCTCATACTTCAAAGCTTTTGACAGGACCTATTATGAGTCCCTCTGTTTTTAGGAAGTTGGAGTCACATACTGGCTCTTCATGGCCTACAGTGAAACCTGCAAATGTTGCTCCTGTTCTACATCCTTTGGGACCTTCTAAGTTGCCTTCTGGACCAGTTGCTGAGTCTGTATTCTATTCAAACCAAAGCCCAAAACCTGCAGTTTACCAGGCTGAGAGGGAACGATATGTTCCCCCATGGGGACATCACACGCAGCCAATGTTAGTTGCTCCAAATAATGTTCCCTTTTTTGAGAAAATGGTCCAATCTGACACTTCTTCAAAACCTGAAGCTCATGGCAAAAATGTGCATATGAATCACTGGTATCAAGCTACTTATTCAAATGCTAAGGTCCCAATATCTGACTCTCCAACAAAAGACTCCAACAGCCAGATGTCATTTCCTCAGACATCCAATAATCACAAATCATTTGAGCCTTCAACCATGCCACCTCAACCAGAGCAAACTAGTGGTGGTAATCTTCCAGTAATGAACCCTCAGCAGGATAACTCTCAAAGTGGAGAATCTGTGGTTCCTGTTTTTAAGGGCACATATTGGGTTCCTGCTGTTAAATCTAACCAGGATGCATTACTTTCCTACGATCAATTAGATGGCAAGTGAATCAGTTCTGTGTACAAAATGGTACAGCATAACTACTGTTGAAGGTGTGTGTATATAAAATATACTTTTTTTTTCTTTCTTTTAAGGGTTATGAGGCATCCATCCACAGTAGACCAAGGAATTCGGAGAGCTGGAAACCGCACTAACTAATAAAACTGTTTAAGTGACACAACTGTTATTGTTTTTTCTTTAAAGAATGTCTGTCCTGCATTGCCTGTTTAGTTAAATGTACAATTTGTATGGAGTTCATTTGAGTCTTTATTGATTAGGGTAATCTAGTTTGTCTTTTACACAAGTTTATATTCTGCTGGTTCTTTCAAATAAGTTGAGTTTTTCATACTCGCGTTCACTTGATTTGTCCTAAATGCAGGATGTCACAACAGTATACAGACTGCAGTTAATTTAGCATCACTCACTTGGAACAAGAAGTGTTTGTTTGTTGGGTGGGTAGGCTGTCTAATCCAGTTCATGCAGAATCCCCTTCCAGCAGAGTTTAGGTCTAGCCCTAATTAAACATACCAGAGCCAGCTAATCAAGGTCTTCAAGATTTGTGCTTTGGCGCTAAATTCTGCAGGATGGTGGCACTTATATATACACTATATCCTGTATCCATGCCACCTTTACCAGAAATCCAAAAGTAAACTTGATTTGATCGAGTCAACTTGGTTTTCTCAGGTGAGCTAGTTATAGAAATAATCATTTACATGTACATACTTCCACTTGCCCTACAGTGTTCAGCTGTTTCATTGTAAAATAACTGGTAATTTTAACTCCCAAACAATGAGAAACCTTTAAAACCATACAAACTCAAGATAAGAATATTTATCAAAAATGTGAAACCCAAAATCCCTTTGGAAATGCAGCATTTATAACAAACATTAGAGAATCTCTGTCCCACTTATGTCATTGTCATCAATATTTAATGACATTTTGTCAAGGTAAACATTTCATTACAGCACCACAGAATAACAGGAATATCCTTGAATTGTTTTTCTTAACAAGAAGGCTAGTTTTGTTTATACATGTATCGGTTTTGTTGTAAAACATTTACTCCTGACTGATTGCAGTTATAAGTTTGGTGGCAATCTCAGAACTCAACAGGACAAGTCTGGAGACCAAAACAAGTGTGACTTAATCTTATCTACAGTAGTCAACATTTGAAGTGGATCAAAAACGTTTATCAAAGTTATCCAAAGACAAGAACAGGTATTGTTCAAAATTCATGTATAACTTTGATGAAAGGTTTCGATCAACTTCAAATGATGACTACTTTATATGGGTTGGTTCATGAAATGGGAACAAGTCAGAAATGTTTCTTTTTTCCTGGACAGATCGGAGGGAGGAGGATTTTTGGCATTACTGTTGCATCTAATGCTGGCCCTTCTGGCACTACTGCTGCATCTACTGCTGGCCCTTCTGGTGCAGAAACCTCCCTCTTTACAACAGGAGCTTCCTTTGGCGGCACAACCGCCACTACCTCAGCTGATTCAGCAGATTCTGCAGAGAGCAGGCCGCTTGCCGCAGGGTCATGAAGTGCTGTCAGCTTGTGATGTCTGAGGTCATGGAGGGTGGGGTGGTGGATGGGTCCAAAGGTGTGAGCATGCAGAAGTTTTTGGAATCGCACTGTGGCATTGCTCGCCGGGTCAACAGTTTGGGTCTGTCATGAAAAAAAAAAAAAAGGTATATTTAAATTCCTCTAACCTCTGCTTCGGGGGGAGTGAAACCGATTTTATGTTTTGGTGTCACACATGGACCATAAATTACACACTTCACACTTTTTTTTTTTTAAGATTACATTTTAACATCTTTGTTTGCATTCATTTAACTTGTCCTAATCATTTGTCATGTCTACAAGAAAATGCTTCACTAAAACATTATATATATATATATATACACACGTTATTAAAAAGTCTCAATTATACAAAAATAACATTAGATTTAAGGCAGCCATTAAATTGACAAGTGTAAAATGAAGAGGTATTTACTGGGCCGAAGATTTTGCAGTCAACATCATTCAGATTGGCAGAACCTTCAGCTAGACAGAGGCCATGAATCTAAAAATAGCCACAAATATGGATTAGACACTTTGAAGTCAACATGAAAGACTGTTCAACCCATTTTGCTTCAGTAATCTGATGTGATTTCTGAGCAAAACAGGATATTCAACAAGAAAGAAATGTAGGACGAGACTTTTATCTGTGGGATTTGACTGGATCATGAAAAGAGGGCATGAAGAATAGAGCCAGGCGGTTGGACTGAGTGGGATTTGAAAAGAGGGCTTGGTGAAATCATCTGAAAAGTAAAGTCGCTTCAAAGGTGGAGCACCAATGTCTTATGCACAATAGATCAGGAAGAATTTCTGGCTTCATGTTGACTTTTAATTCAAACATTTACACCAGCCAGCTGAACACTAGCCAAACTCTCTCTCTCTCTCAAGATATTTAAATATTCTTACAGCAACAGTGTGATTCTGAGGGAAGCATATATCATCATCATAACTCGTGCAGTTAGTCCCAATAATGGCATATTCTGCAAAGTATTTGGGTCCACCGCTGACAATCTGAAAAAAAGTAGAAAACAGTACCATTATCTATAGGGAGCTTTATTTTCCAATAATAATTTCTAATATTCCATTTACATTACCTGGGATGCCATTCGTCCAATTTCAAGGAGTGCAAACTTAGTGCTTAGCGTATTGTTTTTATTGAAACTATCTAAAGAGTTCTCAATGAGTTGGAGGCCATCTGTGTCATTAAATAGAACGAGGCTAGGGCAGCCTATGCACTCTTCCTCTGATTCTAGATACAACAACAACAACAAAGGGATGTTTCCAGATCAGATGACAAAAACTGCTTTTGTTTTAACAATGATTTTTTGTGTGTGTGTCCTCTTACCTGTTTCGGTTTTGCACTTGAATGCCACAACAGACAGACCTTGAGTTGTATTTGTCAGGACAAAATCACAATCTGCCTCAACAGCCTAGACGAGGACCAGGTCCTTTTAGATAAATGCAATATACAACATATTTACAATAAAGTTAACTGAACAGATCTCACCACAGTATGCTTTTGTCTGACTGGACACAGGCTCACTGGTGTTGGATCCAAGACGTGACATGTAGTTTCCAGCAAGTCCAACTCCAGAAGATACGTGTCTGTGTGACCTGGCTACAAAGAGACTTTTAAATCTTAAAACCCTATTGATACCTGTAATAAAATGTGTGGATTGATGATACTGACATCCCAAGCGTGCAAAAAAGAAATATTTATATTAAACATTTCCGAAAATATCATGGAACTGCACAGGTCTCTTATTCTTAAAAAAAGCTCAGTGGATCATGGTCATCCATTGTCTCACCTTGGAGAGGATCTTGCTTTTCTCAATTTGATTCAAGGCATATTTGTAACCGTGGGTGTGCTGAGCGTTGAGGAAATCCTGTGCCACCAGAGCCGCTGCTTCAACCTCCGGGGCATCACAGGGAATTAAGCTGAAAGTGGGCATCACCCCCTGTGCCCATGAGCCCATTACCAGGAGCCCAAGAACAGCCACTGTAACCCAGAGCTGCATGCTGAACAGCAATAACCTGAACTCCTAAAGCAAAGACAATATGCAGATAGAAGGTGGCAGAGTTTGGTTTGTTGTGTATATATATATATACGCTGTACTTTAGTCTTGACGACATTCCGACTTCTGTTACATAAATGACACCAATGAACCATCTTTGAGTGCCAATATAAACATAACTGTGCAATTCGAGTGGGTGTTCAAATTAAAGTTTGGTTTGGGGAAGCAGGGGTGCTTTTAAACTTTGACCATGTCCTTGGTGATAAAACTCACATGACTGAAGTCAGTCCAGTCAGCTTCGCATCCAGTCAATCTTCAGTTGTGTTTTTTTTGAATGAATCCACACCACATGTGCCATTTAAAAAATATAATCAGAAAAGCAAAAGCCTTCTGTTTGACTCACTTTTTTGAAAAAGTTTAAATGTCAGATTTCAAGCATTTTTAAAAAGATGCCTCCAAGTGTGTTTTTTTTGCTGTTTCTGGTGCTTATCGAACACCCAGCAATGAAAAGCAAACATAACTTAATGTAAACTTGTTTTTCTGAAGTGCCTCTATTTGCCTGAGTATTGCGGAAATCCAGTTCAACTACCAGTGGTCAGCAATATGAGGGATGCTTGCAAACACTTTGATCCGGAGTGAGTAGAAGATTTACTAATATGTTATTTAATGGCCAATGTTGGGCCTTCATTTCCTTTTAAGAAAGATCTTCAAACCATTACCAGTCTCTGTTAATCGCTGTGATATTCTGGTCTCAAAAAAATAAATAAAAATAAATAACAGCCATTCAACAATCAACACAGACATTTAAATACTTTAAATATATGTTTGAAACCTGTTGTCAATCTCAGATTCATAAGCAAAACCAACGCTATAATATACACAGCTGCTGCATAGAAACAACTAAATATTGAATGGTCTTATTTTTGTGATTCGTTTATTTGATTTCAAAACAAAATCTGCTATATGGGGTAAAATAATGGAAAGCTAATGCAGTCATTTAATCATTGAGATATAAAAGGCTAGGATTGCAAATTTACTTCAAAAAATAACATTACACATCAAAATGAATTCATAAATCAGAACACCAGTTGATAAAAAAAATAATTTAATGATGGGATTAAAAATCATATATTGGTTTTCTTACTGATTGGTTCTTAAACTACATTTGATTCAGAAAACAGACTCATAATGACCTCTAATAATATTTAAAGGGGAGCTATTATGACCATTTTGAAATCCATGATTTTGTTTTTGGTGTCTACTAAAATACGATTTCATGATTGATTTAAAAAAAAAAGCCTTGATTTCCACATATTTGACATTGTTGCAGCACCTCTCTTCACAGTCTGTCAGTAACGCTCTGGGGTGCGTTTCCCAAAAGCATCGTTAGCCAACTATGTTTGCAAGTTCCGTCGTTATCAGCATAGTTCAACGAGTCCGTGTTTCCCGAAACCATAGTTCTAACGAACATTCGCAAACAGCATCGCAAAGTTGTGTGGTTGGAACGACAGCTCTCCACCTGTGGTTAGAAGCATAGTTTCATGTTTGTATGACATGTGGACTTAATCTGTATCTCCCCCACGTACGTGACGTCATAAACCATGGTGGTTGAACGACCACTTTGCGACAACATAGTTTCGGGAAACAGTCGTGACTAGCTAGTTGATTTCTCCAACGATGTATCGTACTATGGTAGTGAACCAGTGAGTTGCGTCGTTGTATGGGAAACGCACCCCAGTTCAGTTCCTGTCTCTATGAAGCCACTCCTTCTGAAAAGCACAATGTGCTCTGATTGGTGGGCTGGAACAGTGTGTTGTGGTTGGTCAACTGCTTAGAGTGTGTTTCGCAAATGTCACGCACCATAACCACGAGTTTCAACACACAACTAAGGCAACAGGTCACCCCCCAATTGTTTAATTTTTTTTGCTCATACTGTACCTTGGCCAGAAATTATTTAAATGAGGAATATTGTGAGGTGTACTTTCCCGTAAGAAAACTCAAGACTACAATGGAGGCGTTTCAGGGATTTCAGAAACAGTGTGCACTGATACAGAGAAAAACTCTCTTTGGAGTGACTTTGTGTTTTGTAACTTTGCAGACCTTTTTCATTCTCAAACAGCAACATCACACACTAAATAAAGTTGCCATACTAAAAAAGCATACTAGGACCCCTTTAAAGGCCTTCGCGTATTTGTGTCCATTCAACATCACCCCACATCTTCCTCAAGAGTCCTCAGAGTGTCTGAGAAGGAACTGTTTTTAGTCCTAGTCATCATTGGCTGCGTTCCATTCAACCTCTGGGTCATCATCTAAACGCAAAATGAGGTATGACAACAGCTGGAAGATATTCTGCCACAGGAGCAGGAACACATAGACGTAGAAGTCACTGACGTCAATCTGACAGTGGTCACCTGCAAAGCTCATCTCGCACACACACTGGAACCTGTTGATCAGGTTACGGCAGAAGCCTCCGTTAAGGCAGGGGTCAGATGCACATTCATCCAGCTCCAGCTCGCACCTGTCAAAGAAAATCAGTCATCTCAGATGGAGAGATTGACACAGTTAAGAGCCATCTTACGGCACATTATAAACAGTAGGTTTGCCATTAAGTCTGATCGCTGAGAGAAAAAAATAGCACACTTCTCATCAATAGGTTTTCACCCATTCACGTGCTATCACATAAATTGAACCTCTGTGGTTTAATATTTTTACCATTGTCCTGCGAATCCAGGTAGACATTCACAAGTATCCTCTACAGAGGAGCAATTCCCACCATTGAAGCAACTGTAGTTCCATCTCTCATTCCCACAGAAAGACACAGGAAGTTTAGGGTATCTAGAGAAAAATATGATAAAAGGATGAGGCTTGGTACAGGCTTCATTTTTGACTTACTACAGTTCTGTTCTATTAATACTTCAGGCCCATTCACACCAGGAATAATAACTATAAAGATAACTTTATTAGCATCCACACCAACGCACAATATCTTTATGTTTATTATAAGCACACGCTGCAGTTAAGTTGTCTGCCTCTTTAAATGCTCAAGCTCTTTAAAGCAGGATGGATTCTGATTGGCTGATCAATGTTTTTATCTTTTTAATCAACTGGAAAATATTGCTGTGAAAGTGATTCCAACAATATTGTTACTCTGTGCCATTATTGTTATAGGACTCTGCTATACTTTTACATTTAGAGTGATTTTGAAACTATGGGCCCTATCATTCACCTGGCGCAATGTGGCGCCAGGCACGACGCAAGTGTTTTTTGCTAGTTTCAGCCCGACGCAGTTATCATTTTCACGTCCTGCGCCACGTTGTTTAAATAGCAAATGCATTTGCGCCCATTTGTGCTATTTTTAGGCAACTGAAATAGACTGCATCATTGACCAACAAAAACCTGGTCTAAAGTCAATAGTAGTGTTTATTTTTTTGTTATTTATCCTCGCGCACGAGCAGATCCGTTTCCTCTCTGGAGATGCGTTCAGTTTTTCCGCTTGTAAATTCCGCCATGTAAAAAGCGGATCCGCCATGGCATGAGCGTAACTGGCTTTTAAAGGGAATGGGAGATGAGACTCTGATTGGTTTATTTCACGTTACGCCCAAAACACACCCATTACTCATTAAGTGAATAAGGACAACCCTTCTAGACATTGCGCCGGGTGCACCGACCATCTTTACCGTCATTAAACAAGCAAAAGTGGATTAGGACACTCCCTAAGTTTAAGTTCCTAAGTTTTGCCCTTTAGACCATGCGCTTAGATCATTAAAATAGGGTCCTATATCATTATTGTTATGTAAACGGACCTTTATTCTCATTTCTAAAGCATAATAAGTCAAAAAAGTAACAATTCTGAGCTGCCAACATTAACATATAACCTACTCTAATTGTTTATTTTAATTTACACATTAAACTAGCAGACGCATCACTGAAATAGATGTGTTAAATAGAAAATATCCCCTGTAAATGTGGATGCAAAAAAATAGAGTGAGGCTAGCGGCCTGTATTTTCTAGCCAATCAGTCAATTACTTTGCTTTTTCGGGCTGGCTAATATTGGTTGGCTCGGGTTTTCAAACATGTGAATGCCAAGGATCTCAAATATGATCACCCCCTTGTGAAGGACCATTTCTAACATGTAAAGGCTTTGGCTTACAGCACCTTTAATGCATATTGTAAGAAGTCAAACTCACGGAAACCTGTCGATATACCATGGAAGTTCTGGAACTCTCTCCCTGAAATAGAAATGGAATTTAACACGCAAATATCTAAGAATGTCAACATTTCAAGATATTGCAGAAGAACTCGTGTGTCGAGAGATGCATTGGAGGGGTGAGCATGGGAATCATCTTCACCTGCAGAAAGGTCCAGTTGTGTTTCTCGGACAGAGACATGCGTAGCGTTTCAGTCCTCTTAGGCATATTCCACCATTGCTGCACTTGTGGTGGGCGCATAAGTCCACCACCACTTCACAGTGTCGGCCGGTGTAGCCCACATCACACGAGCACTCGTATCCTGCTGACACTCCTCTGCAGGCTCCATGAACACAAGGGTTTGAGGCACAAGTGTCTAGAGTCAGTTCACAGAGTTGGCCATCCCAATCAGATGGGCAATTGCACTTGAAAAGGTCGAACAGATCTTCACAAACCCCACCATTTTGGCACGGGTCAGGCTCACAGATATTAGATCCCCAGCAGCCAAAGTAGGGAGTGGCAGAGGTTCTCAGAAAGTGCTCTTCCTGGGGCCTGGGAAGGTTCATCTCCATGTCGCTGTAATATGGCAATGCAAGGCCACCAATCTCCACCAAACCAAGACAGCCAGCGAAGTTGCCCTCCGAATTGGGTCCCAACCCCCCCAAGATGATGTCCACATCTTCTCTCAGGAAATCCAGATCTTCTGAGGCTGTAATTGAGATGGAGGGTTTCTCCCAGTGCTCATCCAGAACCAGTCTCCATCTGGATGACTGTAAGGCTGGGTTGTCCATGCTGAAGTCTGCCCTGTGCCACTGTCCATCACTAACCTGGTCCAGACTGTGTATATACGAAGATTGTTCTTCTCCCTGCAGCTCTAAAACCACGTGTCCGTCTTGGATAGAAATGGTAATAAATTGAGCATCGCGCTCAGCATGTAGTAGAGTCGCGTTCTGCTGCCTGGTACGGAAATGTATTGAAATGCTGCTGAGATATCGCTTTATTTTTCCATTGCCACGATAGGTGATTATGTGGCTGTCACTTCGGAGGCTGACATTGACCACACCTGCAAAACGAGCAGGAAAGAAGCATCAATCAACTCTTTACTAAAGATAATCTATTTCTACAAAACTCTTTTATTGCAAATATATACCGGTAAATATATTTAACCAGAATTTACATATACATCCATAATTATGTTTCCATAAGCGACTACATATCTTATTTGCCTTTAAAAGCTGTTTACAGTGTTCCCACTTTTTACATTAATGTTTACTTACTTTAAAATGAATTAAACTGCTTTTTTTGGCAATGTTTTGTCTAGCAATAGCAATTTAGCCAATTTATTTTAGTATCATTAAGATACTATCATTGTTTATATACAGTGTGTGTGTATATATATATATATATATATATATATATATATACATACAATTATTTTTTCTCTAATTTTTTTCAGTAAATGTTTATTTTATTTCAAGTAAAGTTTTCATTAACATATATAATTATTATTATTAGCAGTATTATTATTACTACTATTACTTCTAATAATTATATAAAATCAAATATAACAAAATTGAATATTTCTAAATAGTTATAATTATTAATATTATTGTTGTTGTTGTTGTTGTTAATGATAACAATAATAATAACAATATCAAATCAAATAGCTGAACAACAAGCTGTAACAAAACAAAACAAAATGTATATATATATATATATATATATTTTTTTTTTTTTTTTATGTTTACTTGTAAGTAGGCTAAAGTTTTCATTGTTTCTTTATGGGAATAATTATAAAGAATATACATTTAGTTATGCCAAGCCCTAAAATACTTTATCTAGTAGAAATTATGTGAGTACATTTTTTTTTTTTTTTTTTACAATCTTTATCCTTAATCCTCATATTAAATCACAAAAAAATAGAAAAGCCATGGGACCTTTGATTTTTGTTGTAAAAAAAGACAATGGGGGTCCTGGTGCCAGAACGACTTGTCTAGAATTATAATTCTTTTATTTTACCTCCAAAGTGTAAGCCCTCAGCACCATATTTAATTTCTGTGAGATCATGTGTGCATGTCATTAACACGCTTCATGCAATGCCTCAGGGCAGACACATATGGCTTGGCAAATCCAACAAAGGATAATCTTTCAAGGCTTTCATAAATCCTCTAGTATATCTACTAGGGGTGCAACAATTTGTCGTGTCACAACATATCGGAATACAAAAATGCAACAATATGTATCGTGGATAGTGACAATGTGTATTGTGTATAGTACACCAAAAAATAAAAATTTTACAGAGTTTTGGTGTCAGTAATACATTAAAGTACTATATATAATATTGAATATAACGTATAATAATGCAAAGGGGGGATATTTGTGGGTCCTGATAATGCAAAATGTCTGATATTACCAGTAAAAAGTGGCCTACATTATTTAAATATATCTAGTGAGTAACAGAGTGCAAGCATATTCGTCTCAAATAATTCTGTTTTCAGCTTCAGAATCATGAACATTTTTATTCTGGTGTCGCTGGTAATTCTGGTAATGCTTTTTTCCTTACCGCTTTTACTCAGAAAAACAGTTCAGATAAGGACAACTGCTCTTGGAACATTTACATATTCATACTTACATTCAAAACCCTGAGTGTGTGCTTGACACATAGCAGCGGCGGGACATGGAGACAGCTCACACCACTTGACTTCCTCACAGCGTCGCCCTGCCGTATTAGGTGGGCAACTGCATGTGAAATCATCCCACATGGAGTAGCACACACCTCCATTCAAGCAGGGATTGATCTAGAAGAGATACTCACAATCATTCATTACAGTACATACTGTCCCTTTAAACGATCAAGATTCATTCACATGTTAAATCTTGAAGAAGACTCTGCTGTCCTTCAAACAACTTTATAGTTGTTTGCTTTTTTTCTCAAACTGCTGTCCACGGGCCTTTGGGGTCTGTCTCAAACAGCAAAATGGTGAATTACGAACACTGTGAATTATGTAATAATTCATAACATATGAATATTTATCAAAGGATTCATAATATTTGATGTTTACAAAATAGTCAAACATATTTCGAAAGCTAAGCCAATTTCTATAAAGGTTTGGATCAAGCAAAGCATAATTATTCCAGAATTACGAAAATTCTGAATGATGTGATCATTCATAATACTACATGAACATTTTTATAGGATTCATAATATTAGAAGTTTACAAAATAATCAAGCATATTAAACATATTAAAGCAAATTTATAAAAGTATAACGTTATTCCAGAATTGTGAACATTGTGAAGGGTGTAACAATTCATAATGCAAGAATATTTATAAAATTATTCATAATTATGAATAAAGTTGACAAAATATCAAAACTCTTTAACATATTTAGGATGTTTAGCACCTTTCTAAAAAGGTTTGGTTGAAGTCAAGTATCATTATTCCAGATTTTTTAATATTGTGAATGGTGTGATCATTCATATTACTTGAATATTTATGAAAGTTTAGCATATATACTTCTAAAGGGGGTTTAAATGTGCACAAATTCTTTATATGGTTCAAGTCAAGCATTAGTATTCCAGAACAGTGAACACTGTAAATGATGTAAATATTCATCATATTTGAATATTCATTAAATCATTCATAATAGATACAAAATATTGTTGCTGATAATGCGAAACGAGTGCTCATTCTGATCATTGTTTCTGCTATGAAACTGTCTGAATAAGTTTTCCCCATGCCCGTCCATTATAGTATATCACCCGGCCTAATGGCATATAAAAGCAAAATATGCTATTACTGGTCACTTTTCATGTCGACCAGACCAACCTTTCCTGTCAGTTGGATATTTTCTTGTCCAGAATAAATTGCAAATTGGACCACACTTTATTATAGCAGTACCGTAATAGATCTGTAAACGTCTCTTACACTGCAGGAGTCGTCGCCAGTACATCCGCGTGTGACTTCCAGCAAACTCTGGAGCCTGTAGGAGCTCACCGGGACACTGACTGGGTAGAACTGCAGGCGTCTGCTATTCATACGGAGGTCTTGGATACAGCCCTTAAAGTATCCCCCAAAGGCTAGCGATGCACGGCGATCCGGTAAGCCTCCCACATGCACTGCGTCCCCAGCCTGGACCAGCACACGACGGACCGGGACGCGACCCTCTATCTTAGCAGACATAAACAGGGACAGGGATTCGGGTTCCACAAGCACAGATATGAGATGAAAGTGGCCATCGTTGACCACTTCCCTTCCTAGCAGGCTTTCAAAGTTGTTGATTTGAACTTTGACCTTTCCATCGTCCAGCCAGACACGGAGGTACTGACTGGTGCTGTTGGAGAGGACGAGGAGCAGGCCCTGTGAGCGGCGCGTGCGGACGAACATGGACACGGTAGTGCTGTCACCTGGGTCGTCTTCATCCACCCTGAACACAGCGTGGCTCTCCAAATCTTCATTGCCAAACCTTGCAGCTACATACTCTACAAAATCAAAAAGATCAAATGAGTGCATGTTATAATAATATGTAACAAACAAAATGGGACATTTCTAAATATTAACATTATACAAAATATATAATTATTATCATTATTAGCAATTTTATTATAATTATAATTATGATATCAAATCCAATATAACAAAATGTTATATTTCTAAAGAGTTATAATACTATTTAAAATATATTGTTGTTGTTGTTGTTGTTGTAACAATAACAATATCAAACCTAAAATAAAATTATAATTTGTAATATTAATTCAAATATAATGTTGATAATAATAATTAAAAAATAATAACAATAATGTTGTTAACAACAACAACAATTATAATGATCTAAATAAAATGTGTCAGTCAAATTTAACAAAATGGAAAGAATTATTATTATTATAAATACATTAATTATTATTATTATTATTATTATTGTAATAATAATAAAAATAAGACAAACAGTCAAATATAACAAAATTGAATATTTCTAAATGTAGTAATAATTATTCATAGTATTCAAAAGATTTGTATTTTTTATTATATAAATGTTAATATTATTTCAAATATGTTACTATTATTATTATTAATTCTGCTAAAAATAATAACAATAATAATAATCAAAATAAAATGTAGGCCTAACTGTCAAATGCAACAAAATGGAAATAATTGTTTATTGTAAAAAATTAACTACAACAAAAAATGATTACAGCCACCACAACAATAATAATACAAATATATGTATAATAATTAACAATAAATAAATTATTATACATATATTTTTCTTATTGTTGTGGTGGCTGTAATAATAATAATAATAATAATAATAAGACATTTATGACTAAATGTTTCCAAAAATAGAGTTCAATAAATATGTTCTGTCGCCTACCTGTTCCTCACAGAGAAAAATTTGTTTTCCTCACTGACAAAGTTTTAAATCAATCATTGACGGCAGCTTTCCTAGCAGGATAGGCCCTATTTAAAGTTAGCATGGGATTAAACGCGCCTGTTTATATCACGTTTCTATAATCCACAGTTCAGGTGTGGCTGATTTTAACCTTCCCTTGGCAGTCCTTCTGCTTTGGCATGTTTACGTCTTGGTGTTTGTAGATGGCTGTTTCATTTAGCGCTCTAATCTCATTCTATGTCTTGGGACTAGATTTGACCCTCTGAGGGGTGCTAAATTTAGATAATTTGCTAAGCAGTGATGTTGTTGTAGAGATAAATGGTGATCAGGAAAGATTGAATGTTCTTTTTAAATGATTTAATATTGTATCTTGGTTTAAGCAGAAATAGGCTACTTTAAATAGTATTAAAATTTGTAGCTCAAACTACAGTATTTGCTAATTTAAAGGGATAGTTCACCCAAAAATGGAAATTCGGTCATCATTTACTTTATCTCATGTCGTTCCAAACCTGTATGAGTTTCTTTCTTCTGTTGAACACAAAAGAAGATATTTTGAAGAATGTCTGTAATCAAACAGCTGATGGACCCCATTGACTTCCATAGTAAGAAAAAAGAATCCTCTGGAAGTCAGTGGGGTCCATCAACTGTTTGATTACAGACATTCTTCAAAATATCTTCTTTTGTGTTCAGTTGAAGAAAGAAACTCATACAGGTTTGGAACGACACTTAAGCCACACTTAAAAATGTGTAAATGTCATTGCATATATCAAAATTAATGACAATTATTGACAAGATATGACAAGAATGACAATTGACAATTAATGACAAGAGAGCACAAGCACACTTCTCTTTGCACAACATTTAAAGCTACACTGTGTAATTTTTTTAGTTGATTCTTAGCAAAAAACACTTAGTTCTTTCAAAAACAGATGTGCTCATTGATGTATATTTACTTCTTTCAAGTAATAAAGTATTCTCGTAAGTTTATAATCTGCCACTGAAAGTACATACGGGTGAGGGGTTCGAATGCCGGTCGCCATGTTGCCCCTCCATCTTGAAACTACATTAGCCAAAGAGGGACATACCTGTAAATTCAAGCTTCGCCTTTCGCGCTTTACACTCAGTGACACAGAGACGAATGCGAGGGGGAGATTACTCGCGACTGCCGGCAGATTTGAAAGATTGTTGATGGAGGATCACGCCTATTTTCGAGGACATGTAGCAGAGTCGCCAAGGAAGCGAAAGATAGAATTAAAACGTCAACGCGACAGGCAAATCAGCAAGACCAAAGTCAATAATGGAGTAACTTTTCCCAAATGGAAAGAGCTCATGAGGAGCAAAGATTTTAAAACGGACGCCGAAGTTGCCTGCTTTCCTCTCGGCAGGTAATCCAGCCTATATGTGTAAATTCGAAGTTTTATAGTTGCTTGTCTAACCATAGCATGGTTGTGCATAACGCCAGAACGACCTCTAGTATAACTTGCGTTACTTTTCCTCACGTCAATGGTGAAAAAGTATTGTTTACCTTGTAACATAAATCTGTGCTGCGACGGATTACAGGTGATAGTTTTAAAGGCGCAATTGGACGAAGTCGAACTGAAAGCCATGTTAATCTTGGAATAATACGGCCACCGTAGGAGTTAAAACGCCCTCGAAATTGAAAGGAACAGAAACTAATATTCACTGGGTAGTCATATACAATTTCACCGCTAGATGGGGGAAAATATCACACAGTGTAGCTTTAACAAAGAAGTTTGTGTCGTTTTAAATGCTAAATTTTCAAACGAACACTTTCAGGTTTCAACATTAATGGATCATAAGTTCATATGTGATAAACTACACTCTGTTAGGGCAACTGTGTGACATTATTACATTTGAAATGTGATTTATGCCCTTTTACAAAGTCTTGATTTTTTTGGGGGGGTCTACTAGAATAGGATTTCATGCTTTATGGACACCTCTATTCACAGTCTGTCAGTAACACTCTGTTTAGTTCCTGTCTCTATGAAGCCACTCCTTCTGAAAAGCACAATGTGCTCTGATTGGTCGGCTGGACCAGTGTGTTGTGATTGGTCAACCGCTTAGAGCGTGTTTGGGAAATATCACGGCCCTTACAATAACTGTGGTTGGGCGGGAATTATTTAAATGAGGAATATTGTGAACTATACTTTCTCACAAAAAACTCAAGACTACAATGGAGGCGTTTCAGGGATTTCAGAAACATTGTGCGCACTGATACAGAGAAAAACTCCCTTTGGAGTGACTTTGTATTTTGCAACCTTTTTCATTCTCAAACAGCAACATTACACACTAAAGTAAGTTGAAAATGAGAAAAAAGCACAATAGGTCCTCTTTAAGTATCTAAATCCACAATTGTGTCTATTCTACATGAAGTCCGACCCATAGCTTGTTTACAAGTAAACTGGAGTAGGATAAACAAAAGATCATACCCTCTAAACAGTGCTTGCCCTCATAAGGCCGATGGCATTCACAGCTAAAACTCCTCCATCCTGTCTTGACACATCTGCCTCTGTTCTGGCATGGGTTTTCCTTGCATTGGTCCCAGTCACCGCAGTCCTGTTTCACATTAAATTGCTTAATGGGAGCCCTCTGTCCCAATCCAGGCACCACTATGCGTGAATCCAACCACACATCCCGCATACATCCCAGAAAGCTTGAACCAGCTTGCTCTCCTCTTCCACCAATGTAGAGATCCTGTATCACAGTCAACTCTGATAGACCTGAACCCAATTCGGGCTCTGCTTGATCTATCTGCACTTCCATGTCACACAAGTCTCCAGGACAAGACGGGTCTCTAAGACTCAGCCCAAACATGCTGTTGTGCAGCGAGGCCTTCGCCGTGTGCCAGCGGCCATCGGAAACCCTCGCTGGGAGCTCTAGAAGAATGCTTTCCGTGTCCTGGGCTCTCTGCAATGTATGCCGTAGTTTTCCATCCACCAACTCCAGCGTAAGAAGCTGATCTTCAACTTGGCACTGGAGCAGAGTGGCCACTTCCTGCAATGTGCGAAAACTCAGAGTGACATTCAAGGGCTCAAAAGCGTTAGTGAGGATGGTCTGGACCTGGATAAATCCACTTTCTTCAAAAGAGAAGGTGGTGGACGTCTGGCATTTTGTTCCAGTTAAGCCCTCAGGGCAGATGCAGCTGTATCGATGCCGTCCTTTGTCCAGGTATGGATGGCAAGTGGCGCCGTTCGGGCACCAATGACGCTCACAGCCCAGCAGGACTACCATGCAGTTCGGCCCCCCATAGAGGTGTCCATTATAGCTCTCTTGGGAACACTGACATTTGAATTGTCCATCCTGATTCACGCACACACCACCATTCATGCACGGGTTTGTTTCACACCCACTGGAGACTCCTGAGGCAGAGAAGAAACAAGTTTCAAGACTTTGCATGAACATAATCAATACTGGTTGACTTCATATCTGACTTGGAGATATCACATTCACTCAAAAATGGAAATTATGTCATCATTTACTCATCCTTCATGTCGTTCCAAACCTGTATGACTTTGTTCTGTGGAACACATCAGAAGATGGAAAAAATGTGCAGCTGTTTGAAAGTCACTGGTGTCCTGTGATGTTTTGGACCCCATTGACTTTCATTAAATGAACTATCAAAAGACATTTTTTGAACTATCATCTCATCTGCATGAGTCATGCATGTTTGGACCGACATGAGGATAAGTAAGTGATAACAGGATTTTTGTTTTTAGGCAAATTACCACTTTAAAACATGTTTTCCCGTTACACATTATGTTTCTGGCCATGACAATTTGAGAGAATTTTTTTTTTTAAATCAACAAGAATTTCAGATTTTTGTAGTATTTGGTATGTTCTTTTGCTAATGACAGCATCACTGTAAAACACAACTTTCATTTAGTCAGACAAACACTATTTTAGGCTGATTGAACTATTGAATTTAGAAAGAGTTCAAAATTAAATAGTCAACTTAAAGTATGACCAACTTAAAATATTAAATAGCATGTGTTTTTGCTCAAAGCATGGGGACTTATTATGACATAAATATTTCAATTAGTATACAAAATAAAAATGTTCTACATCAATATTATCTAATGTTAATGCTCAGCTTAATGATTATTGAACTTGGATTCACCAGTAAAAAAAAGTAAAAAAAAATTTAGTTTATCAAAATTATTATATTATGTTTGATAAAAGAACAGACCAACTTTAATTGTTAAGTTGATACAACAATAAGTATAATCAAAAAGGTTTTCATGCTGCATGAACTGCAAAAGGTCAACAACAACAAAAAATCATGTTCTTCAGCATGATTTGAAAATCATCCAGAAAACATCTTGAGCTTTGATGGAAGCAAGCCAATCACAATCTCCAAGGCTGTTAAACTGTGAGGATTGATGCAAGAAAAGCATTATGCATTCTTAGACTTATTCCACAATGTTATTAACATGCCTATAACAATAACCTTCTACAAAAAGTACAAACAAGCAGGTTTTGATAATGTAATCCAGAACTATCCCACAAGATAAAATTGTTATTACCTGCATACAGCAATATCATCCAGAAAGATATGGCCGCACTTGACATGATTTTAGTTGTAAACAGACAGGAGACCTAAAACAAGCTCTGAAGAAGACAGGGCCGCTTCGTAAAACACCATTACCGCCAGAGACTTCCTTAGCTCGTCTTCATTCATCTGTGTTTAGGACTGACTGGCTTCAGTGGGTTCACAGCAAGTTTTAGGATTATGTTAATGCACTTACATGTGTAATGAACTGGTGTGAAGCCAGGGACGGGACAGGTCCCAAAGGCTAATCTGAGAGACTCACGCATCCACACCTTATGGACTTCAAATGCTCTGATAAGACCGATCTAAATGCAGTTATTAACTAATCTTAAGGCATCTTTCTTCACACAGCTGAGTTAAGGTTGCTCTGTGCCTGCTCAAAATTCTGAGTAAAGATGAAATACAGCATAAAAGACAGACTAAATTATGCCTGCTCTGACCCGCCTAAACAATATACAGATAAAATGGCTGTGTAAATGCATTTATGCCACCTCTGAGCAGCATTAAACAGTGTGTGTAAAGACACCTACTTGCCTTCTGTGCTGCCACCTTTGCAGAGTAAATTTGTAATTAGACAGTAGAACTTATAAAGCCATCATCCACTATTTAGATTTGAATGAAGATTATTTTCAAATGATGAGTTGGTGATTAAGTTTATTTTATGGTTTGAGGTAGGCCCACAGAATGTTATTTTGCAACAAAACGGTCATGGCACATATAGGGTGGATATTCTTAATCACCCTTTTACCTGTTGCGACAAAGTTGGAATTAGAAGCGTGTTAGAAAGAAATAGCCTTGAACACCGGCGTGACTCGCGAGACAGAATACATACTGTAAAGAAAAAGATAACATGTGGTCACTGTATAGGCTAATTCACATATAAAGTGTGTAAAATTATAAATTATGTTCGAACTTTTGACTATTCGAAATTTTGTTAATATTTACAATTTTATTTATTTATTTATTTACTATACATAGCCTAAATAACATAGGCTACATATTTACATTGAAAACATCATATTTAATAAAAATTAATAGTTCAATTAAATATGATGTATATAATCATTCATAAATAATAACTGTACTTGTGTGTGCATTGTTGAACTTGAAGCAGGGATTTCCATTCACCAAATAGGCAACTACATTACCCATAATGCTACGCGTCTTATGGACAACGTCGTTTCGCATTCATTGTTATTAATATAATTATTATTGTTTATAAATGAAAATAATACATTATTAACTTTCATTAAATTACAAGTTATACATAGGAGTTATTCTCGTAGGATGAATTCGCTTTATATGTAAACCAATGAAACAGGAAGACCTTTCGCCTTTAGCCAATGACAAAACAGCTTGTTGAGACGTCGGAGCCCTGGACGATGGAAAAAGGACATACTACGCGTCTTATAATCTTATAATTTTGTTTGTTTGTATACAAAGGCAAAACAAGACACCTCTTCAAAACACCACCGCATTTTTAATCTTTTTAAAGGTAAGACTGGAACTGAGAAACAAGTCGCTCTTCGCGGTTTGCCATGGGCCATTTTAGGGTCGTTTGTCAACGCACTCCTGTTGTGGAGGGGCCCTGTGGGAGCATGACATAATGGGGGGCCGTAAGGGGTAGTTCACTTCAGATTTGCATTGTTCTCATTTGCATTGCACTAGATTTAGTAATGTATGTACAATGTAATGCACTCTGACAGTATTGTAATGTGTTTGTTTCGTTTGTGTAATTTTCCTCACCCAGTGCAAGACTGCAAGCAAAACGTCATGATATATGACGCTGTCAATGCTTCGTTCTGTCTGAAGTTACTAACTCCACATATACTATAGGCTCGGCGTGTGACATGATTACATTATTTTGACAACTGAAAGCGCTGGTAAATGCATAATAAACTATAATCGTTTATTCTAAATTTGCTCCAGTATGGGCCAAAATATGCCCCATAGTTTTTCTAGTTAATAGATTTTTGTTGTTGTTGTTGTTTCCACTTTGAAATGAACCAGAGATGATCTCTAGGATTTACTTAACACAAATGTACCATTTATTTGTGTTTAAAATTTATTTATTTTTTTGTTTTGACATTTATATTTCCATTATAATGTATGTGAAAGTTTAAATAAATAATAGTATGTATTTTTAAAATAATCATTTATAGTGTATCCTGACTGAAGGAATAGGTTCATTTGTAAAATATTTATTTAAGGGTGAAGATTCTGAAGTTAGTCTGTGATAAGCAAAATATGTTTTTCAATAGATGGAGGCGATGTGAAACCATCATATATTGTTAATTTGTTCTTATGAGTCATTCTGAATGACTAGATTTAGCAATATTCATAATGAATGCCATGACAGCACACATTTTTAAAATTGTAATACATAAATTGCCATACATACAAAAAGCAGCAGGTTGTACTCCAATGTAATACAATACCTATAAACAGATTAATGCAAAATAGTTGAATACATAAATGTATTTGTTTACCCCAGTTTTGCCCAAGTACTAAAGAATCAGTGTTTGTGCATTGTAAGTCTGTTTTTCAGCTCTAAAAATGGAAGTTTTGTGTTGAAAACCCTAAACATGAAGAAGAAAGTCAGTCCATCCCAGCAGTCGAAAGTGAAGGATATCAGTAGCACAGAAACACAGGAGACAACATGTGATGGACCAACGGCGTGTGATGCCAGCAGCGATGTTGACCTGGCCAATAAAGATTCTTCGCAGGAAAAGAAGCATCTGCAAATATCCCAAAGTGATGGCTGTTTCCTGAAGTTCTTGAACGAAGACCGTCAGAAACTGCCATCATTCTGTGACATAACTCTAATGGTCAGTGGGAAGATGTATCATGCCCACAAGGTGGTTTTGGCTTTTGGCAGTGGCTATTTTCATGCCAAATTCAGTGAAACCCCCGAATTGCACCATGTTACCATTGATAACATAGAGGGCTCCACCTTTGGACACTTGCTCAACTTCCTGTACACATCTGAATTTGAAGTTTCAGAAAGCCAGATTCCTGCTCTGACCGAGGCTGCCTGTTTTCTGGATATGATGGAAGCTGTAAATCTTTTATCAAAGTGGGTGACACCAGCTCACGCTGATGAAGTCAGTGATGTTCAGCGGGTTCCCCAGGAGACCCCAGATGTCCCGCATGTCCAAACTTCAGTAGGAGCCAAGTGCTCCTTTTGCAGTCGCACATTCTGCTACAAGAAATCTCTGGAGAATCACCTGGCCAAGACGCACAGCGCTGATTGCCATGTTGAGGAAGAGCAAAACATGGCAAGCTCATCCGCGGTCACTACCCGCCGATCTGGCCGTCAGAGGAGGACCCCTGCTAAATTTGAGAGCCAGGAGAGCGGAAATGGCCACGCACTGTCTGGAAAACCCAGTCAAAAAACTCCAAAGGATGACGATGCTACCTTTGAGGAGCAGGAGGAAGAGGATGACGAAAGTGAGGAAGAGCAACGGAATGAGCAGGGAGAGCAAAGTATTAAGGAGGGGCGAGAAGAAACCTCCAGTGCTGTGGAGGTCGAGGAGGCAGAACGTGAAGACGGTGAGAAGCAAGAGGAGGAGCATGTGGCTGAACTCAGTGAGGCCGGAGAGCAGACCGAGACCCAGAAGGAGGCCGAACCGAGATCAACTCGTGCTGTTGAGGAGCAAAGCCAAGCGACGGAGGTCACCGCTCATGTCTTCCCGGAGGGACTGGCTCCCATTGTGGTCCAGAGCGCTAACAAAAAGACTCTGAAGTGTCCCAAATGTGACAAGACCTTTGATCGCATAGGTGAGAACCGTAAAGGCTGACGGATGTAATCGGTGACTTCTCTTAATTTATTTTCACAATACATTAATAATGCAGTTCAAATATATTAAAACTGTAAAATATTATTACAGTTTAAATCTTAATTCAATAACTATTTTCTGTAACACTTTAGTTTAGGGTCCAATTCTCACTATTAACTATTTGCTTATTAGCATGCATATTACTAGGATATTGGCTGTTTATTAGTACGTATAAATCACATATTAATGCCTTATTCTGCATGACCATATTATACATCCCTTAATCCCAATAGCTAAACTGAACTACCGTACTAACTATTAATTAGGAGTTTGAGGCAAAAGTTGTTGGTAATAGTTAATAGTGTGAACTGGACTATAAACTAAGTGTGACCCTATTTTATATTATAATATGTTTTAAAATGTAACTTATTCCTGTGATCAAAGCTGAATTTTCAGCATCATTACTCCAGTCTTCAGTGTCACATGATCCTTCAGAAATCATTCTAATATGATGATTTGATGCTCAAGAAACATTTATTATTATTATCAGTGATGAATACAGTCAAGCTGCTTAATGTTTTTGTGAAAACTGTGATATTTATCACTTGTATACTTACTGAATAAAAGTATTACATTTAAAAAAATAAATAATTACCGATCCCAAACTTTTGAACGGCTGTGTGCATAATATGACGAGAATACACCTCTTCTATGATGAGCATGTTTTTAGTTTATTAATTAAAGTGTATATTTGATATTTTTGACCATAAAGTCAAAAATGTCAGGGCAATACTACTGACTGTCCTGATATTATAAGGAGGAAGTAGTTTGCATTTCTTTTATTATTATTTGGATAAAAAAAAGAAAGAAAGATTAATGCCATTTTGTTGTTCATGTAATAGCTTTGTCTTAATAACTGCTTTGCTTTTCCTCATTTTGTAGGTAAATACGAGAGTCACACCAGAGTACACACCGGAGAAAAACCTTTCCAGTGTGACATCTGTCTTCAGTGCTACTCCACCAAATCAAACCTCACTGTGCACAAGAAGAAGCATGACAGTGATACGCCCGTCCAGAGGAAAGAGCACAAATGTCCCTTCTGCAACAAGCTTCATGCCAGCAGGAAGACTCTCAGCAGACACGTGAAGAGGTGAGTGGGGATCCCGTCCCAATCCCGGATTTCACTGAATCGGAATCAGAGGAAAGATTGTGACCATTTCTAAGCCACAATTTCTTCCAGTAAGCTTTTGAAATTAAAACATATTTTGGTATCCACATATGTATGTATGCCTTTGGTGAGCAGCTGAACAAAACAACAAAATCTGAGTAATTTATTAAATCTTGGGTAGGTTCACAGAGAAATCCTAAAATGGCCTGGACAGTTTTATTGGCAACTTCTAGAAGTGGTTAAAAATGATTCCATTTCAAGCAAGTGATTCTGGTTCACAGTCGCTGATTCAGCCAGTTTGAATAATAGAGAAAATGAATCATTCTCCTGTTTTGTGTCACTATTTGTACCGCAACGAGAATGGACAAAAAGAAAGAAAACCAGAGGATTATGTGAAGTGGTCAGACACAAGATTATAGCCAAGCATGGACAATCTCAAGGTTGCAAGCACATCTCCATAGACCTTGATGTTCCTGTTTTCACCACACATAATGTTATCAAGAAGTTTAATGCCCATGGCGCCGTGAGGGAAACCTTGATGCAAGATTGCAGCAAAAAGTAGCTGATATCTGCAATCTGCCACACACATTCAAGCCGAACTTCAGACACAACGACAGTCTCAACTCAGCGAAAGGGGATTCTACTCTATAGGAGAGCCGGGAGAACCCCGCTTTGCGCTTGAACATGCCTAAATATTTCAGGGAGAACGTCCTGTGGACAGATATTATGACTGATATTACCCCAACTTTGAGAAAAATGTGCATTTCAAATTTTAACATATGAACGAATTACCAAATGTGTGTTCTTATGGGCTTCATTTTCTTCATGTACAATATCATTTGATATCATGAAATGTGACTTAAATCAGAACAAGAAGTTGGTTCATACCATCTTTTCGAGGTATGACTTTCTTCTGCAGAATACAAAGGAAGATATGTTGAGGAATGCTGGTAACCAAACCGTTATAACCATTATATGTTTTGACCATACAATGGAAGTCAATGGGACCAACATTCTTCAAAATATCTTATTTTGTGTTGAAAATGAAACTCATACAGGTTTGTAACGACTTGAGGGTGAGTAAATGATGCCAGAATTTTCATTTTTGGGTGAACGATCCCTTTAATAGATGGCAGTTATGTATTCTGTGTCTACTAAATGAATAAATGCATTTCCACAGTTATTAACATTGTAAACTTAGCAAATCTTTAGCTGAAGGAGTAACTGTAAATTTGACATCTTTCTCTCTTTCTTACTGCTGTAAGTTCATTTCTCTATATTTTGTCCTCTTTTGGAAAGTTGTTGAAACGCTATCATGAATTTTTTCTTTTCCCACTGAAGAATCATGTTTGCTGTAGTCACACATTTACCACTTTACAAATTCACCCATCTATGATGACTTCCGCTTCTGAGAATCCTGGAAATAGACAGCAAATGTGTTTTGCTGTCACTTGCTGTAGTTTCCAGTACATCTTCTGAACTGTTGTTTTGGTGATGAAATGCACCTTGTCTGCTTACAGATTTCACCCTGACCACCTCCAGGAGTTTCTCACTCAGAAGAAGAAGAAGAGTGAAGGCTGGAAATGTGACGTGAGTCATTTGCCTTATTTATTTTTATACACTACATTCAAATGACCACAAAAAGCTGAAGTGAAATTCTGTTTGCAAACAATTTTACAGTTGCCTGTATCATTTCTTTAACATTACAGATCTGTCACAAGTCCTTCAGTCGTCGTCCCCATCTGGAGGAGCACATGATCTTACATTCACAGGACAAACCCTTCAAGTGTGCCTACTGCGACGAGTACTTCAAGTCACGATTTGCCCGGTTGAAGCACCAAGAAAAGTTCCATTTGGGTAAAGCTTTACCTTTCTTTTTTGTGCTAATGAACAGCACCAAAAGCGTTTAACTTGTATTGGACCCAGAGAATTCCTTTAAAGGAACACTCCACCGTTTTTTGAAATAGGGCTTATTCACCTTCTTTCCCACATTTAGATAGGTGGGCAAATGCATTTTTGTCTCAGTGCATGCATTGTTTTAGTTTGACAGGGTCGGCGTGAGCTTAGCTTAGCATAATGAATGGAATCCTTTGTTGCCAGCTAGCATGTCCTGAGTAAAAGTGATATAAAAAAATAAAAAAACCTACCTAATTACTTCTTGTGGCCTGCGTATTCACAACAAGTACAAATAGCGATGCAGATTAACACTAGGTGATTTCCTAGGCAGATATTGACTTATATATTAAGGACTATATTAGGGGGAAGCACAGGCGAAGCACTGCTACTTGGGCGTGATATCTCTGCGCCCAAGTAGCAGTGCTTCGCCTGTGCTTCCCCCTAATATAGTCCCATGTCAAAATCTGCATAGGAAATCGCCTAGTGTTAATCTGCATCGCTATTTGTACTTGTTGTGAATACGCAGGCCACAAGAAGTAATTAGGTGTTTTTTATTTATTTTTTTATATCACTTTTACTCAGGACATGCTAGCTGGCAACAAAGGATTCCATTCATTATGCTAAGCTAAGCTAGCGCCAACCCTGTCAAACTAAAACAATGCATGCACTGAGACAAAAATGCATTTGCCCACCTATCTAAATGTGGGAAAGAAGGTGAATAAGCCCTATTTCAAAAAACGGTGGAGTGTTCCTTTAATGTTGACAAAATGTCCAATATCCAGGACCCTTTCCTTGTGACATCTGTGGTCGTCAGTTTAATGACACAGGGAACCGCAAACGTCACATCGAGTGCACACATGGGGGGAAGAGGAAATGGACCTGCTTTCTGTGTGGCAAATCGGTTCGAGAGAGGTAAGAAGCTGCTGTTATGCTCAAAACACTGATATTACCAAACCTGTATGCCAGTGCGATAATGGTTGGGTGTTTTATTCAAAAACAAGCTCTCTCAGCTTATCTTTGAACATATTTTCAGGACAACCCTCAGAGAGCATCTGAGGATCCATAGCGGGGAAAAACCTCACCTGTGCAGCATCTGCGGACAAAGTTTCCGTCACGGGAGCTCCTACAGGTCTGTGAGAGTGCCGAAATACTACATACAAGAAACGTGGTTCACATAAAAAAAAAATTCTGAGAGAAATTGTGCAGATGAATAGTTAAGCAAGCTTCTATGAACATATTGAACTTTAATTGCATATATGCACATCTTCTGTTTTTGAAGGAAGTCTCTTATGCTTACCAAGGCTGCAAAAATACAGTTAAAACTACAATATTGTGAAATATTATTAAAATTTATAATAACTTTTAATATATTTTAAAATGTAATTTATTCTTGCAATTCAAAACTGAATTTTCAGCATCATTACTCCAGTCTTCATTGTCACATGATCCTTTAGAAATCATTATAGTTTTATTTATCACCAGTGTTTGTTACCTGATGTTTTGTCTATATTTTAGGCTTCACCTTCGTGTTCATCATGAGGACAAGCGCTATGAATGCGAGGAATGTGGCAAAACTTTCATTCGCCATGATCATCTAAAGAAGCACAAAAAAATTCATACAGGTATTTTTCAAATTCAGTCAAATGGATGTCAGCCATAATGTGATGCCTTAAATGTCTAGATGGATGGATGACTCACTAGGATTTAAAACTGTCGACCCCCCCAAAAAAATGATCACCCTCATGTCTTTCCACACCTGTCTGACTTTCTTTATTATGTGGAACATAAAAGAAGATACTATGAGGAATACTGGTAACCAAAGAAACTCTCTCGGCTCCCATTAACTTCCATTGTATGGTCAAAAAATATCATGGAAATCAATTGGAACTGAAACTGGTAACCAAAATGTTCATTTTTGGATGCCCCTCATTTTGGACTATCCCTTTAAGGCCAAAAACAGTGAAATCCACCTTAAAACTTTTAAACGAAGCTTTATGTGCTCTATAAGTGTGTATTGTAGGATTATAGTCTTGTAACATTTGTTTTGTGTAGGCGAGAGAGCGCACCAGTGTGAAGAGTGTGGAAAATGCTTCCGCCGTGCCGATCACCTGACTGTCCATTATAAAAGCATTCACCTGGGAGAGAAGATCTGGCGAAGGCATGTGAACTCACACACACACACACACACACACACACACACACACACACACACACACACACACACACACACACACACACACACACACACACACACACACACACACACACACACACACACACACACACACCAATTTCAGAAACAAAAACATTGTTTTTGTGACGATACATGCAGTCTTTGTTATGCAATACAAAATAATGCCCGCAGTTGATGTTGGTTGTGTGAGATCTGTGATGTCATGATCATGTACTGTAATTTGACAGGTATAAAGCAGTGTTGCATCAGTGTCAGGTGTGCAAGAAAGAGTTCAGGGGGAAGACCAACCTCATGTCACATTTCAGAACACATTCAGGTAAAATACACTATACACTACAAATTAATACCTTTATTCAGCAAGGATGCATTAAAAATAATCAATAGTGACAATAAAGACATTTATAATGTTAAAAAAGATTTCTATTTCGAATAAATGCTGTTCTTTAAAATAAAAAATAAAAATGTATCACGGTTTCCACAAAACAGACGATGATAAGAAATGTTTCTTGAGCAGCAAATCAGCATCTTAGAATGATTTCTGAAGGATCATGTGACACTGAACACTGGAGTAATGATGCTGAAAATTCAGCTTTGTCATTACAGGAATAAAACATCAAACAGTTATCATAAAAAAATGTTTAAAAAAAAGTCTTTACAATAGGTTTTTACTGTCCTTTTGAGCAAAAAAAATGCAGCCTCGGTGAGCATTATAGACCTTTTTCAAAAAGATTTAAAATTCTTGCCGACTTTTTGAACTGTAAATCTTTAATGGCAAATTCGTGGCATTTCTGCTACACAGTTTTTTCTGATCCGATATTTCGCTGTCCTCAGGTGAGAAACCCCATCGGTGTGTGATCTGTAACCAGACCTTCCGCATCAAGAAGACTTTGACCAAACACATGGTCATTCACTCGGATGTACGCCCTTTCAACTGCCCGCACTGCAGTGCTACCTTCAAGCGTAAGGACAAGCTGAAGTACCACGTGGACCACGTTCACAGCGCCCGCCTGCTCGACCAGCAACAGCAGAACATGCCTGTGCCCGCCGCTAGCAAGCTGACCGAGCCGTTGCCGTCAAACGAAACACCCAAACCATACCACACCGCGTCTAAGACTGTGCTGCAGAGTGTGGCGGCTGATGTCTGCGTTCCCGTGACACTCGTCCCCGTCCAGATGACTGAGGACACGGTGCACGGGGCGCCACACGGCGTCCAGCAACAGCAGACGGGCTACCAGTCCGCCACTGACCTAGTGTTCTTAGAGAAGTACACCCTCACGCCTCAGCCCACCAACATAGTGCACCCAGTGCGGCCGGACCAGATGATGGACCCTCGAGAGCAGTCGTACTTGGGCACACTATTGGGACTGGACTCGGCTTCATCTGTACAAAATATGTCTAGTGCTGAACATACTCATTAATTCGCAGCACATCAGTGCTATTACATACACGTTATTCTTCACATCACATGAATTCCTTTTTGGTCTCTTTGTGCTGTTCTCACAGACATGGTTCACTCTAAAATGCATTCACTATTGTAATTCAAAGCAGAAAATAGTTTGGAACGACATGACGGAGAATAAATAATGACAGAATTAAAAATGTTCCTACCTTTAATAATTGAAGTGAACAGCTGATAATGAATTGAGGATTCTATCATCCACATCCACTATAAACTTTGACTCTAAATGGAATCTGTGTGTAAATGTCTCCTTTATAAGCCGATTGTGTTCATATATCTGACAGATAACTGCAGTGCTGATGAGTTATTATATATGTGTCAAATCTTCTCAAGTAATTCTCCACCCCTAACCAAAGTAAATGATGAAATGAGCGCACAGCTCTTTTGCTTGTGTTCTTGTAAATAAAGCATCCTGGAACTCTTGAGTTCAGGAAGTGATTTTATACTGCTTGTTCTAGTCGTTTGTTGTGTTTTGGGTTTTTTTTTTGTCTGGCTGTTCAGTCACATGGTGGGATGTTGGAAAAAAGTTTTAGAGACAACAATTATGACCACTTTCTTTGGGAAACCAGTTTTATACTGTTTGCTGTATGAATTATATCTGTTTAAACCTGCACAGCCTGACATAGGAAATAATAGTCTGAAAAAAAAAAACACTTTCTTTTTAATAGAATAGTTTATTGAACCTTTCGACAAAATCTAAAATAAAATAAAAACAACCTAAGTTTGCATGTGTTTTATGTTGAGTATCATATTAATACTTCAGGCTTTTATTGCTCATGCATTAGGATTTAGTAAGAAAATGCGATTGGTGCTGTTGCTGATATTTATGTGGCCACAAAATAAGATGAAATTCTGATAACTTGTAATGTAAATAAATTCATCTTTATAACAGTCCAGCAGACTACTGACACAATATCAGTTAACACTCTATATCTCCCAATCATTTCTTTGTTAGATGATGTTTGTTCTGCAATTATTTAGTTTTCCAACAGCATTTCCTGTCCACAGTTTGGATATATTCATGCAGCTCTCCGTTTGTCCATTCACGATTCACTGCGCAGGAAACCAGCTCAAACACATGGATAAGATTACAACTAAATCTGACCTGTGACACACAAAAATGAATACATAGTTGACAGAGTTGCACAGTAAAGTCAGCAGTAGACCAGAGCTAATGTGGTACATGTTGGAGGGACAGTATTTGCCCATTTCAGTCTTTCGAGTCACACTGCCTCCCTGTGGTCAAATATCAGCAGTTCTCTTGTTCAACAGTTGAAAGTTCAGAGCCTTTATTGTCATATGCACAGTTCCCTGTACAATTAAATTATTCTGCTTTCCACAAGAATAAAGTATTAAGATAAGAAGTAACATGTAAATTACAAGTATAGGCAACAAACAGTGCAATAATAGTGCAAATATAGTACAGTAGCCTATAGTTGTGTAGTCTGAACAGGTCGCATGCGGAATATGAATGTGACGACAGTAGCCTATGATGAGGAGTCCGTGTTGAAATATTTTTATAAATAAATAACTTAATTTAAACTTAAATAAATTTTTATAAATAAGAAATAAAACTATTTCTTAGACGTCCTGCATTTATATATGTAGCCTACCTTTTGCCAGTTTGTGTTGGGGTGGGAACTGGGAAGAGTCTTTAATAGCGGAACTGGCTCTTCTGTGGACTCTGCGGTGGAAGCTAGATGTTCTGCAAGGAGGGTAAAGGTATCTAATGATGCTCTCAACAGTCTTTACCACTCTCTGTGGGCACTTACGGTCCATTTCTGTGGTAGGCTACTACCGTACCACACTGTGATACAACTGGTCAGGATGCTCTCAATCATCAGATCCTTCTGTCCACCCTCTCATCACTGGGCATCATAGGAACTCCACTTGACTGGTTTAAATCCTTTCTAACAGGAAGGTATTTCAGGGTTGTCTGGAGAGGGGAGGAATCCAAAGCACATCAACAGATCATGGGAGTTCCTCAGGGTTCAGTTCTTGGGTTGTAATTCTTTTCCAAATACACTACATCACTGGGATCCATCACACAGCCACATGGTTTCTCCTACCATTGCTATGCTGATGACACGCAGCTGTACCTTTCATTTCAACCAGATGATCCCACAGTAGTTGCACAAATCTCAAGTGGTCTGGCGAACATCTTGGATGAAAGAACATCACCTGCAGCTCAGCCTGGCAAAGACTGAGCCACTCTGTCTCTACAGCATGATTTCACCATCCAGTTAGGTACATCATCAATTACCCAATCATTTTTTCATGATTACATGTAATCTCACAATGGCATTAAATTATATATAATTGATTCTCTCTAATACTTCTTTTTATCTTTTACATTTTTCTTTCTATAAAAGTCTAGTGCTTATATCCGAATTATTATTTGAATTATCACTCAGTGACTCATTTAACCGTGTATTTCTGTCTTTGGAAGGCTTTTGTCTTTTTAAAACACATTAAAATGTACAAATTCACATCATTTCATATTTGCATGCAATGCAGGGATAATTTCTTTCTCTTTGTATTTTTATATCAATATTGTACAAGATCATCCTATTCAAATCAATGTTATCAATAAGTTAGGTCAAAAGTAATCTAAAAGTAATCAAAAAGTAGTCTGATTACATTACCTTAAATGTGCAATGTAATGGATTACGTTACTAACTACAATTTGTGTCATGTAATTTGGAATCAGTACTGACTACAATTTGAGAGTAATCTACCCACATGATAGACATCTGGTAGGATTTGTTGATCCAAAGCAACTCTGAAGTTCATCTTTTTCACATTTGACGTGTTTTTGTGTCTACTGTTATTTCTTTGGTTCCCAATCTGGTGCTTAATTAAAAGTGCGTGTCTCTGCCTGAAAGTTGGCATCAAGAACACTGAGGCAGAATACATACCCATGATGATCTTTTTTTCATACAGAAACAAATCTCCATCAGTTGCCAAATATCCACCAGAAACATCTCCAGATGCTCCTTTAAGGGTGTTTTTCCTTAGTTTTCTGATCTGATGTGGGAAATTACATTCATGTGCATGTTTTGTCTGTGTATTATTTCTGTTCTTTGGATCTGAAGTTAAAATGATTCAGTCACTGCTTTGCTATCCTAATGCTGCACAATTACTAAATCTAGTTCGTTAACAACCACTCTTGTAGGTAGTTAACTAAACATTATCAACTCATATACTACTACTAAACACCTGTAACTGTCATACTTTATATTCGCATTCAGTGGCTACTTTTATGGACTTCCAAACCAGATTTTACCAAAACAATACCAAGACTACGATTCAGTACTTCAGAGATTATCTTTTTAAGCTCTGAAAAACGTTAAAGTACGGAGAACCTTAGAATATTAGCCGAAAAACAATAAAAGCAGACGGACACATAAACCCAGAAACATCTGGATTCCAGATGAGGACAGCCTTCACATTCCTCAAGCTGAACCCATAAAACACACACAGACACATATGTACTCCAAGCATGTCACAATAAAACTATATTTATAAATTAAAAAAAGAAATCTCCTTAACATGGTTCTTCAAAAAATTCTCCCAATACAATATTGCTGACAAACACTGAAAAATATATTCTCAGTAAAAACAATTTCCGTGAATAATGAAATATCTTCAAGAGACATTTACTGAGAGTAAAAATGTAAAAAAGGACAAAAAAAAAAAAGTTAAGAACCTCCTAATATGCGCTAAAACAGGGCAGATGACAACAGGCATTTCTCTTCAAACTTTGACATTTACGTCCTTGGTTGGACTACATTCACCTTGAAACCTCACACCCATATAGTGTTGTAACTAAATCCCATTCAATTATTGCTATTTCTCTCAAAATCTCTTTTTTTTTGTCCATCCATAAGAGGAAATCTTTCCATTTTCTCCAATAACACGTTTCCCAACTATTTTGAGGTGATTTTGCTCAGTATTTAGTTAAAAAAAAAAGTCTTAATCTGTTCTTGTAAGCAGGAACTGATGTTTTCCTATGCTTTAGTAGACTAATTCTAAGACCTAAGTATTGTTGGGGCTCACAAGCTATTGATTTTTAGGTCAGCACTAATCCTAATTCTAATGGGTTGCACTAGTAGGCCACATTTTTTTTGTAATCCATAAGGCAAAAAACTGTTTGGGCACTTCTGCTTGTAAGTCACATGATGTCGACGAAGAACTCCCCGTTGGCTGTGTTGCAGGAGCGGCGGGAGCCTGTGAGTTCGGGGGGAATGCTGGCGAGAAGGCGGGAGGACGGCGACCCCGGGCCGGCTCGTGCGGATCCCTGCTTCAGGCTGTAGCTGTGAGATCGTGAGCTTCGCACACTGCCCTCGCTGGGTGCCGCCGCCGAGCGCTCGCTGGGGGCTCTGTCTCTGCGGAAGTCAAACTCATGAGCGTCGACCATTTCGCCTCCGCCCCCTATCCTGAAGTCTCCAGCTGCGGTCTTCCCCTCAGTCCTGCTCCAGCTGCAGTTTGAACCGCTGCTCCCTATGGACAGCAACGTTAAAGAAAGTGAGACGCTACTTAAATGAGTTGGGGCCGCACAATATTTGAAAATGACATTGTGATATTTAGTTTTTCTGCAATGTATATTGTGACATGAAAAAAATACAGGAAGCTTCATCAGATGACTTGAAATGCTCCATTTGGAAAATAATGAATCATTCTAGAATGATAGGGCTGATTTTTGGGGGGAGTGCATCAAAATAAAAAATAAAAAGCTGAAAATTTATTTTTTACTCTAAAGACTTTAGGTGCGAAATCCTTTAAGTGCTGAACGATTGGAGAAAAACTTATATTTCAAGTTTTCATAGGCCACATTCACACTGTTTTGGACCAATTCAATTTGACTATAAAATAATCATAATTATTAGTTTTATTGAGATTATTCAATATATTAAACAAAAAAGAAATCCATACATCCATACATAGATCTTAATTTCATTTTTAAACGGTATACCATCAAGCTTTCATCATCAAGCATACCAACATACTTTGTTGAACCTGGAACAACATTCCTGTCTGAATATTTGGTCGTAACCATATCACTACCCCTAAACCTATTGGAACCAATATCTTATCCCTAAAATCAAGGGAGATGACATGTGAATAACACTGACTACGTTTACAAGCTGTCAATATTCGGGTTATGGTCGGGTTAAGGTCACTATATAGGTTTCTGAAACATTCGGAATAACCCGTTTACATGCGTGAGCAGAGAGAGTTACTCCTGTATACATGGAATTTGTAATCAATTGGCAATATCCCGATGTAAACAGCGACGCACGGTTAGCGTCTGGACGTACGGACAACCTTAAGACGCCATATGCGTCATTTCCGATTCTTCTTCCTGTATCCAAAGACAACAACAACAGCAGCAGCACGCGGATAATGAATAGTTCGGGGCAGATAGCGATCGCCTTTGTTTGTGCTTTCCTCCTCGCTCCAAAAGTGTGGTGCTGTGCTGCGTCTCGCCATGTTTACCTCTACTTCTTGTTTACTTCCGGTATACTGCACGCGGGTTTTTGTATGCGCCGTCTCTACTCAAAAGACCAAGATTCCTTGCGAATAGAACATGCGCAGAACACAAATCAATGTTCCTTTTGATGGGGATATGCCGATACGCGTTTACATGACCAAATATTCGGGTTAGAAAAGGGGTACCCCCAGGGATCACATCCGGGTTTTTAAAAACCGGGATATGAGCATATCTGGGTTTTTGCCGGTGTTTACATGGCCGTGCGCGACCGGGTTATTGCTAATATTCCGGTTTTGAACGGGTTATTGGCTGCATGTAAACGTAGTCAGTGATGTAGAAGCACCTAACCTTGGTTGTAAGCCTAAACTTGACAAACTGTAAACTTGTCCTTCAAATCTGATTGGTTGATTGGAATGTTGTTCCAGGACCAACAAAGATGTTGATCCAGGAACATGTTGTACTTGGTGAAATCAGGTTCACCATAAAGAATCCGAGCCGTTCTGAGACTCATGAACAACATCTGTTGTTTGCGCTTCACTGGTAGCACATGTATTCACCAAGGGTTGCATTGACTAGTCGACTTAAATGTTCTGCCATGATGCTTTAAGCTTGAAGTCGACTTGTCAGCTCAAGGTTAAGGCTTATTTGTTAATTTATGACATCATCAGCGACTTGTTGACTTGAATCACATAAATGTGTTAAAAAGTCGTTCAACCCCTAGTATTTACTTACTAAAACCGCAGGCTGCAGGGTTGATCAAATTGCACTAAACCGTATGGCAAAAACTATTTTATTTCGATATGTCGTGCAGCGTGATTTGAGGTTACTCACCTTCACTGTGCTGGCTGCCTGCGCTGCCTCCACCGGCTTCAGAGTAGCTGTGAGCGGCGTCCGCATGGGGATGGGCTGTTGGGTACTGATAAGGGAACGCGGCAGGCCAGGGAGCTTCAGCGGGGTGAAGCAATGGAGCAAGAGTGTCCTGATCAGACGCCCCGCTGGAGCCGTCATGGTCATTCAGAGAGAGATGGGCCATGTCTACAACAAAAGACGGTCCAGTTGATAGAGTGTCGACAAAATGCAAACCTGAATGTACAGTGACGGCAACTTTCACTGGGACAGATGGAAGTTCAGGGCCATGAATAGCTGGAGCCTGAAATAGAATTTTCCCTCGTACTGACAAGCCTACACTAAACATAGCAGTAGAATATTTATATAGCTACATAATCAAACAGAAAATTCGTAAATTCAACATCTGGACTAATAACAACTCAAATCCAAATAGTGGTTTAAAATCCCCTACTAGCTTACAATGAAAGAACGCATTTGTTTTATAAAAATATACAATGGGCAGGGACCATATGTAAACTGTGATATTTCGTTGTGTTAAAGGATTAGCTCAGCCCGAAATTTTAGGATAGGATATATTATAAATTATGTTCATCCGAACCCAAATGACTCTTTCTTCTGTGGAGCACAAAAGGACATGTTTAGACGAATCTCCGAACAACTCTTCTGCATAAAATGAATGCATATTGAAACCACCAAGCCATGTGACTTGTGTTGCAACTTGCTTGAGGCCCGTTGAATCTGACGGAGAGAGAGATCACTCTGATCTCAGCACAGACTTCTGCGGGGACAGGGGTGAAATCACGTTTCCCCCTTGGTAGAAATCGCATTCTGGGGGGTGAAGGTCCCCCTCGGTACACTTTCACGATTAAAATTGCAGGGGCTCAAGAACTTACTTCGCGGCTGTTAAAAAAAGTAAGTTCTATATAGTATGAATGTTTGTAGTATGAAAGTAATCCGGACATCACCTACCAGCATCAGTTGCGTCGCTTCACATGCTATATAGTAGTGAAGTATTCGAGTTTGGACGCAGCGCTAGTATCAATTTCCCTTTTTGAATGACAAATCAGGCTGCGTTCCAGTCCACTTTTAGACACGCACTTGCGAACTTCCCTAAGCACTTCCCCTCGGGGGAATCCCTGGCCCTGCCGCCATTTTGAAGTGCGTTCCACTTCGTGAAGTGGAAGAGGGAAGTTTTATGGACAGACCCTCGCTCCCTCGATTTTGTCTACTTCATATGTACACGTCAGGCAGCTCCATATACCATAATGCAACACGATTGTGACATCAACGCATATTGCGTTTAATTTACCCCACCACAAACAACTCTATGATATATTAATTATATAAAAAATAAAATAAAAAACACACCTATATACATATAGAATGCTGCATTAAACAAAAACAATAAATCAACCCCATAGTGGATTCTAAGTGATCAAGGGCTTGGCACGTTCCAATTCAGCTTATTGCAAAGGTTCCGCCAGTAGTGGGCACTTATGCAACGACGTACATCCGAGTGAACGAGACGGAGGGAAGTTAGTGAGTGAAGGGCATGACAATTTTGGACTGGAACGCAGCCCCAATTTCCCTTTTTGAATGACAAATATAGACTACTGCCACCTGCTGGTATGGAGAGTTATGGAGTGCTAGTTGACAGTCGTCTTTGACGTGTGTTAAAGTGTAACGTTTTGGCCTAGCTGCAGGAAACGCGAGTCGACACCACAGTCGGTTTTGTCTGCGCTAATAACCTACAAAAAGATCCAGACAGGATCTGGCTATGCCATATGATGGCTTTGTGAGAGGATTGAAATTTAAAGCAAAAGCTCTCAGATGGCAAGTCACATGCCACATATTCAAACCATAGGACCACTTTAACTTTTTCATCCATTTCACATTTCCCTGGTCACAGTATGGTTTTATTGTCTGGTAAAGAACAGCTCAGAGATCCATATTTTATGATCTGGTCCACAGAAGAATGAAAGTCCTACAGGTTTGGAGCAACACAAGGGAGAGTAAATGACAGAAATCTCATAAAAGTACTTACTGCCAGAAAGATCTCCAAAGATGTAGTAGCACTGCTCGGAGAAGGTGATTTTGTTGACAGTGTGGCGGATGAAGCCAGCCTTCAACAGGTTGCTGGCGTACTTGCGTGCTTCACGGCGATCTGCAAAGCCCTCCACGTGATGAAACAGCCAGTCAACCACATCAGAGCCTAAAAACCAACATATGCACCCATTATTATATACAGCGGCTCCATGGAGTAGTTTGCTGATGTTTATTTTAAAGTTGTGATAAAATGGAAGTAGCAGATATTTTTCTCTTATATTGTGACACACATCCGAGTATTACAAATATTACTGAAAAAGAAAAAAAACTTAGGGCAGGGACTTGATTCTATGCATCGGTTGTTGACCGTATTCGAGACGTGGGTTCTGCACTAAAAAATTATTGCAAGCTTGCAGTTGATTGTGGCGGGACAGGCTTCAAACCGAATACTGCAGTGTTTATCTTGTTGCTATGTACACTGTAATAAACAATTATTATTTCTGTTATGGAATATTACAGTGTTTATTATAAATGATTTATCCGTGCACATCTTTAATCAATAACACTAACTTCTTCTCCCCATCACAACATCTCTACTGTCCCACTGGTGCGAGGGCGGGTCAATAACATCTGTTTCAGCAACCTGCCACTCACATGACATCACAGCAATTAGCAAACGACAGCGATCAAATGATCCGGTCAATTCCTAATGGACAAAATAAAGTCCCGCCTGAATTTTTTTTCTCGTTTGAAAAGCGGTTTCACAAAAAAGAACGTCAAAGTAGGGAAGAAAAGACAATAAAAAAATCAGTTTCATGCTGACTTGAATATTGGTACAATTACAGGTAAAACTATAATGATGAATTACTACAATCTATCATTTAAATAAAGTGTGTCTTGACCTATGAAAGCATTGGCTATAGTGATCTTCAGCCACATTCTGTCTCGAACTTCCAGTCCTGAGTCAGGACAGGCCATTGCTTTTGCAACTGTTGCCATGTCGCTGTGGACGGACAGGTGGTAGTCATCAAATCCTGCGAGGAGAACAACACACAGTTTACAAAAGAATCTGCCTGGTGGCGAGAAATCAGGACCTCCCACAATCTAGGTTGCTTCACAGTTGTTAAGGTGTTTATTTGTTTAATGCCATATCAGCATCAAAGGTGCCAAATGCCAAAAAAAACTATTAACAATTATATTTATATACAATTAAAATTTTACAACATTACAAAAACTACATGAAATATTAGAGTTTCATTTTTCACCCATTTTGTCATTTGCAAGTTAGAACTAGTAAGTCTGATCACAAGAAAATTAACAGTACAACTCTCCTCAACAAACCGCATAATTTGAGGTATTCATTTCTATAACAAATGTTGTGGGATGAATTACATGCCAAAATGTGGGTCTGATCAAATCCATAAGCCTAGGTATAAGCAATCATAATAGTGAAGTCTTATAGGGATAGTTCACCCAAAAATTAAAATTCTGGAATCATTTACTAACCCTCATGTCATTCCAAACCCGTAAGACTTTCGTTCATCTTCTGAACACAAATGAAGATCTTTTTGATAAAATCTGAGAGCTTTCTGTCCCTCCATTGACCGTCTATGCAACCACCACTTAGACGCTTCAAAAAGTTCATAAAGAGATCGTAAAACTTATCCATATGAATTGAGCAGTTCACAGTGATGGAGTTTTAGGACACCATTAGGTCACTTGATGGAGTTTTTCGGTTCCTTGCCACTGTTGCCTTTGGCTTGCTCAGTTGGGGATATTTTGGGGATACTTAATTTAATTTGATCAATCAATAAATTCCTCTTAAAAAAAACTTTGTTGTATTATTTTTATTTAATTCTGTGAAGCTGCTTTGATACAATCTGTATTGTGAAAAGCGCTATACAAATAAACTTGACTTGACTTGACCTGACTTGACAGTGACACGATCACTTCATATAATGACCAGATTCAATTTAGGCTTTTATTCAGATAGAAACATTCATCAACTGAGGTTCATTCTCGTGTTACGCAGCACGTTTGAACCAATGAGGTTTGTTCTCATGCGCCAAGCAGGTTTGGATGAGCTTCTGTTTATGTTCACTGATCAATGTTTATATATGAATAAAATACTAAATTATATCTGTACATCATTTAAAGCGATCGAGTGACTTAACTTTTTGAAGCGTCAAAGTGGTAGTTGCGCAGCTGTCAATGGAGGGACAGAAAGCTCTCAGATTTCATAAAAAAAATATGAATTTGTGTTCAGAAGATGAACGAAAGTCTTGCGGGTTTGGAAAGACATTAGGGTTAGTAATTAATGACAGAATTTTCATTTTTGGGTGAACTAAACTTTTAAAGATTTCCAAGCTGTGTGCAATAACATCTGGAGGAGAGTGAACAGCAGATGTCTTACTCTCAGTCTCTGGGATGGAGCTGGAGATGGAGGAGCTGGTGGAGGTGACTGTGCTCATGGAAGGACTTATGCCGTAGGCAGGATAGACACCCGTCATGGCTGCCGTATGGGACACCCAGGCTGCAGGGTCAATGGGCCGGATGGGTTCACCTGGGACAGAAGGCAACAAGTACTCAACAAAGCTATACAAAAGAGTTTGCGTTTTCACCACAACAAGTTTTACAAACCACCAAAGCTGCATTTTTTAAAAATAAAAAATGCAGTTAAATCTAATACTGTCAAATATTATTACATAGTTACATAACAGTTATTTTCTATTTTAGTATATTTTAAAATGTAATTTATTCCTGTGACGGCAAAGCTGAATTTACTGAATTACTCCAGTCTTCAGTGTCACATGATCCTTCAGAAATTATTCTATTATGATGATTTGCTGCTCAATAAACATTTATTATCATTATCAATGTTGTGATATGTTGTGCTACTCAATATTTTTTGTGGAAACTGTGATTTTTTTTTTAAGGATTCTTTGATGAATAGAAAGTTCAAAAGAACAGCATTTATTTGAAATCGAAATATTTTGTAACAATATAAATTAATTTGCCACTTTTGATCAATTTATTGCATCCTTGCTGAATAAAATGCTTAATTTCTTTTAAAACGAATATTATGGTCCTTTTGTGTGTAAATGAGTGTGTGAGAGGGACAAATTGAACACTCACTCCTCGGCAAAGCAAAGCAACTGTTAGGGTTTGGGTCCCAGCATTTGGCCACGGTAAGCGACACGGGCCTGCAAAAAAAAAAAAAAAAAAAGTGCAGTTGTTATCACACTTTTGTTGATCAGCTAAACATAAGTGAGAATGTTTTGTAATATGACTCACCCAGGCTTATGCACGATCTCCCTCAGCACTCGTACGGCATCATCGTTGCACATGTTCTCAAAGTTGATGTCGTTCACCTGTGAGAGGAAACGGTAATATGAACTGATACAACCAGATTCCTAACCTGAACAGGTCTCCATCCAAACCTCACCTGCAGCAGCATGTCACCAGGCTCGATCCGCCCATCGGCCGCCACCGCTCCGCCCTTCATTATAGAGCCGATGTAGATGCCTCCGTCGCCTCGCTCGTTGCTCTGACCAACGATACTGATGCCCAGGAAGTTATACTTCTCTAAATGAGGTCAAGCGAGAGAGGTTTCAGGCAACTTGTTGACTTTAATAATATGTTGCACATCTATACACAGGGGTTTACCTCAATACAAAGTAAAATTCTAGCTTCCGGCCAAACGGCCATATATTCATGGGTTTCATCCGGTCCCTTTCCACAGGTGTATAAAATCAACCACCTAGATTATGAATGCAGACTGCATTGTGCTTGATTAATACACCTGTGGAAAGGGACCGGATGAAATCCATGAATAGTCGACTTGCGTATAAAGAGCAACTTGTTTGGCCAGAAGCTAGTTATTTTACTTTATAAAGTTTTAAATATGGATAATTTTCATACACAAACGCATCACTTCACTTCAGAAGGCATTTATTAACCCCTCAAAGCCGTGCGGAGCACTTTTATGATGGATAGATGCACTTTTATGGACTTCAAAACAGAATGACTAGAATGACTTGAGGGTGAGTAAATATTGGGCTTATTTTCATTTTTTGGGGAACTATCCCTTTAATATTTTTATGGCACTCAAGGCTGCTGTACTGGGAATACATTCAGAGTTTAATTAAAAGGAACAAAACCATATAATGCAAACTCACCCATATTTAAAGTGACAGTGATGATATTCAGCGACATGGTGGAGTCAGTGATGCTACTGAAAGAAGACGACTGTGGAGAGAGAGAGACAAAGTCATTTTAATATATAATGGTTTGTATACATGTTATTTGACACTTAATTCTTTCCTTTTTTTTCTTCTTTTTTTTTTTTTTTTACATTTTGCCATCGCCAGAATTATTCACTTTCATTTTTTTTATTCAACATTCTCACAAAACTTTCATGGCCCCTAGAATATTTTGTTGTATGAATATCTGAACATTTAACATGTTTAAAAAAAAAAAAAAAAAAAAAAAAAAAAAAAAAATGTTTTATACCTTTTCTTTTTTGCATTCTTTTTCTATCAACACCTGAATGTGGGCAAGTTTCATTAAAAAAGCTGAGAAAATCGAGCTTTTGTCTAAAGGCCCGTACACACCGGGACGAATTTCGCGCGCGATATTCGCCGACGTTTAACGCCTCGTGACTAAACAAAGGGCGCCAATGTGACTGTGCACACCGACGCGAAAAACGCCACGCGTAAAAGCGTAATTTTTTTTTAAACGCCTCGGGTTTGTTTTTTTGGTTTGACGCGCCGCGTCAAAAACTATCCGACCAATGAGATTGGCGCTTTTGCTCACGTGTCTGGAGCTTCTGAAGTTACAGTAAAACACAACTTGGGGGCGCTCAAACACAAAACGGTCTTGCTGAGCACACATACGTAACAGCGAAGAAGATATACGCCAAGTAGCGTCTACACTGCCCATAGACAGACACTGCCGGGAAGAAATGACTAGGAAGATGCAAGGCAAGATGAATGTAGAGCTGCTGGTCTCGTTGGTGTCGGAATAAAGAACTATATGACAAACGCGACAGCGACTACAAAAATCTTGTTAAAAGAGAACTGTTATGGAGTGGTATTGCAGAGTATAGACTGTTATGGAGTGGTATTGTATTTCTGTTTTACATTAAGCGCCATCTAATGTCAGGGAATGAATTTGCATGTTCACTCGGCTCATCGTCAGCGAAAAACGCGTTGAAAAACGCTGGCGAATAACGCGCGCCGATATTCGTCCCGGTGTGTACGGGCCTTAAGACTACATCCGACAGTAGAGTCGATTCAGTCCATTAACACCCCCAAAGCTTGAACAGTCCTTTACCTTGTCCTGGGTCGACATTTCATTCTGTAACAGTTTTGATTTATTAACATTTTTGAGTTTTGATACTTTCATCACTTGTTTCTGCTTCTTCGCCTGTGTTTTGATCCGCAGATTCTCTACTCTTTCATAAGATGTTTAATATCGCCCCCCTACTGTATAACAGTGAAAAAAAACATGGATTGCCGGAAAATTCCGTCAATGGCGGGGAAAGAGTTAAGAGCTCTGTCCACTGTCTCACCCTGTCCATTTGCTGGGCTTTGGGTCTGCGCCTCCGCCGGCGATGTCGTCTCAACAGCTTGGACGAGCCACTTTGCTCAGTAACACTGCTAAAACTGAGAAACAAGTGTCAGAGTTTACATGAGCATTTCATTCTGTTTCAAGTCAATAGTAATGTAAAACAGATGTGAAGAAGATACTAAGGAACTGTAAAGACTATAAAGGGTTAGTTTACCCAAAAATGTCATTTCTGTCATTTATTTCTCTTGTCGTTTGTTCCTAGACATTCGTTCATCTTCGAAAGACAAATTAAGAAATTTTTAACGAAACCTGAGATTTCTCTGATTCCATTGAAAGGCCATCAAATATTTGAAATCCCCCAAAATCCATGAAGAGATTGTAAAAGTAGTCGATATGAATTGAGCAGTTTAACACAAGTCTTCTGAAGAAACACGGTTGCTTTATATGATGATGAGATTTCTTTTAGGCTTTTATTCATATTTAAACATTGATCAACGCACATATTCAAATATTGTAAATAGAAGCTCAAACATGATAATTGAGGGGCAAGAAATGATCTGACCTGACCCGTCAAGCAAGCCAGTGTTATTTTAGACTTATGAATATTTTAAGTTTTATGTAAAGTTTTAATGAGTTTTATTTTATTTCTGCTTTAACTCAATTAGCAAAAAATATAATTTTTTTTACGCTGTGCAAGCATGTTTAAGCTTCTACAAGAACCAGCAAGGTTTGTTCTTGAACGTCAAGTAAGTACAATTTACTTGCCGTTTATCATATTTGATGTTATTAGTTTTTGTGGAATGGACTTGCAATGGAGGAACAGAAATCTCTCAGTATTTCACTGAAAATATTGAGGATGAATACAGGTTTGAAATGACATGAGGGTGGGTAAAAGATGACTGAATTTTCATTTTTTAATAAACTATCCCTCTAACAGCTCTGATTCTTTCTGATCGATTGTTCTTTTAGTACTTTTCAGGGAGCAACCAATCAATATATACTACACATTGTATTATTATTATTAAAAGTACATTTATTACCACAAAACAACTTCTTCAGCATGTTCTGAGAAATAACCAGTTTTCGATTCCCGACCCTATCGACAGCATTAATCTACATTTACTTGAAACAATTTCCCAAATCTCCACAAACCATATTTATGATTGCCCACATATGCCATCGAGTCTGAGCTGTGACAAACCATTGGAGCTCGCTGTGATCGTAATCATATTGAGCGCATTGGTTTGGGAACGAACAAATGCTGTGAGACCCACCGGCTGGTGGAGCCGTCATCCGAGTCAAAACAGCTGCTTGATTCCAGTTCACTGCTCATGAGGGAAGAACGGCTGTCACAGACGTCATAACCTCCCAGATCCACGCCTCTGCCTCCCCGTGAGTAGCCATTCTGCCTTCCTCCTACAGAGACCAACATTAATGATCACTGATTCAAGTGTGGATTTGTCTTTAAATTCTTAAATAGGAATAGCTATTACTATTAAATATGAACCTTTTACATGGCAGGTCTCACAAAGCACAAGACATGCAGTGAGAAGTGAGGTGACACATACCAGAGTGCTCATGTGAGTGTTTCCTGCGCGATCTGTCCCTCTCCCTCCGGTGTGACACCACTGAATCCGTCTCCGTCTCATCGTCCACACCATGCCGGCTGCCAGCAGCCTTTGGACTGTGTGGGAGAGAAGGTTAAAGATTACAGAAACAAAAAGACTGTGAGAACATTTTCCTTATTTTGAGTTTTACTGCCAACTTGTTATATGATCTGATCATTTGATCAAAACACGTACTGGAAGGACGGGGGTCTGGAATCTCCAATGCCTTGGCTTCTCTCGTGAGATGGCGGCCGCTCGGACTGACTCTCTGCCACTGAACATCCATCTGAGTGGGAGCCGTCTGAGGACACCAGCTATTAACATACACAAAAGAACAAATATTGTCAAGAGCAGTTCACACACTGTAACCTGAAGTGGTTATGAACCAAGACATGGTTAAAAATGGTTTCTGCTTATCAGAATTGCTTCAGTTCAATACTCCTATACTAGGATCTCTAAATATAAAAACATATTACAATACCCAAAACTTCATATATGGCTTATAAGATGGTTCCAGATCCCAAGAGAACTTCTTCTATTGCTGGACAAGCAACTTAAACAAAACAGCGCAATAAGAACAGCAAATTGAATTGAATGTAAAGTGGGAAAGGAAAGAAAAAGCTAGTTTAAGACACATGTGCCAAGATCTTAGTGTATTCTTTGTATTCATGTTGATCTCATATGGTTTTGAATTGTTTTGTGCCATTTCCAACAAAAAGTTTAAATTTAATGACAGTAGGGCATGTTGCGGTCCAAGGCCTCTCCCACCAGTCTGCTATGGATACGCTTGACCAGTGTCAAATACAGACTCTTGCTTTAGTAGGAAATACTTCCAAGCAAACTTTTATTCATAATGGTGTCAACATCAAGAATTCAAAGAGTAAACATTTAGCAGGAGTGAGTTATTTTCGGGGAAGGATCTAGCGCGTTCTAGACACTGCTGACTACAAACACTGAGATTATTCATATTTTCCGGCACATTCCAAACTGAATGACAACGAACACAGTGTTTTAGGCCAACCGGTGGGGAAAAACTGAAAGAAACTGCCATTCGCATGCAAGTAAAGCTGTTGCCATAGTGTTACATTTTTACCATAATGCAGTTTAAAGAGTAGACAAAGTACGAAACAAATTCAATGATAAAACTTCTCTTACAATAAATGTTCTATTAATAACCCTCTGTCGATCCGACTGTCTGTGTGCAGGGATACAAAAATGCGGAAATCATCTGGCGGACTTTTGCTGACGAATAAACTTGAATTTTAATGAGTAAACATTCTTCGTTCACATATACTACCAACATTGTAACAAAAGCGGGCTGAAGACCAGCGAATTTTCAATTTAAATATAAATGTGAAGCTCATAAAACAAAGCCTATGCAGCGTAGCGTACCAAAGTCTTTGATTAGCTGCATCACACCGAAGTGAACCTTAAGCAGGCATGACTGGCAGCCTCTTTGAAAAATACAAATACAGCAGTGTCAGCACTCAAGAGAACCGGGAATGGGCTGAATTAAAAGGCTGATCTATTATGCAAGGAGCACCAGGGAATTAAGATGCGAGGCTGGACGGGATGTGTGTGTGTGTGTTTCTGTTCTCACCCAGCAAATCACACGGCCATTGTAACAGGGAAGCTTTGCATTGTCGTCAGTGATTTCCTCCTTGACCACCCTGCAGAAACACAAGAAACAGAGAAACACAATCAGAACAGACAGGTCTTATTTAACAACCACAGTCTGTGTGTGAAGTGTAAAATAACGGAAGATCAGCTTTAGAGATCCCCAGAGTGTCTGGGAATAAATTAGAATACGTAAATGAGACTGCCATTAAATGAAAGAAAGGACGGGTTGGATCAGAAACGCATTAATCAGATAAGCATTGCACACACGTGCTCACAAAACACACAAAGGACTGAAGAACAAATGGAAGAGCTGAGGGAGACTCCACCAGATACGATTCAAAACTCATGAAATCAAAGTTATTTCAGATATTCAATGAAATTTACCACTAGAATGTTGCGTTTGCAAGCCTGTATGAAAAAAAAAAACCTGTTTGTTCGAATGCTCGTATGTAAAACAAATGCAAGCTCACATTATGCTCACAACCTACAAGACTGTAATATGACACTCCAAATTAAAACAATTATAATTTAGAATCAGTTCGCCCAGCAATGCTTGAAATGAAAAGATTTAAACAATTAGATGTATTTGCATCACACTTATTTGAGTAAAACAAAAAAGTCAGATTTTCAGCCAACATCTAGAACATAACCAGAAAAATGTATAATCACTGAAGTAATTTCCTCAACTTTTTCATTACTTTTCCAGGGCTGTGTTTCCCAAAAGCACGGTAAGCCAAAGTAGATCGTACAACCATTGCCATCAATGGTCTCTATGATCAACTTAGCTCACAATGCTTTTGAGAAACGCAGCCCTGGCCTGAAAATAAATAAATAAATAAATAAAAATCCAATGTCCAATTGTGGAAACAGGTCAAAGGTTTTTGTTTTTCAAGACTGAATTTGTAGGAATCTAATAAGAAAAGTATATATAACTGTCCAAAGTTCCTAACTTTTTCCCCCAACTTTTACATATTCAAAAGCACCATATAGACATTTCCATGTAGACTCTGAATTAATATTATATACACTATAGTTCAAAACTTTGGAGTCACAAAGTTTTTTTGTAGATGTAGAAATTAATATTTTTATTCAGCAAGGAAGCATTGCATTTATCAAAATGAACAGAACGGCTTTTACAGTGACACAAAAAATATATATATTCAAATAAATTCTGTTCTATTAAACTTTCTATTATCAAAGAATCCTGAAAAAAATTATCAGTTTCCAAAAAAAAAAAAAAAAAAAGCAGCACAACTGTTTTCAACACTGATGTTTCTTGAGCATCAACTCAAACGGGAACTGTAAAGTTTGTCACAGCACAAGACAAACTTCCCAAGTGAACCATCTTCTACAAACTGTGGGACAAATCAAAATGATTTTCCGTGGTGTTGAATTATACGCTGCAGATGCTTAAATCCACACTATTTCTTAATTCTATACTACTGCTTTGTAACAAACTACCTGTATTGATGTGCATTGTGCACACAGAAAAAAAGTGTCATTCATTCACAAACACTCCAAATCCAATAATAACATTTACAAATGTGTAAAAAGCCTAGCTTTGTTGAGTTGACAGACATGTAAAACATCAATAGAGACAGATTCAATTGAGCTATTTGTTTCCATTTGGCAGAAATCGGAGCCTGCCCTTCAACGACGAACATCTTTAAGCTTTTAATGAACTTTGTTGAAGGGGAGTTAAAGGGAGGGGAATGGGACGATAGCCTATTTCACTGGAAAAGGCCGTAAAGCTGCCAGTGCTGAAGCGATCAGGGCATTCCACAGCGAGCCTGCAGTTGTTCCAAGTCAACATTCTTTCGGCTAATGAAACAGACAGACAGGACAAGAACACTAGCCAGGTCTCCAAATGTGACTGATTCACAGCTACAGTAGTTAAAAGATACAGGCAACCCTTTATACAATGCTTAACAGACAGAACTCGTGCACTTTGAAAGGCATAGTTCACCCAAAAAAGGAAATTCAGTAATCATTTACTCGCCCTCATGTTGTTACAAACCTGTATGAGTTTCATTCTTCTGTTGAACACAAAAGAAGATATTTTGAAGAATATCAGTAACCAGTAACAGTTGATGGACCCCATTGACTTCGTAGTGTTTTTTTTTTTGTTTTTTTCTACTATGGAAGTCAATGGGGCCCTTTAAATCTGGACACAGGCTTAGTAAAAAATAATAATAAAGCAAAGTTTCATGACATTTTCAATCACTTCAACGTACATAAAAGTGATCTGTTAAACACTATATATTGTAATAATGCCGAGATATAACGAAAACGTCCAATAAGACATTTCACTCACTGCCTTTTAGCCTATACAAGCACTCACAAAGAGAATTTTCTACCCAATGATATATTTAATTTACCCTTAATTAATTTCCAGGACTTTTCATGCCTGTACATCACTTCTATTTGACCATTCTGGACCTGATATACAGGTCCAAATATGAACATGCCCGCTTTTTGGTGACCATGTTAATGAAGGCCCAAATAAGTCAAAGAGTTCACAGCTACTTCAAAGGCCTTTAAGTGATGGAAACGTTGAGAAAAGTGTGGCTAACGACCAAGACCATAATATAATCCGTTAAGCGCATCCAAAATTCAATATAGCCTAAACGCACCTCGAATGTTTTGGTCAAAAAAATTATTTGGGGTGCATTATGGTCGTTGAACCGCGCATGCGCACTGCACATTCAAATAGATTCTACTGTACTACTCTTGAATCGGGGTGGAAAATTCCTCAAAGTGTTAGTTAAAGGGGTTGGTTTCGGCGATACTCGCTCTCGAATGTTCTGACACTAAGGTGCTTTGAGGAAAAAAAGAAAATACTTTAGGAACCGGATCTGAGCACAATAAGCGTAAAGAAACACCAAAACCACGAGTGCTTTTTGTGTAGTCATGGCAATTTAGACTGACGCTGGAGAACATTTAAGGAGGACGGATCCTGAACAACTCCCTCCTGTGATACTCTCTGGCTGTGCTCTCCAACCATTCACATAACTATAACTACACCCAAGATCGTGCCGTCAGGCCAAAAGCCATATTTGAGAGTAATCCAGTCTTAAAATGGATGCCGTCGACAATTGAACAGGACCCAACATTTACCCCTGCTGAACTCCGCGCGCGCACATACACACACACACACACACAGTACATTTTGACTCATTTTCACACACACACAAGCGCGTCCAACGGAATTAATGAGGGATATATTATATCAGCCTGGATCATGGCAGTCGATCCCTGATCCAAACAAGAGGAGAAAGCGTGTGAGGAGCTGGAATTGTATGTAAACCCCGAGAAAACATGCACAAGTGCTAAGAAAACTAATGTAACGTTACGGTAGGCTCACCCAAAGTCATCGTCCATAGATTTAAAGAAAAACTTGTAGTTTGGTTTCTTGAGAGCATTTTTCAGGTCCAAAAGAGTGACCCTTTCGGCAGGGATGGGCAGTTTGACCAGGTATGGAGTTTCCTGGTCGTCGAGATGGTAGATAACTTTAGTCTCCCCCATTGCAGACCGCTGGGGAGAAGTAATCGGCGGTCATCCAGCGCAGGGGGTTCCCCTGATGCCCCTCCAGAATGGGTTTTTGCTCGCTTACACCCGCCAGTTGACTTTTTTTTTGTTGCTAATCCCGTTCTTTCTCCTCCGGAGTTCCCAGGAATCTTCGATATCAGCGCAAATATTCCATGAGCTGACTGGTTTAAAAGGCGATTACTGATCCATACTCTTATTTCACTCTATCCCGCCTGTTGAGAACAGAGAATAATCCGTGAAATGTGTGATAAAGAAGCTTATTTTGGTCAGGAATGCCGAGGCTACTCGGAGAGCTTCCCTGTGCTCTCCTTACAGAGGAATTGTATTGCTTTCATTGACGCTGACTGCCCGGGGAAACGCGCTCCCCCTAGCGGAGAGGGGTGGTAGGTGTGAAAACAGTTACGTGGGGTCATTCTACTAAAAAGATGCCATTTGGAGATTGGGGTAAGTTGAGCCGCTTTTCTAAGTTGGCCTATTGGCAAGTAGAAATGAGAAGAAGCCTAATTATGGATATCTAATATTAACTGGAATCACATACAGCCATAAAAACTTGACTGAAAAGAGTGGCCCAGTGGCACAACATGCCATGTGTTCAGTCAGGGGTAAACTGTGTCATGTCTAGATCGAGATAAGTGTGATTGAAGCGCATATTAAATAAATAAAATGGGAGCATAATGCATGATTTTCACAAATAATTATGAATGCATTTGCTCACTCTTAAGTCTTATTTTTGCTGCATATGATTCAGTTTCCCTTTAAAATATCCACTAGACTTAGAGGGTTATGATGAAACATTTTGGTTTTCTTAAGAAGATGTTTATAAAATCCTTTACTGGACTGAAAGACATTTTTATTCCACATATCCATCAAAGTTTTTGTGAAATGTAAAAAGTATAGGGAAACATGTGGAGATAAAAGCTAGCATTTTGTCTTAATTCTCTCATTTTTCACTAATAAAAATACTTTTTTTCTTTTTACATCTGTACAATCTACCATATCTGTTGATAAAAAGTTGTATCTCTTGATGAAACTAAACCTGTATATAGTTCACATTAAAGTAGGTTAGATAAAATTGGAGAAAATACAACCACTTGACCTGGTTTATAATTGCTGTGGTTTGCAGGAAGATTAGTCTTAGCTGTATCATATAACACTGTGTAATCACAGGGAGACGCTATTAGTCATTAGTCACATGAAATGTTCATATCAACTCCCAGAATGTCCTTTAAATGTCACTTTTTTGGGGGATAATTCATGTGTACCAATTATGCCGTGGCGTAAATTTAAATGTAGCAAGATTAAGCAAATTTAGACAGGTGTAAACTTCATATCGTACATGTTGTTGAATTGCCAATACATAACATGAAATTGTATTGCTAAAATATGAGCCATCAATTAATAAATTAATAATTTTCACCAAAATTGTAGCAGTGTGGTAAAGTCTGTCAGATGCTTTGGGTTTAACACTGTCAGTGGCTCAACTAATATCGATTGAAAAGGGGAAATATTTCATATTTCTCTGAAACCTTGATGGTTAGAATTTGGAATAATGATCCCTTAGTTTGTTCACTAAAAGATTTTGTAAACATTACCTAAAGGTAAAGGATTTAGCTGTCTCTAAGGGGCCATTTTTTATGACAGTTTTCAACTACATTTAAATATTCTGAATTATACATTTTCCTGACTGATTTATGGATATGTTAGTAAATCGGAGTCTATAGTCTACATTCTTGGTGTACACAAATCAAATGTTTTTATTCCAAATGTAAATCATTCTGGTGTTAAATAAAACAAATAATCCCAAATAATTCCCCCCTTTTTGAAAAGTCATTTCTATGACTCTGCAGACATCATGATTTATTTTTTACTAATTTCTCTGCCCTAGAGGACAACATTGGTAAAAAAGTGGCACAATTTAGGGACCATTTACACAACACTGCTTTCAATTAAAGACTTGAAAAAACTAACATGTGGAAATTGCTTATTAAAAAGAGAAAGGTTTGGGCTATTTGCTTTTCATGAGGTGTACCACAAAATATTAAAAGACCTCAAAACACAACAACATTTTAAGCAGGTTTTATCGAAAGTACACTATATTGTCAAAAGTGTTGGGACGTCTGCCTTCGCATGCACATGAACTTTAATGCCATACCATTTGTAATCCGTAGGGTTTAACCCTCGTGCACTGTTCGATTTCTGTGTACAGCCTGAATGGTGCGGGTCAAATCGACCCTAATTGGATTCAATGCAATTTTCCCAAAACCACACAATGAAAAACAAAGAATCAGGTATAAACATTAAACTTTTAATATCAACACTTATCAAACATTACAACTTATATCTGAACTTATATCATGAAAATGTTTTTAAACACTTTTTTTTTTTGGACAAAATATGAAAAAACAGCACTGACTTTTGCATATTCCTTTTTCCCCAACTTTTTTATTAACATTTATGCTCAAAACATCATAACTGAACTATTGACTATTACTGTTTAATGAAATTAAAGTTTACTTTTGCCAAGTTGTCTCATCTTTTGTTCTGCTTACTCATGTCATAAATTCAAGAAATTATTTGAGCACACAGCAGGTGTGCTTTTTGTATACTCATTTCTTGCTCTAAACACACAAAGCTGCTTGGTCACTGATCAACCAGTCACAATGAAATTAGGGATGGGACGGTATGAAAATTTCATATCACGATTATAGTGACCAAAATTATCGTGATTATATTATCACGGTTTTGTTAAAACGAGATGAAAGTGTTCAAAAAGAACTGATGCTCACACTAAAAACAGTTTAATATTTCAAAATCAACAAACAACAAATAAAACAATGCTCTATGCAATTTTTTTAAGCAATTTTATATTCTGTGGCATTTCCTTTCTTATAATGACCGTCGTCAATAACAACGCATTACAACACAGCGCACATCCATGTATCGCAACCATAGACTGTAAAAAATAGGATCGCAACGGACGCGCACGCGCTCTCTCGTTTCATTCAAATACAACTTGCCGTCTTGCGTCTCGTTTTTGGACGGTACAAAATGGATTTATAAACAGGTAAGATTTAAAACATTAATCTCAATTCAATATGTCCCCGTAATTATGTGGTAAAAACAAAAAAGTCGGTGTAATAAGTGTACAATGATATACATTATTATCCCTTAATAGACTCTTAGTAGTCTTGTTTGAACTTGATCGTTTGTCTTTGGCTCAAAGCCACTTCACTTGCTGCAAACTTCTCTTCACGGAAGCTTCGTTTATTTCAAGTGAGTGAGATCAAATATTTCAACTCAAAACATGTTGTGCCCAATTATTTCCCAGACGCAGTTTTGGTATTGAGGTCAAAGTTAACTTGCCTTGCGTTCGCTATAAACAGTGGGTGATGGTCACAAGACGACTCGGCAGATTTGAAGCGGCTGGACAGGATTTACAGTAAGTTCTTAAAATCGTGGTTTATAGTGAAACCGGTAATCGTCCCATCCCTAGAAAGTAAGTTAGGCTATAACCCATAACTTAATCTGAACTTCAGGCATCACTAAAGACAGGCATGGCTAACCATCTAGACAGGAAGGCATGTACTGTTGCTTATGAATAGCAAGAATGTATACAAATTCTATATGCACATTTCACAACACATTGGCATGTTAAAACTTTGCATGTTCATTTCCAAAAATGAGATAGAGACACAAAATGTAAAAGACAACATAGGTTTAATAGCATTTCAGATAGATTGAAATAAATGATAGCTCATTTTTACCATCTGTAGCTGACAAAATATTTATCTGTATTGAAATAAGTGTGGAAAAGCTTTTTTTTTTGGTTCATAGGGTAGTAAAGAACAAAGTAACAAAATATAACCAAGAAATATTATTTTGGGTCTGTACAGGTGCCTTAAAACATAAAAATGTGAGTCTCAAATTGACCCGCGAACTTAACAGTAATTTACTGTGTATATATCAAAACACATCAGTGTTGAAACTTTGCATGCGACTTCTGCGCGCCTCAGCATGCGCTGACCCCGCTTTGATTTTACGTGGCCTACCACTTCACTTCGTTGCTGAGGCCGTCCACACGAACACGGGGATTTTCAAAACCGCAGTTTTGTGTCCACACGCAAACGCAGTATCTGGTCACTGAAACAAACTAGCTTTTTTTGGGATGCTCTTGACAGCGCTTCATAGCGTGTTTTAGCGTTTTCATGTGGACGCAAAAAAACTGTTTATAAAAATACCAGTGTGTGTGGACTAGGCCCGAGCTGATGTTCCTAATTGCTTCCACTTTGTTAAAATACCACTAATAGTTGACCGTGGAATATTTAGTAGTGAGGGAATTTCACACATGGACTTATTGCACAGACGGCAACCTATCACGGTACCACGCTTGAATTCACTGAGAGCGACCCATTCTTTCACAGATGTGAAGCAGTCTTCATGCCTAGGTGCTTGATTTTATACAACTGTGGCCATGGAAGTGATTGGAAAACCTGAATTCAATGATTTGGAGGGGTGTCCCAATACATTTGGCAATATAGTGCATGAAGTGCAGATACACATATAGAGAATACAGCATCTGGAAGAGAACCAAAATAAATGTTAGAATCAGAGACAATTAAACCACAGAAACAAAAGCATGAACACAAATGCTGAAAAATATAAAATGGCAAAAGATGGAACAAATCAAGCTTGTAATTTTGAGTCATAGTTAAACTCACCTTACACACCACTAGTCCTTGAATGCTGGGTAATTTACCTCCACTAGAAAGGAGAATGTAGACCCTTTATAACAGACAGGATTGAAATGATTAGCATTGCGCTTTGCATTTATGAAAAGAGACTTATTAATTATACATGATCAGTGTATCAATGTAAATGTCCACAAAATGAAACTCCGAAAGGCATATGTAAACGCCTTTCAGCAGCCATCTTGTGTGTTAATGTCTGCCCTATTTGACACCACATTCATCTGACCGGCAATGAACAGGTAACACTTTAAGGCATGGTTTTCTTTACTCAGATATTATTTAAAGTTTATAGGTCCATACCAGGTTTCATGCACCCCTGCTCATGTTGCTGTAGCAGCCTTTTACCGCATTGGCGGTTCACCTGAAATAATAGAATATGACTGTCAAAGAATGAACACAGAATAATAGATCATAAATATAGCTCATTGTGAACATTGTTCTTGTCATAGCACAAGCAAGAGGAACAAGTGTCCTCTCATTAATTTGGCCATTTCAAGATTTATTGTGCGCCTTAGTAGACACCACATTCATGAATGTGAAAATGAATGGGCAACACAAAGGCAAGACTGTGTTTTAACCATTAACCATCTTCAAAACATCTTTTGTGTTTAGCAGAAGAAAGATATTCATACAGATTTGGAACAACTTGAGGAAGAGTAAATGACAGAATTTTCATTTTTGGGTGAACTATCCCTCTAAATTTGACTTTTTTTCAGTAAATATTTAAAATCTGCTGCAATTGAACTACTCACATGGAGCAATCTAAAATACCACTTTACATCAAATGTAAATCCACACCTGGAGTTCAAAAGCAGTTGCTCCTGGCCCTCATGGTGACATCATGTGACCGTTTTCCACGTGTTTCAACGTAATGCTGGGGGGAAAAAGACACAAAAGGACAAACAATTAAGTATAATTGCATAAACGACCACAAAGAAACAACGAGGGCAATAATAATCACAATCCAATGACGAGCTACATATTTTATTTGAATGGTTACAACTGGTCAAGACCGAGAAACCCTTTTTAAATGTAACAACAGACATATTTGTTTCCACATCTCAACTGAGAAGTAACTAAAATAAACAGGGAATATTTGAAGAACGACGACTGTGCGACAAACAATCAACAGGCTATTCCACATAAGAAAAGCTCGGTTTTCACCGCACTTCTAAAGTAAATATTTACTATAAAACCTGTCCGTATACAAATAGCATCTACCACTTACCCACATCCATCCAACTTGCAACGAAACAGCCACTTTGAGAGCGCATGATGACACCCGTTTTCCCTTGATTATCTCCACGTGGACACTCAACCAGAAAAGACCTTCGGATTGGAAGGAAGCGAAGGAAGGACCCAGTGTAGGCGACTATGAAAGTGCCTGATCGAAATTACTTAAACTTGTTTCCTCAGACAACCTACAAAAAAGTTCAAAGTTGGACACACCTACTCATAGATCCTTATTACTATTTTCGACATCTTAAAAATAATACAATTGTCTAGGTTACAGCTCTGCAAACAAAGAAGAACATCATGAGATCCATGGTCCCTGTTAAACAATTATATATATATATATATATACACACACACACACACACACACACACACACACATACATATATACACACACACATATATACAAACACACACACACACACACACACATATATATATATATATATATATACACACACACACAATATTTAAATATTATATATATATATATATATATATATATATATATATATATATAATACGTATATATATACACACACATTAACATACAATATACACAGTGTGTGTGTGTGTGTGTGTGTGTGTGTGTGTGTGTGTGTGTGTGTGTGTGTGTGTGTGTGTGTGTGTGTGTGTGTGTGTGTGTGTGTGTGTGTGTGTGTGTGAGAGAGAGAGAGAGAGAGTATTTTTGCTTAGACTAGAAAAGGCTTTAACCCTTTAGATCCTGAGCTTTCAATCATGAAGAAAGTCCACTGAGGAGATCAAATGATACAATAAAACCTTAAAAAGGGATAGTTCACCCCGAAATGAAAACTTACCCTCATGTCGCACTGCATAAAATAATACATTTAGAGAAATGTATGTTTTGGTTGTGAAAGAAAGTCATACAGGTGGAACGACAAGAGGAGTAAATTATGACATAATTAAAAAATGTCCCTTTAAGTAAAAATGGAAAAGCATTATATGAAGTGACCAAGAAAATCTAGTACCTTGGTGTACTGGGTTTGCTGAGAGTTAAGGGGTGGGAGGTCCAAACCCTGCTTTAGGTCAAACTAAGAGAAACATAAATTCTATCAAGTATGTGCAGTTTTACCAGCAAAAGTATTTATTTAACAAAATTAACGCGTTATGCATTTGCAATAATAACACCGCATAGCAAATCTTCAAACTTGCGGTGACGATGGTGGGACTTTTATTTTAAAAATCATCATGATTTTTGCTGCCATCTTGGAGCTGAATAAAGTTGATCCCAGTCTCTTTTGTGGTTTCTGTCAAATCGGAAGGTCTGAGATCCCTAAACAGACATTTAAACCGACACTTCCGACTCCTGTCAGACTTCGACCTGAGGAAACACATTAACCTAAACCTTCAAGCTCCCGTTTAACACCATCCGAGCTTATAACGGCATTAAAGCACAAGGGTAAGCAGCTAATGCGTCTTCAGTTCATGTCCGTATATATGTGTCCTAAAGATAGTCAACAAGAACCAGCTAGTGTTTCGAGCTGCTTGACATACGTGTCGTGTCGTCTCACCAGCTCAAGGCATGGTATTTATCTATTATATTATATATATATATATTATTATCTATTATATCTAAGTTTGCTCTCTATTGAAATAGTTATACTGCTGTCACTTTTAGAGACACTCCCACTGTTAATTCACCCTGTATCATAGACCCACCTCCCATATATTGTTATAATATGTCAGAGGTCCTAAACTTGAAATCCAGAAACTTGCTACGTTTTATTTGGTAGGAATGTGGAGCATTATTGCGGTTGCCCTTGTCTCTGAACTGATTACTAATGTTACACCTTCAGTAAATAGTATATGCATCCTTGTGCAGCTGGGATTGTACAGCTCAGATGAGGAATCATTCAGACTCTGTGCTCTTAGATAAGAGACTGAAATAGAGGGATTGTGTCTGTATTATAGCCTAGCCTACTGGACTGTCTACGTCTCCTTGTCGTCCTTATGCAAATGTGGGCTCTGAAACACGATCGTGCCTTAGTTTAGTTTGTTTATCAGTGCCAGATCTCTAAGCAGTGTCATATATATAGTTGATCTGTCAGTTATGAGTGTGCTACAGTGGATGTAATGTTGTGTCCGGGTCACATTCCTCTCCTTTTGCTTCATTCACTCCTGCATTCACCCAGATAAGACTCAAGGCTCTGTGTTTAGATAAAGGAATGATTGGAATGAGGAAGGATTCAGCCAAGGTTTCAATAGGCTCTTTCTGGACATAACAAACAAGTTGCTGATGACCCTTTTTTATTCTCAGTTTATGTTTTAATATAATATGTTAAATAATATTTAAAAAAAAAATCATAATATGATTTTTTTCCACTCGATGTAATTATGTGCAGTTTTGACTGTACATGATAGGCTAAACCATTATCATATTATCAACCACTATTAATTTTTGAAATTATTATACTTTTTTTTTTTTTCTGGTACAGTTTTGGATTTTCATGAAGAAATATCTTCTTTCAGCTTACAATCAAAGGAAAAATGCATAAAGATATATTTTGCGTACATTTTTTTTAAGTTGGCATGAAATGAAAATTCACTTGTTTCTACATGCATTTTATTGATCTTACTGTTAACAATTAATCCACGCGTATGTTCAATTTCTTCTTCTTTTTTTTGGACTTTGTAATTCTTAATAAAGATGTCATAAATCTTCAGATTAAACAACAGACGTCTCTCCGGTGATCAGGATTGCCAGGTCTGCGTAACAAAACTAGCCCAATAGCCAATTAAAAGTAGGCAAAAGTAGCCCAGTGACCATATCGCAAATATCATAACTCAAAATATGCACTTTCTGTAGTACCTATTTTACAGTCACTTTTAGGCAAATTGAAAACCACTATATGAAAGTGATCATAAACAGCTCAAAAGCTCCCTAAATATGGCCCTCCTTCACAAAACATCCAGCACAGTTTTATCATTGGTAGAAAATAAAATATTTCAAAGTGGTGCTGTCACGATTCCTCGATTAAATTCGAGTACTCCATTTTAAAAAATCCTCTGGCAATTTAAAAGTGTCGATTAACTGGCAAAATAGCAGAAATGGTTCATTTTATGGAACTATTACCTTTTAGACTGAAGGCTGTGTGATATATTAAAACCTTTTTAAAAATCATAATACAGGATATTGTGAAATCACAAAGGCTGTGATTCAATTAAATAAATATAGCCTATGTGGGTTTCAGAGTGAAGCGTGATGTTTTAATGATTTACAGGTTACATGTTTCTTCCAGCGTCTCAGAGCGGCTCAGTTCACAGTAATAGTATAGTATTATACTATTAGTACTAGTAAGTTTCTATAGAGTACAATACTAAGAGTGGTGGTAGATCCACTCAGGAAATGATTTACTTTTAAAATAGGCTTTATTTTCTTCGTACAGTATATCATTTCTCATTTCATCTAAAAAATATTGGACTAGGACATGTTCTTGGCAGGTTTAATTTGATTCACCCCTTTAGCCTGTCCTGTGAAGATCAGAAAGACATCTGAACATTTATCTTCAACGTGGCCCGAATAGTTTGCACCACAGCCAACTTTCCTGACACATATTTAATCTTTCCTGCTGCTCTGTGTTATGAAATACTCTTTCCAAACATCTGGGCTGGGGTTATACTGCTATTGATTTCTGTATTTTCCTTGTGTCACAAGGAACTTCCCAGATCGAATGCAACTAAATGCCTTTTCATTGGTATCATCATTCCTGTTGTTTTCTCCATAACATTTCACAGAGCCTGAATGGAGGCCCACGGTTCAGCACGATTGTCCAGGAAGAGAAAGAGAGAAGGTTCAAATGGAGAGGCAGAGGAGGGCGAGAAACCCCTGAAGTTAAAAAGATGCACAGTGGTGAGTGAGATAACAGTGTAAGCGTGTGTACAGATGAGAGATGGTATTTGAGACCAAAGGCTGTGGTGCTTCTTGCCCCTCAGGGTCTGAAATACCCGGCTCCGTATGCAGATCAGCTCGAGTCAATGGAAGAAAAGCCATATAAGCGCGTCACCATGGAGGAAGCTCGCAGAGGCACTCCACGTAAGATATGTGCCCTCTGTAGTGAACTCCTCCCACACACACATTCAGATATACACGTGTCAGGTGTTACTTCATTCATTGACTGTATGACTGTATTTAGGCTGATTCATTGGCCATTATATACGATTATGGCCAGGAATGTTTTTCATCATTTCAACATTGGAATTAAAGCATCTTTCGGTATCAACACTTGTATTTCTTTAACAAAAGCAGAGAAGCTAAAAAAAAAAACATAGCACTTTGACAATATTATTGGCATCCTTGATTTAATATTTGCTATTACAACCTTTAGACGACATAACTGTAATTAAGTGCCTGTTTTAAAAGTCCATGACATTCCTTCACCTCTCTAATGGCATTTTGGCCCACAAAAAACATTTCTTATTATTATCAAGGGTGAAAACAGTTTTTAAAAGCTGTTTTTACATTTTTGTGGAAAACATGAAACATTTTTTTGTGATTCTTTGATAAATAGAAAGTTCAAAAGCATTTATTTGAAATAGAAATCTTTTGTAACATTATACATTTATTTACTGTCACTTTCGATCAATTTAATACATTCTTCCTTGATGAATAAAAGCATTAATTTCTTTAAAAAAAAATCTTTCTCCAAATTTTTTAATGGTAGTGTGTTTATTTAAAACATTTCGTCAAATTCTAAAGCACAGTCTTCTTCTCATTTAACCATTAGACTACTGACATGTCATGTGTTTCTAAATTAAGTAGCTCCCTTGATACCATGAAAGCTGATGTTCTTCTTTTTGTTTTCAGCCGACAGGCCTGTGCGTGTGTACGCTGATGGTATCTTCGACATGTTCCACTCAGGACATGCACGTGCTCTCATGCAGGCTAAATGCCTATTTCCAAACACGCACCTTATTGTAGGTGGTAAGTAATCCTGGTATTCAGTATTTGGAGTGTTTATCATTCTGTTCATTTAGCACAGAGTCCATCTTAATGTCAGTGCTGTATTTAGCGCCTCTCTTACCTCTCTGCAGTGTGTAGTGATGACCTCACACACGAGTTAAAGGGCTTCACCGTCATGAATGAGGATGAACGCTATGACGCGATAAGTCACTGTCGCTATGTGGACGAGGTGGTCCGGAATGCTCCATGGACTCTCACGCCCGAGTTCCTCACCAAGCATCGGGTAAGACGAGAGAGAACTGAACTGTAGTGTAATATGACACTCAAAGCAATGTTATATATTTTCATTTGTTCTGTAGTGTTTTGTTGGAGGATGAAAGTAAAATGGTAACCAAGCCGTGAGCCATTTATTTGTTCCCTTTTTTTAATTAAAGACTGTTTCTTTTGATACCTCAGATTGACTTTGTGGCCCATGATGATATCCCATATTGCTCAGCTGACAGTGATGATGTTTACAAGCACATTAAAGAAGCAGGTAATTATAACAGCCTCAGAAATTGCTATGGAAGTTTGTTTCTGCAACTGAATAAAAAACTTTTTATCTCACAATTCAGACTTTTTTCTCACAATTGCTATTTTACACCTCACAATTCTGACTTTTTTTCGTAGAATTGCGTGATATAAATGCGCAGTTGCAAGAATAAAAGTCAGAATTGCGGGGGAAAAGTCAGAATTGCGAGAAGAAAAGTCGATATTGCAAGAAGAAAGTCAGAATTGCGAGGAAAAAAGTCAGAATTGCGAGAGGAAAAGTTGATATTGCAAGAAGAAAGTCAGAATTGCGAGGAAAAAAGTCAGAATTGCGAGAAGAAAAGTCGATATTGCAAGAAGAAAGTCAGAATTGCGAGGGGAAAAGTCAGTATTGCGAGAGAAAATGAAAAAATTCAAGATATAAAGTCAGAATTGCGAGAATAAAAAGTTGGAATTGCGACAAAAAAAGTCAGAATTGTGAGAAAAAAAGTCTGAATTACAATTTTTTTTTTCCGCAATTGCAAGTTTACATCGGTCAAATCGGACTTTTTTCTTACTGTGCGTTCACACCGCCGCCGGCGAGAGCGGCAAAATTCGCTCTCGCCGCCCTGCCAACGACGCCGTAGAAAGATTTGTGGATGCTCTGATGTAGATCGAATGCTTGGTCTTTTTTTTTTTTTTTTACTTTATTTAAAGGGGCTGCAAAGCAAACAAGCATGTGGATCGTTATTTGTGCAGACTGACCAATTAGGGTATAAGTTAACCTCATGGAATCTTTTAAATGTGAAAGTAAGAAATTGATCGATGGAAAGAACTTAACAATTATAATGACATATTTGCTAACGAAATAAACCAATTAAAAGCCATTTGTGTGGTATGGCCTTTGTGTTGATGGTTCTATGCTAATCTAATTTGCATTTCTGCTGAAAAGCGTTCTAGCGCAAAAATGTTGCCTATAAATAGTGTTGTTAGCCTTCTTATCAAATTCATATTATCAACTTCTCCTCTATTTTGCTTGGGAACTAATGTGGTCGGAACCAAAGTTTACTGCGTTCTCTGGAATCCTCTCAAGTGGAGGACTTCTATTGGTTGCCACCGGTTGCCGCCGAACCACGTTATAACTCATAACCATAAAGTTGTCCTGACTTTAACTCTACTCGCCACTCTCGCTGTTGAAGACGCGCCGCCCTCGCCGGAGCTCGCCGCCAATTTTGTGATATAAACGCGCAATTGCGAGGGGAAAAAAGTCAGAATTGTGAGTGGAAAAAAAGTCAGATTTGCAGGGGAGAAATTTGCACACAAAAAAATCGCAATTATGTTTTACTTTTTTTTTTTTTATATTCCATGGCGGGAACAAGGTACCATAGATTTATGTGTTTTGATTTAGAAATCAATCTTTGCGTCTAAAATTTCAGAGTATGAATTATAACCAATATAGAATTTACCAAATAAATATAATACCATTTAGCTTCTATCCAAAGCAACTTACAATAGAATTTTTATCTTTAAAACAGTTTCTTTTTATTTTGGGCTTCCACAGGAATGTTTGCACCAACCCAACGAACAGAGGGTATTTCCACCTCTGACATCATCACACGCATCGTACGAGATTATGACGTGTACGTCAGACGGAATCTACAACGCGGCTACACCGCGAAAGAGCTTAACGTCAGCTTCATCAATGTGAGCGCTCTTTCATCATATGGGTTTGTTTACTGGTTGAGCTTAATCTCAAGATCAAGACTAGTTTTAATCTTAATCTCAAGATCAAGTTTTTTTTTTTTTTGTCCATATAATGGAAGTCAATGGGGTCCAATGTTGTTTGGATCACGGCCTTCTTAAATATATTTTCTTATATCTTTGTGTTTCGCAGAAGATAGAATAAATGATGACAGAAATAAAAAATGTGGGTGAACTATCCATTTGAAGCATTGACTCGCTACTCTTTCAACTCTCAACTTTTTATTTACAGAATCTAGGAGTGGCAATATATTCAAATAGTTTAGAAATTGTAAATAATTATTTTCCATAATTCGAATTGTGCTTCATTTCCGACACTCAGGAAAAGAAGTACAACCTTCAGGAGCGTGTGGACAAGGTGAAGAAGAAAGTGAAGGACGTGGAGGAGAAGAGTAAAGAGTTTGTGCAGAAGGTGGAGGAGAAAAGCATCGACTTGATCCAGAAATGGGAAGAGAAGTCCCGTGAATTCATCGGCAACTTCCTTCAGATGTTTGGACCGGAGGGAGCGTTGGTGAGTATCTTTTTAAAAAATTGTGTCCCAAAACTTCAGCGTCCAAAAGTCAGTGTCCATTCTAGCATCCACTGCAAGCCACTCAAAATACCACTACTGACATAAAGCACATGAGGGACACAAACTTTGAGTTTGATGTCAGCATGTTGTTATGCTAATGATGCAATATTCTTTGAAGCATTATAGGTGAAATAGTGTATTTTTAATAATAAATATAGCTGCAAGTGGCATTTATCGGTGTCCAAGCATCAATAGCTTATGCAGACATTAGCTATAATGTTGGCTTGGTCATCCTGAAATGCATGTGCCATAGTCTGTCATCAGAATGTTTTGGTATAATGACCTTTCAGAAGTGTCTCACATTACTGCGTTCCCAAACATCAGCATCTAAACACAAGATAACATGTCAGCGTTTATTGAGTTTTTGGCGCTTTAGGGCACAAGTCATTTATGATGTAGGAAAATCCCAGATTTCAGCAACTTCCATTTCTATTACAGATACTTTGTGCCAATTTCACAAAAAGTGATGAATTTGCTCTCTTGAACACGATAAGGAAACGCTGCTTGCTTTATTTGCCAGTGGTTTATGCAATTTCCAATTTTGTGCACAAGTTAAATATGCCACTTTAGATGGAAACATAGCTAGTGTTGAATCTCCACTGATAAGCTAACTTAGGCTTGATAAGGCAGCTTACGAAAAAACAAATACTCACTTTTTCACCATATCGCGGCCCCCTGGTTGAGAATGACTGTTTAAACTCATGAATAGATGAGCGGAGAAGCCATCGAGGTCTCCATTGGGATCAGTTTCATCACAAATATCCATGGCTCCACTCAAGGTCTCTTATTGGCTATGTGTTGGTCTTCCTCTCTAACAGAAGCACATGCTGAAGGAAGGGAAAGGTCGAATGCTTCAGGCCATCAGTCCGAGGCAGAGTCCCAGCAGCAGTCCCACACGTGAGCGTTCCCCTTCTCCAACCTTCCGTCTGCCCTTCTTCAACAAGACCTCCCCGTCCTCCTCACCCTCCTCACATCACAGCAGCGCCCTGTCCGGCTACACCTACGCCGCCCGCAAACAGGCCATCAGCGAAGACGAGGAGGACGACGAAGATTAGATTGCCACAGCACACCACGCATCTGTCTTCCAAGACTGGCAATCGAACTTCAGAAACGAAGCAATCCTTATAGAATCCATCAGTTTCGCACACGGTATTATTAAAAGATATGAAGGTTTAAAATGGAGCGAAGTGTAGAACTTGTAGAACTGGGTCAGTTCAAACTTGTGGAGGTTTTAAAGATCGCTGTCAGCGATGGGATGCGAGTATTCAGACTTAAGCGTCTCGTTTTGATTCATGCGGGATTGTTTTAGAATGAGTGCACATGGTATTAATGCGTTTCAGTTTTAATGATTTTAATGTTCATATGAGTCGTATCATAATATATAATTGTTAGACATCTAATAGGTCACGTGTCTCTTGGAATGGACGAGATTGGCTTGTAACGTGGAAAACACTGTAACTAAGATAAATGCAATTATCTATAGAAAAGAGCTTTAAAAAAATATGAAAATTGTTATTTGTCCATATCGCAAGGCGCATAATCAGTGTTGTCATGGTTAATAGTTCTAAAAATGTGTTGAATAGCTAAAATACGCCAATATTACCAAGGCACCTCAAGCATGACTGTTGGGAAAGTGAGGGAGTAACTGTACCATCAATGCATAAAGAAGCATGACATAATTGAATTGGTCTCCCTATGGTCCGCTCATCTACTTGAATTTGGTGTGTCATGCTTTAGTACAGGTCATTATTCCAAATTTAAACACTATTTAAAAAATGTATGCTTTACATTTAAAAAAAGTTGTCAAACTTTTTAAAGAAAGTGAAGCAAATCACTGTTTTTCTATCATTTAGTCACCGCACAATGCCGATTATCTTTCACTGTGATTGTTCTCATGGAGCTCTTAAGAATCGTCCTAAAACTAAGGCTAAAGGGCTTGTTTTCCACGTTCAGTTTAGATGAGCTTTGGACTTGATAATTTCTTAATTAAGTTCTGCAAGTGAAACCAACTGAGCTGTCTATAATGAATCAATGAAACCACTTGAAAGGAATATTCTGGGTTAAATACAACCTAAACTCAACAGTTGCTGTCCGGTATGATAGAAAATAAACGAAAGCGTTACACACAATTGAAAGGCTATAAAGCAATCATTGGTTTAAGTGTATAATTGTCGGTTTTTACGGAGTCCTACACTTGACTTGACAAAATATATATATATATATAACATGGCCAAGAATATAGAATTCATTCTCTCATTTTTGTAAATTGTGGTGACATTGAAATAATTTTGATTCATTTTGATTTAACTGAACGAAGAAAAATTATTACAACATGACATGATTTAGTCAATCATGGGAACGAATTAGTAAAATGTGATGATAGAATAAGTCGTTAGAATGAATTAATTCGTGGCCACAATATATATATATTTATGTATTTTTCTCGCATGACGTGCAGACTTTTTGTTTTTCTTTACCAGTTTAGGGACAAAATGTTCTTTGGTCAATGACAGCATGACATCTTGCGCTTAACTTGTATTTAACCCTTAACATTAACTTTGAATAGTTTTGTCAAAATTTTTTTATGTACATCTATGGATATGCAATTGTCAGTTTAAGACGGTATGTTTAGATTGAGATTGTACCACTAGTGATTATATCATTTTTTTGTTGTTGTCTCATTTCATAATTTGACAAGAGGCAGAGGCTCATCAAACTGCAGCTGTCCAGACTTGCACTGATTTCAGAATTCAATTATTTTTCTTCAAATAGTTGATGCTCCACTTTCATGGTAATGTCTGTTTTCAAGCCTCTGATTTTTCCTTTGCACAAATTAAATGAATCTAGGAGATAATTATTTTATTAACTTTGCCTTCCCTTATCCTGTCAGCTTTTGATTGTACAGGATGATAGCAGAGACAGGAAGACAAATAAATGGTGTCTAATGTAAAAGTGTTGTTTTTTCTGCCATCTATTTTACACCCAAGATTAAACATTTACTTGTGCAGACAGTGTTCCTCATTCGTCATGATACAACTATGAAATATATAGACGTGATTTATGCTGAATTGAAGAAAAATGAAACTGCAAATATACACAACACAATGTTTTTTTTTTTCTCCATTATATATTTATACCGAACTAAACAGTCACAGAGAGAGATAGATAAGATACTGAGAGTATGACCAATGGGAGTATAACCAACGACAATGGACAAGGGGTCCCATAAGACCGACTACAGCGAATCAGGAAGCTGGGTTTTGAAAGACGGACATTAACTGCACAGGCTTTAAAGTACACCACTCACTGCTCTCCACTGGACCTGGTCATTACAGCACTCGTACAAACACATACAGGTAACTACGTTTCACATTTTGCATATTTTTGTAATTAGCCTTTTTTAATTCATCCACAAAACTTGAGAGGGAAGGATGGAAACATAGTATATTTATAGGACAGTAAAAGCTGGTCCCTCTGCTAAGCAGCTCATTAGCAGCGCGTCTCGTAGATTCCGCTGCGTCCGATGTATCGCACCCATTTAATCACATCGTGGTCACTGTAGTTCAGTTTCGACTCGAACACCTTCAGGTAACGCACCTTCAAACCCGAGGGTGCAAACGGAACCTGAGACAAGAAAATAACAGATGAAATACAACAGAAATGTGTGCCATGAAGAGGGTACAAGTTGTTGACAATTGGATACATCAGACAAACTATAAAAGAATATAAATATATGAAAATATTAAAAAGTAGCTAGTTTTAACATCTAATGTTTGTACCTACCTCCCCAAAATAGTGACTGATATTCAAATATTAATTCATTTAACAGTTACTTGTGAGCTTATTAATTAATAGACCAAATTAATATTTTAGCGAACGCTTTACAATAAGGTTCCATTTGTTAACATTAGTTAACTACGCTAGTTAACATGAACTTACAATTAAAAACACTTTAAAGCATGTATTAATTTGAGTTCATGTTAATTTCAACATTTCCAAACACATTAAAATCCTAAGTTGTATCTGTAAATATTATTTAATTGGCCTGAGCTAGCATTAACTTGTTTTTATTAACAAAAATTCATAAATACTGTAATTGTATTTATCGTTGTTAATGCATTAACTAAATGGAACCTTATTGTAGTGTTGCCATATTTTATTTATTAGAAATAAGTAGGTAAATATATATTTTTTAATGAATGTTTATAGCTAAATTATAACAAAAACAAGGTTTTAAACCATATCCAAACTACATCCAAATTTTAGTCAAGTTATTTAAGTTAACAATAAAACTTGCAAAAAAGCACAGCAAACCTCATAAAAATATTCAAATGTCATTCAACCCTGTTACTTACTCATATTGATAAAAAAATAAAATAATCTAGCTAACATTTTATTTATTATATGAGAAATAAGTTAATAGATTGTTTTAGTTGATGATTTTTTAAAGTTTATATTTATAGCTAAATTAAAATCACACAAATAATGGTTTAAAACTTTATCCAAACATGTCAAAATTTTTGTTATATTAGTTAAAAAAGCACCACAAACCTGATAAAAAAATATTCAAAAATCCTTTCTGAATTTCATTCAACCCTGTAACTCAGCTTATTGACCAAAAAAATAAGCTATTTTTATTTATTTATGAGACTTACAAGTTAGTAAATAGATTTTTTAGGTCTATATTCTATATTTATTGCTAAATTAAGTCAGGATTTTAATTTGTATCCAAACGTCCAAATTTTAGATACTTTTAAAGAGTTAATTTATAAAAAGGCCAGCGAACCTCATATAAAATAAGGTTAAGAACCTCTTGAACGCCGAAAAGAAAACCATTGAAACTTCACTTAATTCAACGCTCACCTCAAAGTTCATGGAAATGGGTGGACGGGCCCACTTCTTCTTATCATTAGTGGGCAGCAGCTCAATCTCAGCACTGATCTGAGACTCCTTCATTCCTGCCATGCGTTTGATCCTGAGCAGAGACACAGACAGGATGACATGAGTATATGCACACAAGAATCGAATGCAGGGAAACATAAGACGCTGACTTACTTCCACACAATGGCGTTCTCGCTGGCCTTGTATTTGGCTTTTCCTTTCATACAGATCACCTGCACTCCACTAGTGTTCAGAGGTGTTGGAATGCGTACCTGTTCAAAACAGTCACCACACACATCATCTGACAAACTCTTTTACAAACAAACTGTAATGTTCTGTCTAAGGCGTGTAAAAATGCAATGTTAAGTCTCTATATTCTCCTTTAACTCACCTCTATTTTCTGTGCCAGGAGTGAGGGCTTGAAATTAGATTTGATGACAACTTTGACCTCCAGCTTTGTGCGTCCAACCTCTCGGACCAGTGGAATGACCCGGAAGGGCAGAATAATGTCCTTAGTGGTGCGATACCTGCGCACACACAGGTCGAGGATGTGTTAAAACAGAATCAGACTCTCGGTGTGAAGACAGACTGAAGCTGAACTAACCTCATGAGCTCATATTCCCCATCAGGAGGGATGAAGCTGATGCTGCGCTCAGAGTCGAACTTGCTGAGACGCACACACTGATGGAAAGTGCAGTCGTCGATGGCTATGGACTGCTTCCCACTGCTGGAGAAACCAAGACGGTAAGAGTTTGATGAAATACACCGTTAAGATATTTGGCAAAAGGAGCAAATACTAGAGCAGGGGCGTCCAATCCTGCTCCTGGAGGGCCACTGTCCCACAGTTTAGCTCCAACTTGCCTCAACACACCTGCCTGGAAGTGTCCAGTATGCCTAGGAAGACCTCGGCTGTTCAAAATCGCTCCTATACACTCATTCACTAACACCTGTCGAGTGAATTCGGACACCAAGTGCACCGGAAGGGCTGCCGCTTTTGTATAGTTCGTACTTGCTGTTTAATAACCATTGATTGAATGAGTGCACTTGATAACGTCCACTATGGTTTCAGCACCAATACAAATGGCTGCCCCCTCAAACAGTGCCCTATTTGAGGTATAGGGAATGAGGGGATTGTGTTTAATTGGGGTTGGAGGTAAACTCTGCAGGACAGTGGCTTCCCAGGAGTGAGTAGACACCGCTCTACTAGAATAAACTGTACAAAAAATGAAATTATCACTGACAAAAATAAATCAAAATCACTTACTGCTAAAATGTCACACTTATAAAAACTAGGGATGCACTGAAAGTTTTATTCGTATTTTTAATTATGGCCATTAACCGATACCATGTTATCTACCAATATTTAACTTACACTACTGTTCAGAAATGTAGGGTCAGTACGATTTTTGGAGAGGGGGGGTTAATATTTAAATTCACAAAAAATGTCCATTTCGAACAAATGCTTTTAAATTGTTCATCCTGAACAAAATTATCATGGTTTTATGGTAAAAGAAAGAAAAAGAAAAGGCAGTTTTTAACAGTTTCGAATAAATTACACTTTAAAATAATTTAAAATTGAAAACGGCTATTCATATTATTACTGTTTTTCCTGAATTTTTATAAAATAAATGCATTATTGGTGAGCATAAGAGAAAGAGACTTATTAAAAATTAAAAATAACCGACTGCAAACTTTTGAATGGTAGTGTGTTTTGCTTTGTTGTTTCATTTTTTTTCTTTTTCTTTTATGAAATCTTCAATTTAGATGTAAAAATGTATGTTAATCTAAGTTGTTATCTTAAAGAAAAATGTATTATCAGAACATTTATGTCCATTAATGTTCTTCTGTAACCTGGCATTGAAAAAGAGAAGCGAGATGGAATTGAAAAATAATAATAATAATAATAATAATAATAATAATAATAATAATAAAAGCCCTGAATTGAACAAAATTGGCCAAATTTGACTGAAACAATTATTATTTTTTTTAATTTTGGCCAATATATTATGCATCCCTACAAAAAAAAGAAACAAAAAAAAGAATTTGTAATAAGACACTCATTTTTTTCTGTAGATTAACAACACAACTAACATAAAACTGAACACAGAAATGTAAAGATACAATTACCTTCCCCCTAACTCACTTTGGGAGCACAGAGAAAGAGAGACGCAACAAAAACAGACAGCTTCAAAAATCAAAATAAACCACACACTTTACGTTCAAACATGTTTTAAAAATTCTGGATTGAGAAACAAAATCCAGATAAAAAGACAAACAAAATTTTCAAAGCAAACAAAGAGAGGAGACAGACAAGCAGAACAACTGCGTAAACATGAAACACTTCAAAAACCTTTTCCCAGCATCATCAGTAGTTCCTCCTTTCCCCTGTTTATCAATGACGATTTTGTCATTCATCCCAAACTTGCATTCAGGCATTCCACTCAGGTAGCTCTTCATCACCACACGACCGGAGACGTGAGCGCTCAGGACTTGACCTGTCAGGATGACACACAGTAGCGTGAGAATGCTTTGACACCAAGGCCGTGTGCCAGCTGAAAACGACCTAGCTGTGGGCGCTTGAGAGCTTTTTTTCAGTTGAGAAAACTTTAAAAGTTGAGTTCACTTTGCTTGCTATGATACGGAATATCCGCAGAACTCACAGATAGTTTGTTTCTACATTGTTTCTATAGAAGAATGTTGATACAATGAAAAGTATTTGATCTGGATCTTGTTTTAAATTAGTTTGTTCCATTATTACGCTTGTTGGTGTCATCTGTGGCCGTTGTACAAGCAATTCGGTCGTTTGGCCGGTGTTGTATTTGTCCCGCCCCTTCTCCACTGTGATTGGATGGCTGGGTAAAAAGCGACAGTGATGACCGCTGCGTTTTACCCAAAGTTGAATGTTCTTCAACTCTCTGCGACCGGTAAAAACGCTGAGCGCTCGAGCGTGAAACAGACTCAGCTCAGCGCCTCGTTACGCTGATGGCATTTTAAAATCATGGCGCTCCCATTGAAAACAATTGGACAAATACGCTAGCCTCTGGAAAAAATGCTTTGGTGGACACACGGCCTAATAACTGAAGCACACAGTCATGAGACCTCCGTTAATGCGGTCTTACCCTGTGGAGACATGAGCAGGTTGACACTCTCCAGCACATCCAGGAAGAGCTCGTTGCGACGGTACTTGATGCCTTCACGACGCCAACCGATCTGACCAGTCACCTGGCTAGTGATCTGAGACTGCTCCTCCTTAGTCTGAGGACAATAATGCACCACCAAAGACAGTTAGGAAGGTCACAGACTATTTTAAATTGTGGTTTAAATACGTTTAGGTGCCACTAGTATGTAATGTAATCTGAGAAAAACTTAAAATATATATATATAAAAAAAAAAAAGTGTACACCATACCTGATGCTGCAGTCGGACACGTCCAGAAAAGCATGGAAAAAAAGAGAGAAACGGTTTATGTTAGAATCTGCATAGATAACATGGACGGGGCTAAAAACCAGGGCCCGCGACCAGTGTAAGAGCATTTCAGGACAGTTGATGGAACTGTCACTTGCTCAACTGAGCTAGTTTTGCAACAATGGAGTAAGCTTTTTTCTGTGTTCATTAGCCGTATATTTATATGTAAATATAACTAGAAAAATAAAGCGCAGTAAATGGTAAAACCAGTGTGTTTATAATTACAACAATACATTAAAATAATATAAGAAATACCCGTTTGAACTAACTGCAAATGCTATTTTGTACAGCTAAAAATAACGAAGCAAATGACACTGGAAGTGTACAAGTTACGAAAAATGGTTGTAGTACTGCAAGATGGCGCCACCAAACGAGATAAAACATCCTTTAGTTTTTTATAAAACGCCATCATTTATCGTTTGTTATATAATTTTTTACCAAAAATTTAAATTCTGTCAGTAATTACTCACCCTCATGTTGTTCCAACCGCGTAAGACCTTCGTTCATCTTCGGAACACAAATTAAGATATTTTTTATGAAATCTGAGAGCTGATCACTTCTCCGTAGGCTGCTAGGTGGCCCAAACTTGCTGGCCCAGAAAAGTTATTAAAGAGATCGTTAATATAGTCCAAGTGACTACAGTGGCTCAATCTTAAGTATATCAAGCGACGAGAATACTTTTTGTGCGCAAAAACAAACAAAATAACGACTTTATTCCACTATTCATTTCCTTCTCTCTGGGCCTCGTAGTGTTTTTGCGCAGCGCGTCTGTGTTACACGTCACCACGTAGGCTCACTATTGGCCGACGCTGGTCATGTGTGTGACGCGCAGCGCAAAAACACTACGTGAACCAACTAGAGGCCCAGAGAGAAGGAAATGAATAGTGGAATAAAGTAGTTATTTTTGTTTGTTTTTGCGCACAAAAAGTATTCGTGTCGCTTGATATACTTAAGATTGAGCCACTGTAGTCACTTGGACTATATTAACGATCTCTTTAATAACTTTTCTGGGCCAGCAAGTTTGGGCCACCTAGCAGCCTACGGAGAAGTGATCAGCTCTCAGATTTCATCAAAAAATATCTTAATTTGTGTTCCGAAGATGAACGAAGGTCTTACGCGGTTGGAACAACATGAGGGTGAGTAATTACTGACAGAATTTTCATTTTTGGGTGAACTAACCCTTTAACTTTGATAAAGTTGAAGTTGAAGTTGAACTTGACTGACTGCTTCATTTTCACTTTCAAGTTACAATATATCTACATTAAAAAAGGTGATTATGTATAATGCGCATGCATATTTACATATGTTGTGCTGGGGACAGTGAAAATGTTGGAAAGACATGCAGAAATTCGATCTACTGGCCCGACTTAGAGGACATCCAGAAAGGGAGGTTCCCAATCTCAATTCTAGAGTCACATTGGTGTTTAAAAATAGAAAATTCATGAACATCAAAAATATGAAACTACTAAAAGAGCCTCTTCTTGCCTGGCCTTTGATACCCTGCTGGGTAATAAAAGTCTTCAGTGCTCCTGTCTCTGAGTTCTGTGGGTATCCAAAGTCCAGGATCTCTGCACACACACACAAAGACAAATGAATCATTATTCTGGAATGAACCACTCAATGCTCCAAGAACTGTTTTAAACAGACTTTGTCTCCATTCGTTTCTTTTAGGTAACCTTTTATTATTTCAGCTGGAGGACAATGTTTTCTGGACAGCTCATGGTTTAAGATGCACCTAACCGCCAACAGTGGACGACTGCCAGGAAAGCATGCCATTTAGAGGAGGGCGAGTTTGGTTTGAGGTAATGCGGTTAACACAGGCACATGGAGGATCAGATATAACTGAGAGAACAGTGTCAGGAAATTACTCCTATGTTTCTGAACCAGCCTTACCATCCAGCAACTCGTAGATAAGCACGAAGTTGTTCTTGATATTCTCCTCACTGATCTTCCCAAAGTAGGCCGTCATGACGTCACACATCTTGTAGAGGAACTCGAACACCATTGCAGCGTTGACATTCTGCTTGGTGACCGCAGCCAGCCAGATGTTGGAGCGTTTGACGTGGAAGAAGCTGGTGCGGGCGATGTTGGTGACAGGAGAGCGCACCTGCTGACGGGCGTGGATCACGTTCACGCGGAACGCGTCCACAGCGTTGCGTCTGTGAAAGAGGATAAGGACGTGAGGTCAAGGTAGAGATAATGGAGTTGGGCAGGAAGAGTGAGCACATGGTCACCATCTGCCCGTAAACCCTTTAAGACAAGCACTCCTTTTATCTGCGAACAAGGCATTAAAGACTTGACTGTTCGCTGTTGACCCAAACCTTCATGGACCTCAAGATAAGTTAAAAGGTCCCGTAGACAAAAGAGCTTTTGCATGTCTAAAACAAACAAAAGTGAGCTTCTTTTGAAGAGAACTATACAGTCCAATAAAATAAAATTTCCTTTCTTTTTAAAATCATCTGCTGTAACTGTTTAAAAAAAATAAAGGCCAAAATGAATGAAAGTGTAAGGTTGTTTCACGTAGAGACCAGCACCCGACGCAACAAGATGATGGCCAAGTGCGGGTGCGGGCGGATAGGTACTCGTGTGTGTGTGTGTGTGTGTGTGTGTGTGTGTGTGTGTGTGTGTGTGTAAGGGTTGGTGGAGAATAAAACGATTTGCGTGACTCCCTCAAAATAGAAATATCTTAAAAAACATCTAAAAACAAACTGTTATTCATCTACGTCGGACAACTAAAATAAAATAAAAAACAATTTACAGGCACAAGCATAGGCTGAGTTTCTATTGCAGCGTTGTGCAATGTAGCCAATCACAGGTATGCGTGTTGATTTCTTGAACGCAATAGCCAATCAGATGCATTTAAGATAGAATCCACTCACCGCTCAAAACGTCTGAGTTTTTGTTCAGTGCTGAATTCTGCATGCTGGTGAATCCTCTGATTATAACAAACTAAGTGTAGACATTATGAAAGATTCAGTGTGCAGTCAGTTTCATTGATAATAACGGAGATTTGTCAGATCGCGATGAACTGAGATGTCAGGTTTTAGGGATTATTAACGGAGCGCACTTTGCGCACATTCTGCCATGCCAAACCATGCACGCAGTAGCCTATGCTTGCTTTTGTGTTAAATTAACAGTGGTTTGTGAATCTTGATGCTTTGATAAATAATTTATTAGGAGCATTTATGCTGGGACGTGTAGGTTGTGGCTAGGCGACACGTAACTTGAAATCATTTCATGGACATACAGAAAAAAAAAAACATTTATACTTTTATGTAAGCTTTTGCGTGCGGAAGGGGGACAAAACATGAATGGTGCCGGCGCGAGAGGGAAACATATTTTTGCGGGAGTGGGACAGAATCCTGCAGGAGCGGGCGGGAACAGGACTGAGAAAATCCGTCCCGTGCATGTCTCTAGTTTCATGTATAGACAAACATTTCCATCAGAAAGGTGCATAATCTGTCAAAATATCCAACATACACAAACCCAAAAAATGACCAACATTGTGTCATCTCATGCCTGAGTGCAGTCAAAAGAAAAGGGCATTATGGTAAACCTGCTGCTGGTGCAATTACATATCCTCACAATATTCGAGTGACTGAAGTATGTCAGGTGACATGCTTGAAGTAGAGCTGGGCAATACATGATATATATCTATGAATATTTATAATGGAATAGATGATTAACAAACAAATGATTATTATTACACAGTTTTACAAGATTTTCTTTTTGGCCATAAACCCACGTTTCCCAAACACCATTTAAGTAGGAAGGTTTCATGCCCACTACTAGTGCCATAACTTGTGAGAATATTGTTTGAGAACATGTCAATATTTTTATTTTATTTATTTTTTTACGTTTCCTTAATTTATACAAATCAGTATTTTTGAATTGTTTAAATATATCAGTTGAAAACACTAATTCAAGGTAAAATGTACAAGGAAGTCTGTTATTTTTTAATGGTTATATCTATAGACAGACGGATGGACGGACGGACGGACGCAATAACTAAAAGGTTGAGACGTATCAAGGCTTAGAAGGCATGTTTTAGCTATATTGCCCAACCCTAGATTGGGTTCACTGGTGACATGCGTCAGAGTGATTGGTTGGTTGTTGTTGGGATCTAAAAAACAAAACATGCCTTGGTTGTAGTCGGATCGCTTACCTAGTGCTACAGTAGCCACAATGAACATGGAGAAAAACAGTACAAAGGACAAAGAGCATGAGGGGAATAATGACAAGGAAAAAGGAGAAAGACAAAGATGGGCTGCATGTGTAAATGGACAACAGTAATGCAAACACACACCAAATGAAATCTTTATGAGAACATTTGATCTGGGGTTCTATGGAGAGCCAAAAAAAAGAAAAAAACTTCCCCATTTATGGTTTAAATGAAAAATGACATTTAGTTCGTCAAGATGATGGAATGGGGCAATATTTCCTGTTTTCGAACATCCTGTCATCTTTCCTCTTCCCTAACAGGATAACCCCAATGGTATGGAGTTTAAACTCTGCTGAGCACGCATGATGAAAATAAGACCAGTATTTTTTTAACACCAACCAACAAAAAAATGTATTCTAATATTTCTAATAGCGAAAATAAATATAGAGTAGGTGTTTGTCTGTGTTGCTATGCAGTTTTTAGTGGTAGTTGTGTTTTCTGGATGGCTGTTTACTGGCCCGTACCCAGATGGTTTTGAAAAACCTAGAAAACGATCGACCTGCATTTTCTCTAACATACTCGATATAGTCCTTGAAATCAGAATAAAAGATACTATATATTGTTCGAACTTCAATGAAAATGATTGGACTGAGACTATCCAAGTATTCAGACTCTGTATGAGCAAAGCACATTAAATGAGGCTAAAATGATGTTAAGTGACCCATCTCATGTACTCTACCCCTCTTATGAACTCTTACCGTCTGGAAGAGGGTACAGAACAGGTTTAAAATCTCTTTTGTACCGGTATCAATTAGACTGCTGAACATGAGTAAGTGAAGTCTATTTATTTTTATGTGTATGGTGTGTATGAATATTTTGTGTAATTTTTTTTTTATGTATCAGGTTTTGGTGAAATGCTGGCTATGGAGGTCATTACAAATGTCCCTATCAGGGACAATAAAGTATATTTCATTTCATATTTCAGAAGCTGTTTTAAGAGCATTTTCCACCCATGATGAACTCACTCACCCTATATCATCACGGTAGACGCGGGAGATCAGCACCTCCCCTTTATGGTTATAGATGAACAGTCCTCCAATCATGGTGGCTGTCCCTCAGACCTCACATTCCATGGTGGGCTGTCACTTCTATAATTCACAGGACAATGAAAATGAACATGAAGCTCACTGACTGGCTGATAGAAGAGCTCTGTGGGACCTTGATAAGATATGAGAGGCATTCAGCCCTACAAGTGAGACTAGATAAAGCAGGCAGGATGGTTTACTCTCAACAGTTTGTGCTTCTGTGACAAACCAAATAATATAGTATAGGAGATAAAACGACTTACTGACTATAAAAGAAATCACCCAAGTTAAAAGTACATATTTGGTCACTGACAGATAAAGCTTCAAAAAAGTTTTTTTCTTTTTTTATTTATTCAAAACTGATGTAATGCATATATTTGAGTCATGAGCAATGCGTTTAAAGAAGTTTCAGTTGTTAAATACCTTTTCAAAGTGTTTAATTTCATTTTTTTAAATGGTTTTATGTCAGGCGGTACAACCAAATAGTTGTATGTATATATACTGTAGTTGAACCACCTGACATGAAAAGTGTACCAACCTACCCATACTTGAAATTATCAGTTTTTACCAGTATTTTAGAGATCTAGAAATCTTTTCACTCTGTCACAAGGATCAGTTGGGCTCCTCTGGACGATGCATTATAATATTTACTGTTATTAGGCCTACATCATCAATTCATAACAAAAGAGCCATGTTTGCAGTTGTGCCACCCTGACATTTGAGAATATATACATTACAGGACAAAGGTTTTTCAATGATCTCAGCAGCTTTAAAACTACTTATATTTATAAAAATGTGTTTATATGAAAGGGTTCAAACCTAAAATGATGCCTCAGTATTTAGTTTTTAATATTAAGAAACCATTTTAAATTAATTTGTTCGGGCAGTTGCACGACCTGACATTTTGGGGGTTTAAAGATAACACAACATACAATAATACGTATTAAATAAATGTACTAAAAATGAATTCAAACTAAATAGGTTTTATAGAATAAAGTGATGTCATAAATGTATCAAATAGCCTAATTTTAAAAGGAAATAATTCACTTACACTAAAATATGCACGTCATGTCATTGACCCTAATAACAATATACTGAAAACTGAATGAGTAGCCTATATCTGTTGGCGCATGGCAACAGACAAAAATCACCCGTTTTTCAATCACAAAACGCGATATTGTGTAAATATAAGTGTTTGTTCGACAAACATTGTAACGGCAAATGATGTTGGTATTCACAGAATGTACAGGCGCTGAACAGGAAGTGTCCGTCCTGTGTGGTTAATCGCGGCGTAATTACTACAAGATGTCTGCCAACTGAGAGGCATGTTCCATTAAATGTTCGTGTTTTGAAATCGTTAACCGCGCGTCCTTCATCTCGTACCTCGTATTAATTATTCAAAATGCACGAAGAGTCATCAATAGTAAGGGAGCTGGTGAACTGCCCTGTTCCTTCCCTCGAGACCTGTATCGAAATTTCGCGGAACACTTCGATGATAAAACCCATTCATCCAGGCTAAAATACAAACATTTTCTGTCCTTGGGTATGTTCAGTTAAAAAATGTGACCATACCTACTTAATGTCCGCACGAATAGGCGCGGAATGGACCGTTCCCTCAACGACCGTGGTATTTTTTTTTGGATCTAAAGGATTAGCGGGACACTAGCAGCAATCCCTCCCTCGGCCAGGAAGTCAGCTGACAGCGTTGACAGCGCGCATGCGTACGGCCTGCGACAACGCAACTAACATTTTGCATGTCTTTTTTTTATTTTTATCAAAAAGACAAAAGGCGTCTATATAATTATTTTTGTTTATTATTGTATAAAGAATTATACTATATTCTTGCTCAAAAATAAATAAATAAAAACAGGTCATGAATATTAAAACTGTAAAGTGACGTTGCTTAGTAACCTCACTGAAGCGCCCAATAACAACATACCTAGTTAATATTTATGAGCCAAGTCTTCGCCGTAGTACAAGGCGGACACTGGCGTGATGAGGATAAATGCAGTCAATGTCAGAGAACAGGTCATGGATGGACCAACACAGTTCTAGACATTATGTTTATAGAGTAGAGCAGAGATGTTTGATGAAAACTACCGCATGCATCAGCCATGGCATCAGCTCACGTGAAATAAGAGTAACGTTATCTGTCTTACTTCATCGGTCAGATTCATAGGGCAGAATCATCAGAACGGCTACAAATTCTACGTAACATGCCTGTATTAACCCTTTCATGCATCAATATGCCAACCTCTGTCAGGAGGATCCCCCTGTGTTTAGGGCATGAAAAACAAGATTTACAAAAATAAATTGTACACATTATTTCAAAGAGATTTTCAGATGTAACGTTACACTTGAGTGGACATGTGTTTTTGGTTTAATTGAAGAGATATGCTACTCTATTACTTAAAAAAGTAATAACACAGCAATATTGTGTGTATTTAACAAACCAATGAATACAATTCTATAAAATCATGTGAAAGCTAGGCTTTAAAATATATACAAAAAATATAAATGCAAAATATTGCAAACGAGTTTGTTCCCATTCGACCAGCAGACAAAGAAATTCATACAAGTTGAACTTCGCATTTCTTTGATATCATATCAGAACATGAGGATGTGATTCCATCAAAGATCTCTATAACCGGTGAAGGTACAACTCTCAGGAAACCCAACTCTGACTATGTAGATAACACTGACGCTCCATCCAGTTTACCACAGTACGTCGATTTACCCGAACTCATTTCTACCGTAGCTCTCCTTTCTGAGAAAACCTCAGACTGAAATCTTGATCTATTGATGTTTTCAGACTGTAAAAAAACAACAAAAAACTAGTGATCAGGTGTTTTTCAGTCTCATCTGAAATGACCAGTGCTTGGGGGTAACGGATTACAAGTAGCCTTACACGCATAATGGAATCAGATTACTTTTTGATGTAATGAGTACAGTAATGCATTCCAAGTAATGTACACGTAATCACAGTACATGTGCAACTATGCCATCAAAACCCATGCATATGCAAGAAAATGCTTTTTGAATAGCTGTCCACTGTAGTGACCTCTATGCTTGTAAGGGTTAATTCTGAAAGCGCGCTTTTAATATTTATATCCAGATTATAAATTGCCTAGAACTATTTCCTAATATTCACACAGAGATCTCATGCATGCCTCTGTATTTACTTAATTTAGCAATTAATGACTATTTGCAATGTATCTGATAATGTTTTGATAAATTTAGACTAATATAAAAATATTTGATGATCTGCTGTTAGACCTACTATATATATTTGACTTTACAAGGAAACAAAAATATGCTGAAAAAATTAGTATTCTGGTCAAAGCACTGCTCATGCAGCGAGTAGGTTGATCCTGCAGGGACACAATTAACAAAGACTTTCTTGTCTTAATTCAAAGGATTCTGCTCATAAATGTTTGTATCAGCCTACGCACATTTGTTTCATTCCTATTGTATGAAAAAAAAAATTTGTTTATATAATCTCATCAGTTCAATAAAGAATGTGGGTTTGGGCAACAATCAGTATAGCCTAATGTAAATATCTTGGACAATGTTTTAATAAAAAAATGTTTTCTATAGGCATATATATGTATATTAAACTATTTTATTTTACACTGCGTTACATTTTGTAATGGAGTCCACTGGAGCAGAGTTGCAGATGAACCCGAGTGCAGTTTATTTATATCCAAACATGAGCAAAATACAAAACAAAGACTTGACTTGGCATGATCATTAACATAAATGTAGAAAAACTACGTTACACACAAAGCGGTTACAGGGACAATACTAAACAAAAACGCAAGGCAAAAATAAGGGCTTAAATACACAAGGACTAGTGACTAAACAAGACACACCTGTGAACATAATAAAGACAATTAACCAATGGCAACATGACACAAGAGACTAGTAGGGAAGCACATGGCAAGATCACATGAGGGCAAGGGAATCACATGACAAGACAGGAAACAAGACTGTAACATGAAACATGAACCAAAAACAAAACTATACATTACAGATCCCCCCCTCTTTGGGCAGTTCCCGACGCCCAACAAAAAAACAAAACAAAACAAAACAAAAGAGAGTCCAGGAGGGCGGTCTTGGGGTAGGGATGGCGGGACAGGCCCATAAAGGGGGACAGGACTTGGACCGTGGAGCATGGGCGATGCTGGCAGGCTTAGACACATCCAAGCAGCAGTTCGGGAAGCCAGGGCAGTTCAGCGGACCAGAGAGGCATGGCCTCCGTGGTCTTAACAAGGGGCTAAATTTCTTGGGGGGAATTACGTTCAGGGGCTATAGCAGAATCTGGAGGCCCATGGGCTGGAGAGGACTCTGAAGGAGGCTCATGGGCTGGCTCTGGGACTGGAGTGGAATCAGGGGCTGGAGCCATCTCTAGACTTTGGTCAGGGGCTGGAGACAACGTGTGTGCGGCCCACACACACCAAATGGGCGTGGCCATAATGGTCAGCACTGCACTCTCAGGAGCTAACTCTGGCGTGGCGGCCATGACTTGAAGAAACTCAGGCTTGTCAGTCATGATGTGAAGAAACTCAGGCACGGCAGGCATGACGTGAAGAAACTCAGGTTTTTCAGTCATGACGTGAAGAAACTCAGGTTTTTCAGTCATGACGTGAAGAAACTCAGGCTCGGAAGGCATGACTTGAAGAAACTCAGGCTCGGCAGGCATGACTTGAAGAAACTCAGGCTCGGCAGGCATGATGTGAAAAAACTCAGGCTTGTCAGTCATGATGTGAAAAAACTCAGGCTCGGAAGGCATGACGTGAAGAAACTCAGGTTTTTCAGTCATGACGTGAAGAAACTCAGGCTCGGAAGGCATGACTTGAAGAAACTCAGGCTCGGCAGGCATGACGTGAAGAAACTCAGGCTCGGCAGGCATGACGTGAAGAAACTCAGGCTCGGCAGGCATGACGTGAAGAAACTCAGGCTTGTCAGTCATGATGTGAAAAAACTCAGGCTCAGAAGACATGACGTGAAGAAACTCAGGCTAGGCAGTCATGACGTGAAGAATCTCAGGCTCGGAAGGCATGACTTGAAGAAACTCAGGCTCGGAAGGCATGACGTGAAGAAACTCAGGCTTGGCAGGCATGACGTGAAGAAACTCAGGCTTGTCAGGCATGACGTGAAGAAACTCAGGCTAGGCAGGCATGACTTGAAGAAACTCAGGCTAGGCAGGCATGACTTGAAGAAACTCAGGCTCGGCAGTCATGACGTGAAAAAACTCAGGCTTGGCAGGCATTACGTGAAGAAAGTGAAGAAACTCAGGCTCGGCAGGCATTACGTGAAGAAACTCAGGCTTGGCAGGCATGACGTGAACAGCCCCTGGCTTGGCAGGTACTGTGGGATTGCGGGGCTCCTCACCCGCAAAACCCACAGTAAATGATGAGCTGCTCAACAGATGGGCATGGTCAATATATTGACTTAGAGTCCATTGAGGTGTATTGTCAGGCATGAGGTAATTCAGAAAATAATTTTGTCCATTACGAAAAATGTCCTTTAAGGCAATATCATTGAAGGTAGCACAGTCCACAAAATTCCTCCACATATTCCTTGATATTGAGGTCACCCTGACAAAGGCACAAGAGACGAACTGGTGGGTCCATGTTATTGGTCTAGTATTCTGTAATAGGTGGTTACAGGGACAATACTAGACAAAGACGCATGGCAAACATGAGGGCTTAAATACACAAGGGCCGTTTCTCAATATATGGTCTTGTCTGTACTTTTGCTCTTGTGGACTTGTGAAACGTCATCGGTCGCTGCCCAAGTACTGTTCCAATTCAAAGTTCACATCTATTCAAATCCCCGGATGTGTTCTTGATCCGCCCCTTTTATCGAGGATGCATCGAGAGGTGACTTGTGCGGACTTGAGACAGCCAGGTATCCCAGAATGCATTTCGCACTAACCAGCAAGCGTCAATAGCAGAGGAGAAATTGCGTATTGTGTCTAGAAATGTAGTTTTAAGAGTTTTTCAGGCGAGAATGTGGTTGTTTAAAGCTCAAATGTGTGGTTTATTTATAAAGATAGCGCCTATTTGAAAATTGTATCTGATGTTTTAGGAATTGTGAGATCCAGGTGATCACCAGGCGCTCAGCACTCATTAACCTCATCTGGAACAGCCTTGCCTCAGCTAGTTCTTCTGACTTTTGCCGCTGGCTATGATGTCTCTGTAGTGGTTAAACATGAGATATAATTTTTCTTGTGTATATCTAACAGGCAATCTTTGGTTTCATTAATCTAAAATTTGTTCCCTGGCAAATCGTTTCGGCTGAGGGCAAAGGGAAGTTTTATAACTTTATATTTAGGCTATTTAACTTTAACGTTGTACTAGAGAGCTGACTTATGTTTGACTGAATCGTTTGCTTTATTTCTTATTGTATAGCTTCTTATACCTTTTACTTATACTTTAATAATGGCTATTATTGATCATTACAACTGATATTTAACAAAAAGAGACAGGATTGTGTCAATTTTATTTTATTATTGGCTACATGTACATACAGTGAAGAGAATCAGAGTACATATCCACTGTACACACATGTAGGGGAGAGTGGGGTGATTTGTGCCAGGGGGGAAGTAGTTCCACCCTTGTTTCTGGAAAACCATAGAAGAAATTGGTCATGTGACCACATAATTTTGAAAAGCAATCACTTTTACTCGTCCTCCAAAGAAGAGAGACACATGGCATGAGAGTTAAGCACATTTTAGTGCAAAAAAACTGTTTTTTCCCTTTCAAAGTAACATTTCTATGATTAAGGTTTTTTGATTGTAGTGTCTGAACAATTATAGACAAGTTTGAAAACATTTCACACATGTTTTAGTGCTTTAGTAGGCTACACAATGAGTCTATACAGTTAGCATGATGTTAGCTCTTAACTGCTGGATCATGCTAGTTTTTCAAACTTGTGGGTCTGGGGTGATTTGTGCCAAAGGGCCTGGGTTAAGTTGTGCCAGATCCAGACCACCTAGACCTACATACTCACAGGGGATAATCTTGAGAAGTGAGGAGATGGTCATGCCTCATCATTGTTTGACTTAGGCCTGCCTGCTATTTGTTTAATTTAGCTAACACTGATTTCAGTTTTGAGTTTGCACTATGTTATTAAAGAGAAGTTTTATTCCGTTTTTAAGTGGCCTATGTCACAATAGGATGTTTAGAAATTAGCCTAGTCACTTTAATCTTATATGTTACATAATTGAGAGCGCTATGTCAACAGGCATCTATTGCCAAAGCCTTTTTGCCTGAAATGATTCACAAATATCATATATTGTGTTGCTATGGTGCTCTAAATGGTTGCTAGGGCGTAGCTTGATAGCTTCACAATGATCCTGAGAGACTGATTGGTCGTCTGAGTAAAATGAGCCCACCCCCTTGTCTCTATGACACTGTGATCCAGAGTTATGTTCAATACAAAATCCCTATGCAATTGACCATAGTAGGAAAAACGCATGCTATGGTATTCCAGGGTGACAATATCTAAATAAACCTTAAATGAGTAATTCTGTATTGAATTTATCTTGCTTTCATATAGCATTACGGTTCATAACATTAAAATGTTCTGTTTTACTTCAGAAATCACTGGCACAATTTACCCCAATGTATTCCCCCAAAGGCACAACTTCCCCCGCACCAGGGGCAAGTTGTGCCATGAGACCACTTTTTTCCCAAAAGCTATATTTCTGAAACAATTTATTTCAGATCCAAAGTTATTGTCCTCAGGGATGCACCACATCCTGAAATATATGTACATCCTTAAGTTGAAGGCATTACTGCCGTGGCCTCACTTTAAAGTCACTTTGAGTAAAAACTGGCACAACTCACCCCACTCTCCCAGCTATAATAAAATAAAACGAACCCTGTCTCTTTTTGTTATAAATACACATGCTGTGAATATAACTAATGTAGGCTACGAACCACTGCCTGAACCACATTTGTGTGGCTATTAATATGTTTAAGATCCTTTTAAATAAAAATGAAAATAGGCAGAGCGGTGTTTTATAACACATTTCGTTTTATTGTTGGCTAAAATATACATAAAGAGATAACCGGAGAATCAGAGCGAGCTGAAGGCTGAACGCTGCTGTTCCATTTGCAGACCTACCGAAGTGAAGTTTGCGTACTTGGTATTGAGAAACGCCCAAGGATTAGTGACTAAACAAGACACACCAGTGAACATAATCAAGACAATTAACCAATGACAACATGACAACATGACACTGACACAAGAGACTAGTAGGGAAGCACATGCAGGATCACTAGGGAATCACTGACATGACAGGAAACAAGACTGTAACATGAAACATCAACCCAAAACAAAACTATATATTACACATTTCTGTTTAGCATATGGTTAATGACAAAAAAGAACAGAAAAGTCGGATTTTTTTTTTTACATTTGATGACGTCGCCAGCAGTGACGTCAGGGATGCGATGGAGTAAAAAGATGCTCTGGCCGAGTGGAGAGAGAGAGCGAGCACGCATTCAGTCAGAGACTCACATCAGCAGCATCACAAGATGGGCAACGTTCAAGTGAGTAAAACAGTGAAGTTTCTTTTTCGCACTTTCCTCTGTTTCTTTTACTACAGATAACGATGTGTTATTAGGTTGCTGCGTATGCAACATATTGCGTAGACTGAATGTGTTTATAAATGTGCAAATGAGTTTCTCGCGTGACACTTCGATGTTTTGTTTTGATGCTTTAACAGTTTTTCCACGTGTTTTATTATTAACATTACTAAACTTAATATGTTTTTAAAGCGTTTACCATAGGCCTATATTAATTTAAAATTTACTATTAGCCGACGTACATATAAATATGTTGTATTTTACTGTGATTTGAACAGTAGTTTATACTCTTGTAATAATAATAAGAACGTTTCTCAAAGAATAACTGTTTTGTTTTCGATGAGTGCACATTGTTGTTATGGCAGTGGGCGAGGCAGAGGAAGGCTTACTCTGTTCCTGTCCTTTCCCAGAGATCCCATGACTCAGCTGTGTGTGTTAGACACAGAACCCCTCCCCACACAGACTGCATTGTGATCTAATTAACAAACCCTTGAAAAACATCCTGATTTTACATTTTAAAAGGAATGAACTGTTAAACCCATTTCAAAATCTGTAAATTTTATTTAAAACTGCAATATAGTCTAATTGCACAACACATGATTTTTCTTACACAACCTTCATTTCAGCCCACAATAACTCCTTTTGAAGACTTTGATGTGATGGCAGACATCAAGGCAATCCGTAAGGCCTGCAAAGGAATGGGTAGGTTAAATAAAAATAATCACTGTTGGAAAATACTGACATAAATGGGTGTTTGCTTTTTTAACTTACAATATGATGAAATATGATGTAGCACTTTTAAAGTCTGCATGAAACAGAATTTGCTACCAACTTTACTTCAGCATTGGGTCTATGTTTGGGATGTATTGAAACAGAATATTGAACAAGAAAAAATAGAGGGCGGGGCTTGATTTCAATGTCCTCCTCGCTGTCGTATTTGTATGTAATATTGCAGTGATTATTATAAATGATTTCCACATGCACATTATTATTGAAAATAAATATATTGTGCCTTCATAATCTTTAATCAAATTAACTTCCCCTCCCTCTTAGAGACATTTTTTTTCTCTGTTCTGATGATGTGTTTACTGGTGTGAGGGCGGGACAACCTGTCTCTCACATGAGATCACAGCAATAACAAATCACAAATATCCAATAAATTCCCCATGGACAAAATCAAGTCCCGCCCTACATTTTTATTTTTTGATTAGTATTTTTGTTAGAATTTTTACATTTTACAAAGAAGCTAAAGAAAACAAGATACATTTAGAAAATGTATAACAACAACAACCATATAAATAATTATTAATATCATCAATAATATATTACTAATAATAATATTATTAAAATGGGGTAGAAAAGAAGAAAAAAAGTTTAAAAAAATAAACTAAGACCATTTAAATGTTAAATGTAACATTTAAGTACATGCAGTTTCAGTCATGGAGCACAAACAAACAAGCACTCAGTAGAGCCCGCCCTCCATTTTTTTTTTTTGTCCAATGAGTTTCACTCGGATATACGTCACAAAAGACAATCACAACTATTGTTTCATGCTGACTTTAAGCATTTTAACCAAGGGTACGTTTGCACGACAATGTACTAAAAACGGAAACGTTTCTCCTTCGCGTTTTTGAAAAGTTTCACGCGCAGACATTGTCAAAACGATCCCCGTTCACACAGATCCACGAAAAACGATATTATTCATGCCAGGCCAGTAGATGGCGTGATCACTTTGTAAAGAAACACTACGCGCCTATAGACACTGATCACGTAACACGCATATGCATGAATTCACCGTTTTCACAAATTTGTTTTTGTAGTTTACATGGAGACGATAACTGTGTCGTTTTCAAAAACTTGCACTTTGAAACCTGTTTACAAACGTTTGCATTTTCAGGCCCCAAAAATGCCGTTGTCGTGTAAATGACTGACTAAAACGCATAAAGTTTCCATATTTTGTTGAAAATTGTGTCGTGTAAAAAAAGGAAGAGTTTTTTGTTTTTTTTTGCCTGTGAGTTCTTAGGGGGTGTTTACACAACACCATGACATCGCCAACTACTAGCCTGGCATGCATAATACAGCAGTTTTAGTCGTTTACGCGGATCCGTGTGAACGGGGCTCGTTTTGACAACGTATGCAATTATTTATTTTTTAAACACAAAGGAAAAACTTGACATTATGAGGTATTAGCTCATCTCCTATTGTTCACAGGGACGGATGAAGAGACCATCATCTCCATTCTAGCAAACCGCTCTGCATTCCAGCGAATGGAGATTAAACAAGCCTACTTTGAAAAATATGACGATGTGAGTCAGATCTTTGAAATGTTTATAGACAAATGCAAGTACATCCTTTATATAATTGTGTTTTTGTGGAAAGTACAATATTTACGCTGATCTAAAATGGCGTAAATATAGTTTGTCTAAATTTAAAGGTAGGGTAGGCAATTTTTTTGGAGAGGCTAGCAATAGCGAGCTAGCTTTGAAAGCATGAGATCCCACCCTCCCTTCAGAGCGTCTCCAAAGCCACGCCTCCTTCAAAACACATGAACACGCTCCGCAGGGAGCAAACAAAAGCATCAGAGACGGCGTTAAACTACCTCATGTCTCAAGGCACATAACATTACAGTAATGAAGAACATAAACATCTTAAAGAGCGCTGACCTGTACCACCTGACTGCTGTAGATTAATTTATGCAATGATTGGACAAACATTTTATGGTCCTACACCTTCCACAGACGATATACATATAAAATGTGATATACAAAAAATGTGTCTGCAACAAATCGCCTACCCTGCCTTTAAAGTGGCTTATAAGAACAAACGCACTAATCTCATATATGACATAAGCCATAGACCAGTGGTTTCTAATTTTCCTCTCCCAGCATCACATTGCATTGATTTAGACTGCATTAGGTAACTGGAGTAGTTTCTACCATTATGCTTTCACGCTTTTAATAATCGTGCAGAGCTCATGGAAAGCTGGAGTATTGTATTGAACCATAGTTGTTCTTCATATCCCTTCTCTAAATCGACTAAAATGTTCATAACCAGCATTGTAACAAATTTATCTTGCATACAATCCCTTGAAATGTAATGTAATGAGAACTAAGTTTTTTAGTTAAAAGTATTTTTAATTAATAACTTTTACTTCATATCATAATTCATTGATAGACCAACAAACATCTATTTGAGTCTGTTTTTGGTTTGTTATTTCGGTCTATGGCCACATTGGAAAGGAGTTGAAGGAAGTGTTGAAGAATGAACTCACAGGAAGCTTTGAGAACGCAATCATAGCCATGCTGGACCCGCCCAACATCTTAATGGCTAAAGAATTGAGGAGAGCCATGAAGGGTGCTGGGACAGATGAGGACGTGCTGGTGGAGATCCTCTGCACCAGCACCAATCAGGTTATAATTCACATCTGTGGTTACAATTTACATGATTAGATTGGGAGAATAGTCACACAAATTTCAAGCATCAACCACAGCTGAAAAGAAATCATTACTTGATTGTAAGCATTACTTACACAATATATCCTTTTTTTTTTTTTTACAGGATATTTTGAATTGCAAAGAGGCATATGTGCAAGGTAAGCTTCAATCAGATACAAATGATTTTGTGATGTAATAAAATATGAAGAGACATGATTTTGTTGACTCATTATTGATACTATGATGCTCATTGCTGTGATGCTAATATTATTAGTAATAATACAATAATGCATTATTATAGTCATGTAACATCTTTTGATCTCTAGTGCATGAGAGAGATCTGGAGGCTGATATTGAAGGTGACACTAGTGGAGAAGTGAAGAATCTTCTGGTTTCTCTCCTAGAGGTAAAATACGAACATACTAATGAGTTCATGTCCAGTAAGTTTGATACTTATAGTATTTAGCAATGATTTGTACTGATAGGAAGAATGTAGAAGTGCACAAATGTGGATACTTGTACATTCAAACACTTTTTTTCACATGTTCAGAGGGGTCTGAGGCCACACATTTTCCTAATTTAATCAAACATTTTCCATAATAAATTACTTTATGAGCATAACAAGACTATGGCTGTTTCCGAAAGCTTATGCAGCTGACTTGTTGCCTCGCTGCCCTATCAGGGAGTGAATTAGCAGCCAGCGTTTGCATACGAAGGCACCTTATGAAACTGATTTCAGAGAGACCTCTGAGGCAGCGTACATTTTAATTATCTACAGCAAAATAGAGAGAGCTTTGGTGATAATTAAGCAAATATTTAATAACTAATCAAAAGTGGAAAATGATGACCAACCACAACTTTCAGACACCATTTTTTATATTTAGCTTAACTGTCATTGCATGGAACGCACAGGATTGTGGGATATCAAAGGCAGCGAAGGATACATCTATGCTGCCTTCAAAAACCAATCAGATGAAGGCATCTCAGGAGACAGGAAGTGAAGCTAACATTGGATTTAGAAGTGCCTTGATGCCTACCTTTGAATGCAGCCTCAAAAGGCAGCATTTTTAAGCTTTCGGACGCAGCCTGTGTTAGTCATGAAAACTTGCATTCCATCGCCACTGAATGAAACGATCAAGGCTTTTGTTCACTGGAAGTGGAACATGAATGGTGCCAAAGTCCCTTTAAGAATGAAGTGTTATTCTATATAGTCTTTGATGGTGCAGAATTCCATTCCTAAAGTTTGTATTTGCATGTTACTGGATCTGCAGTTTATAGTGCACTATCAATTGAATCTACAAAGGTTTGTTGGTGTCATTTGCTATGAACAACTGACTTTCACCTGCAGGCCAGCAGGGATGAGTCTTATGAAGTGGATGAAAGTTTGGCAGAACAGGATGCAGTATCATTGTTTGAGGTGAGGATAACTCTGATGTTTAAATCTCTGGATTGTTTATAACTCTTAAAAAAAATAACAAAATAATAATAAGTTGCCAAGTCCATGATTTTTACGCATAATTTGCATTCTTATAAAAGGTTTCCACAAGAGGATTATATTATGTAATGTTATGTTATGTTATTATCCATTTAACTCCCTTAAGCCTGTACTGCCTTAAGCCCAATTTATACTTGTGCGTTGAACTCACGCAGTAGCTACGTCGTAGGCTGTGTGTAGCACGCGTACCCTTCGGCGTACCCTGACGTGCACCTCTCCAAAAATGTAACAATGCGTCAATTCTACGCGGACTCAAGCGCTGTGATTGGTCTGCTAGAACCGCTCCCTCGGGTTTCACATTCTCCCTCTGCTTGTGTAATTGTTTGTCAATGCAGACAATGACGCAGAAGTATAAATGAAAACCAACGCGTAGCCTACAGCGTAGAGGCTCCGGCGCAGGTCCGACGCAGAAGTATAAATCAGCCTTTAGTCCCGCCTTACTTTGTGTATACTATCCGTATTTGTATCGCTGGTCATTGAAATAAAGCTGAAATAAAATAAACTAACCGAAATAAATAAGTTTAAGTACTAAAATTATAACTTAAACTACAACTAACCGAAATAAATAAGTTTAAGTACTAAAATTATAACTTAAACTTCAACTAACCGAAATAAATAAGTTTAAGTACTAAAATTATAACTTATAACTTATAAAAATAATAAAAATAATTTAACACTATTAAACCTAATACTAATAAAAATAACAAATTACTAAAACTTAAACTAAATAAAATTAAATACTGAAAATATTAAAATAAAAGCACTATTAATAAATACTATAATAAATAATACTAAAATAACACTGTACTACATCTTGCAATGATGACATTGACATTTTCAGGATCATTTTGTTTGTTTGTGAACTTGACATATTTTAAACTTTGCAGATGTTCACTGCTGCTACTTACATTGTACGGCTACAAATCAAAGGAAATCCAAAAATGTCTAATAGGCAATCTAAAAATCTCTCCGAAAAATAAGGTACAAAAGCTGTCACTGGGGCGGTACCCCTTTGCACTCCTTAAGGGTGCATATAAGTACCTTAAAGGTACATTTCAGTACCTAAAGTGTACATAATAGTATCTAAATAGTACATATTAGTAGTTTCTGAAAGGGCACCATCCCAGTTACAGCTGTTAGGGGGTAACAGTTTAGGACCCAGATGTTTGAAAGAAGACCTGGAGTCAGAATTATAACAAATTTAAGAAAAGTTTTACTGAAGATAGTTTGCAGTTTCATCAGCAGAAGTCAGCTTCAAGACTCACACAGGAGTTTGTAGGCCGCCCTGCTCACAGTGAGAGTGCGAATTACCCCACCATAATTGGGGGGTACTGCTCCTTCACTTCTTCTTTGACCATCATGGTCCACTACCATATCAATCCCCACCGTGATCGCCAAGTGCAACATGTGTTGTGCAACACACATACAAGGTCTAAACATGCGACAAACTGATAATCAGTAAGCTAGAATATCTCATTGTTATTATATATCCAAAAGAGAACTGTTTTGATCAACTCCCAAAAGTTAGAAGTTAAGTGCACTGAAATACCATTCTAATTACTAGTAAAAGTAATACCTTTACAAGAAGCCTATTGCCTATTTCAGGGTTTTTCCTGGCTCAAAATGAGGCAGAGGTGGTAAAATCATAATAATGTATTTTAATAATAAGATAATAAAATGTGTATTTTTTTTTTGTAGATCATCATATAGCCTATATGTGTTTCCCACAGTTTTTTTGTTGGTGGAGCTTGGTATCTCTAGGGGGGTCCGGGGGCATGCCCCCCCGGAAGAAAATTTTGTACATTTTAAAGATAAATTCATTAATCTGGTGCACTTTGAGTCACCAGAATCCACTGTTAAAAATAGATAATCCACCCGCAAACCGCCTATATTTAGATATCTGCATCTGATCATCACATTACAATTATTCAAATTCTTAGTGTTAAGCATGATAATATGGTAACATATCACACTGAAGTAGGCTGATTTAAAATGAACATTTATTTAAAATAAAAGTTCTTCTTTTGGCAAAATTACATTTCCTTAATAGCCTAAACAGAGGCTTTACTTCCTTCAAGCTTAAATTGTCAATGTTTCATTACATCACTGTTTGAAAACACTCAGAATAATTTTTTGTACCTTTATAAAGGGCATTTTCCCCTAATTTTATTAAATGTATGCTCCATCTTTCATTTCAAATTCTTAAATTTGATAAATATATTCAATTAAAATAATTAGACACTAGGCTGTTACCAATACAATTAAATAATTTACATTGAAAAATTATAACTGTATTAAATTAGATTATTTTAAATATTTTTGAATATACAAATAAGGAATGTTGAAAAGAATGATACTTTATGAAACTAGCGTTTTGTCATTCAACGTTGACACTTGCTTGAGAAGTTGAAGTCGTTCTCTATCTCCGTTGCTTCTAGCCACGGTGGTTAAAATGGTACGGTCCACAATAGGGGTGTCTGAAATCGCTTTATATTAAAATGTTCCTACAGTGAAAATAGGAGTTGACTTGTATTGCAACTGTAATTATATTTTTTCACAATATCAGAAAAATGATCTGACCCCCCCCAAAACTGATATTTCTGTCCTCCCTGTAATTCGAACTATGCTTACAGTTACAAAGATCACAGCAGTTATACCCTTCACCAAGGTCTAAGCTACGTCCTTGCTTCAGGTTAAATGATTCTCATCGGCTAAGAAGAAGATAAACATAGTAATTTTCCACACATATACAGATAGACTGAAGCATATCTCCATCGATTAGGCAGCTGACACTCGGACCCTGAAGACCTTTCTCAAACACAAAACAAGTCCCTTTTTCATTTCTGGAAGCCAGATTAAATAAGCAAGCACTGTTACTGCATTCAGATATCAAATACAGACATTAAAGAATACATGAAAAGAACATTTCAGTAATCAAACTGGTAACTTCTATAACAAAGTAAAATCTCCAGAGAAGTCATTCAACTCATTTGATATTTAGAAGGAAACATATTGATTAATACCTTGATTATAATCACTCATAACATAAACATTGAAGCAGCAGTGGATTCCAATCCACCCCCTTCACAGCTCTTGTGCCATTTTTCATATTCATAGCATATTTTGTGTTTTGGTATTGGGCTGGTTTTGGACTATATTTGATTATTTGTTTGATTATATTTTTCAAACAGACCTGGCAACCCCAGTTATTTTGTTTGATGAATGAATGAGTGAGTGAGTGAATGAATGAATAGAATGACTGTGGTTGGTTTTCAACAGGCAGGTGAAGGACGTTTTGGAACAGATGAGTCCACTTTCAGCTACATCCTCACTCACAGGAACTACCTACAGCTTCAGGCCACCTTCAAGATATATGAAACTGTACGGTCAAACACCCGCTATGCCCAACGCTGCTTTACAACAACTGTTTCAACATTCTTTCTGAGTTTCTGGTTTCTCTTTTGTTTTCTTTCCATAGCTCTCTGGAACAGATATCCTGGATGCTATAGACAGTGAGGCTACAGGAACATTAAAGGACTGTTACATTACTCTGGGTAACTATAACCATCCAAACTCTGAAAAGCCTTTAAGAAATGTGTTCCTTCTTTTGAATCAAAGAGTCATGTTGCTGTTCAAAGTAGTGGCCGTAAGCTACTTTGAAAGGATAAAGCTATTTGATAGCCTTTTCTGCTTGCAACACATATCATACTGTGATTTGTTTTTGTTCGAACAGTGCGATGTGCTAAAAATCCTCAGCTATATTTCGCCCGTCGTCTGAACGCTGCGATGAAAGGAGCTGGGACAGACGAGGACACGCTCATACGTATTATTGTGGGACGCTCTGAGGTAGAGAGAATTCTGGACTTGATACAATGAATACAAAGCTTTTCATGGAAATAATAATAATATTTTCCTTTCCACGTTTACATTTACCTCTAGGTGGATTTGGAGACCATCAAGGACATGTACTTGGAGAAATATGATGTTACCCTAAAGGATGCCCTGAGCTCAGAGTGTGGCAGTGACTTCAAGCGCCTCCTAATAGAAATACTTCACTGAGTCACCGTCAGGTGGAGCCAATAACTAATAATAAAAAAAGAAAGAATGATCATACAACACTGCCTGAAAATACATGCACAATCACTTAGGATCACTTCTTTGTGTCAAGTGAGCACACATATGCTCGATTTTGTCACTGGTGCAAAAGTTGAAATAACATAATTATTGCCATAACACTTTCCTAAAACTGTTTTAGAGTCTTTATTGCAGTAAATTTGACTTCTGCATTAACTCATTACACACGTGCCTTGAGAAAAAAGTCATGAGTAACAGCTCAGTATTTCATCATCCATTTCTTTTACAAAACAAACTATGGAGTGCAAAGGGTGGTCCTTCATTTAAAACTCTGTCTTTTCACAAGGGATCTTTGTATCTATAATCCAAATATGTATGTATTTAGTGTACTGTACCAGTTACATGCTAATATTAAAAGCAGCTATCTTAAGTGCTAAGATTGTCAGTACTTCAGTGTTTGACAATGCTTTTTAACACTGGGCATTTCTCTTTTTTTGAACAGCAGTTGTTATACGGTGGTGACTGTTAATATTGTAAAGCAGCACTGTCAACCTATTACTGCAATGCTTCAGAATATATTTGTTTTTAAAGATAATGTAAAAAGGACTCTGTGTAGAAGAAATTGATTAATAATATCAGAGATATTAGAGACCACTAGTAGCCAAAGAATATTGAGTGTATGGCAAGCCGTTTAAGCATGAAATACCCCTGTCTCTAGTAGTAATTTAGTTTTGACTATAGTCAACATTCCAATTCCAGAAATCTATTCTGCAATTTTAACTAATTGGAATTAAGATATCTACAACGTGATTATGACTAGTAATTTTTTCATTGAAGATATCAACAATGTTATTTTGACTAGTCATATTCTTCCATTGGTATGGCAAGCCGTCTTGACATATAAAACTACGCTTTGACTATCCATCAGAATAAATATATTTTGGATAGTTACAATTGTATTTTGACGAGTCATATTTCTAATTTGATTAGTCAGAATGATAACTAGAGATATCTGCAATTATAATTGCACTAGTAAGAAATCTGATACAAGATACCTCTAAATACTTTGAGTAGTCAAAACTCCATTTAAAATATCTGTAATGATGTCATAGATATCTTCAATTGACGTGTCACACATACGCAAAGGTATTTAAAGATTTCTCTAATTCAGTTTCAACTAGTCACAATTATATTTTAAGATATCTGAATTGTAGCTGCTCCTAGTCAAATCTGCTGTTGTGTGATGTGAGACTAAATTTACTCCTCCCTTTCACCAGAGTCAGCCCCTCCCTGCCTAATGCTTAGTGCTAACAACAGTAGTCTGCTTTTGTTGTCACGGAAAGAAGAGCTACTGGATGAATTACTTCAGGGATTATTAAATAATACTTGGATGCATTCATATGGTAAAAGGTCTCCAGCATGCATGTATGTATGTAGCTCTGTGATTTTAACTGAATCATGTTGCAAAATGGACCAACTAAAGTGCAATGTTCAATAAAGACAGAGAACCGTAAACTGCTCGTCTGAATTTATTTATTAGCCAAAAGACATGAGTGAAGAACAATGGAATTATATGGCAGAAACTTAAAATAAAATAAAAAAACTTACAAATAAATGTGTGACGGACAAGAAAGTTTCAGAATCAAGGTAGACCCAGTGAAGGTGAAGGCTGATTTGAAAAAGAATACAAGTTAATAAAAGTTTAACTGGCAGTAATGACATTGATTAGTACATTACATTATGTATGGATTGTGCTTTCTGTGTTGATGCAGGTTTACTCGTGTCGTGTTTTTATTTTCATACTTTTGAATTATGTCTGTATAAAGCAGTTTAAAGGGGTGGTTGAGTGTGATTTCACTTTTCTAACTTTAGTTAGTATGTAATGTTGCTGTCTGAGCATAAACAACATCTGCAAAGTTACAACGCTCAAAGTTCAAAAGAAAAGGACTACAACAAACGGCTGGTTGGGACTACACAACATTCCTCTCGGGTTAGTGACATCACTAACCCTAGAATTTACATAAACCCCGCCCCCGGGAACACGCAGTCCATGTTGAGAAGAGGAAAAGTTGTTGTATAAGAGTACATTTGTGAGTCAGCTCAAACTTTAACATCCATCTTTTCATATGCAATAGAAAGTCACTCTGTGAGATAGTTAACTCCACATCAGCAACATAAATTCATCAACTAACCATTCAGAGACGTCCTGTTGCATTCTACATGTTGTCACTTCTTCTTGAGTCTCTCCATCCTTATCTGACTCCGTTTAAAATTAAAGGCAGAACAGTTTCTGTCATTTTAGTGTGTCTGCGTGAGGTAATAGCAGCTGCTAACACACAGGAGCTCTTGAATCCCCGCCCTCTGCAGCAGCTCATTTGCATTTAAAGGGCCAGGCACAAAACTGTGCGTTTTTGCAAACCCTCAAAAAGTGACAACTTTAACTTACTATATAAAAATATCTGTGGGGTATTTTGCGCTAAAACTTCACACAGACACTCTGGGGACATCATAGATATATTTTACATCTTGTGAAAAGGGCATTATACCACCCCTTTAAAATGACCCAAAGATGCAGGACCTTTATTATACAATTCTTAGACAAAATGGCGGATGACAACAGTTTCCACGGTAGGATTGGTTAATAAAATGTTTAAGGTTAGCAAATGTGAATTTGCATGCATGTTTCAGATATCTATAAAGGAATTTTGACTAGTCAGAATGTTAATTCCAGATATCTACATTGGAATTATTCCTAGTCACAAAGCTAAATGCGGATATCTTCATAACAATGTTCTTCCTAGTCAAAAATCTGACTGAGATATCCATAAATAAATTGCAGATATCTTTAAATTAGATTTGACAAAGAATAATTCCAATTCAAGAAATCTCTAAGTTTTGCCTAGTCAAAAATCCAATTCAAGATATCTACAATTGTCATTTGATTAATACTAAATTACTTTTATATATCTACAAATGTATTTTGGACACATTTGTAAATGAAAAAAGTCCCAATGGCCAGCACATGCCTGCGCTGGATGATGGAGAGGTCCGCACAAATCAAAGCAAGAGCAAAAGTCACTGCAAAAGCAAGGCAAAAAGCAACGCAGAGCTGCTTGTCATTGGGTTATGAGCGTGTCCATCCGACCCATCCTTCCGAGTGTGTCAGCCAATCAGATATTGTCTTGGGCAGGACCTACGCCTATTCTCCGGTTCTTGCATGTAATTAGCATAATGTCCACATGATTGCGTGTGCCCAAACTCCTGAGAGTTTAGTTAAACACTTTAATAAGCCGACTTTATAGTTTAAATATGGTGCTTCCTACAAACATCTACTTTATATCAAAATTCTAGAAATCATTTACCCATCAAGTAGGTACCAAAATAACATATATTTCCCATATTTGAGGTGCATGATACTTAAGATATATGTGAGGTAAATACTGGTGATCAATTCAACTTATTGGATGCAATTTTGATACCGTTGTTTGTTAGAAACCACAAGTGGGTTAATTTCAGTCTCTTGGTTTTGGAGACAAAAGTCTCTGGAATTTACAGCTACAGAAAAGAGGTGCTCTTGGTTTAAGGTCTGTGGTGATTCCAGGCCATGGGAACGCCTTAGCACCTTTTGTTTCCTGATAAGGCTGTGGATTTATCTTAAGTTTGGGGAACAAAGAGAAATCTTTTCCTGCTGTCCTGGCATTGCTGGTGTGAGATTAGACAGGCACAAAAAGAGGGAGGGGGGTGACATCTCCTTCAGCCATCTTGGCCCCATGAATGTGTTTTATGACTTACTAATGGTTGGATGGGGAATCGTTCTGAACTGTGGAATGCAGTGTTGTGTTCATTACATAATCCTTCACCTAGTACAAAATCAATTGGAGATATCTTTAATTACAATTTCTACTAGTCAAAACTCATTTGAAGATATCCAGAAATATTTTCCAGTGGAAGACAATGGAAGAATATGACTAGTCAAAACAGCATTGTAGATTTCTCGGATGTATATTATGACTAGTCAAAATAACATTGTCTTAATTCAAATTACAACGAGTCAAAATTGGAATTAAGATATTGGCCTATCTGGAATTGGAATTATGACTAGTCAAAACTAAATTATGATTATTACAGCCAGGTGTATTTAATGCTAAAACAGCTTGCCATAACCAATGCGCATAAGCTGTGTCGTCTGCAAGTCTCCCGTCGTGCTTTTTGATCAGCGCAGTCAGTGGAGAGCAATTGTGCCTGACTGCAGAATCCGACACGTCCGCATCGCTGTCGTGAGAGTTTTTTTGACATACGTCAGTATGACATTAGAGCAAGATGGACTACACTCTGACACATTTCTAACCGGCATGCATCTTGTGGTGATCACCGGTGATTGGTTCTTTGCAGATTTTGCTCTTCTCAAACGAGCCTAAACTAACAACCATCTTGTGATTACGGCAAATGCAGTGAGTTTGCTTCCTTCTTCTCTGAGAAAATCAATAATATCAGAAAGGCGATCAGCATATCCTCGTGTTGCACTGAGGTCAGACAGATCAGACCACATCCGCAGAAAGTTACTATGTCTGATTTAGAAGAAATGAATGGTAAAAATTTGGAAGAAACTGTACAGCACCCTAAAACATCAACCTGCGCCCTTGACACACTCCCCACTTCCTTTTTCAAAAGTGTGTTAAACTGCTTAGAACGAGATCTCCTATAAGTGGTAAATTCACATCTCTGGGACTTTTCCTAAGTTCCTTAAAACCGCAGTTGTCAAGACCCTCCTGAAAAAGAGCAATCTGGATAGCAACATATTGAGCAATTACAGACCGATCTCAAATCTTCCTTTCATAGGCAAGATCACTGAAAAAGTTGTCTTCAATCAGCTGAACAAATTCTTAAGCTCAAATGGATACTTGGACAATTTCCAATCTGGTTTCCGACCACATCGCAGCACAGAGACAGCGCTCATAAAGATAATAAACGATATTCGTTTAAATACTGATACAGGCAAAACATCAATTCTGGTACAACTCGACCTCAGTGCTGCATTTGACACTGTCGATCATAACATACTTCTTAACAGGCTGGAAAACTGGGTCGGGCTTTCTGGGATAGTCCTAAAATGGTTCAGGTCATACTTAGATGGGAGAGGTTATTATGTGAGTATAGGTGACCATAAGTCTGAGTGGACATCCATGACATGCAGAGTTCCTCAAGGCTCAATTCTTGCGCCACTCCTGTTCAATCTGAACATGCTCCTACTGAGCCAAATAATGAGAAAGAACCAAATTGATTCCCAGCTTTGCAGATGACACACATACTTAGCCCAATCGCCTAATGACTACAGCCCCATTGACTCCCTGTGCCAGTGCATTAATGAAGTTAAAAGTTGTTCCAAAACTTTCTTCAGTTAGACAAAGAAAATGCTTTGTGCAAAAATTAGATGCTTTGTTTCCAGACAAGACTTAGAAAAACTTGTTCATGCTTTCATAACCAGCAGGGTGGATTGTTGTAATTGACTCCTCCTGGCCTTCCCAAAAAGTCAATAAGACAGGTGCAGCTCATACAGAACGCTGCTGCCAGGATTCTGAGCAGAACCAGAAAATATGAACATACTGTATCACACTAGTCCTCAGGTCTTTACATTGGCTCCCAGTTACATTTAGGATTGACTTCAAAGTATTATCACTGGTATCTAAATCACTCAAAGGCCTAGGACCTCAATACATTGCAGATATGCTCACTGAATATAAACCTAACAGATCACTTAGATCATTAGGATCACATCAGCTAGAAATACCAAGGGTTCACTCTAAGCATGGTGAGTCCGCTTTTAGCTACTATGCCAGCCGCAGCTGGAACCACCTTCCAGAAGAGATCAGATGTGCTCCTACAGTAGTCACATTCAAATCCAGACTCAAAACACATCTGTTTAGCTGTGCATTTACTGAATGAGTACTGTGCCACCGTATGTCCGACTGACTACACTGTATTTTATTTTTGCATCCTACTTTTAATTCTAAACTTAATTGGGTAAGAGACAAACATAAATTACTTAATTGGGGAACTTGAGAGATGATACCGTGCTGATGACCTCTGTGGTGGAGTAGTGAGTTTGATGTGCAATTAAACTCGAGGTTCTGTGGGTTGTGGACTGGATCGATTCCATTCCTAGAGCTTCCGAACAAATCTTTGGGGTGCGGACTGGTGGGGCAGTGAACCCGAGGTTACCAAGTGAGTCAGTCCTAGAGCTCCTCCTGTCCAATTTTAGGGAAAAATCGGGTCTATTGGAGACGTTCAATAGATTTCTTAGACACGCCAAAAGAACACCACAGACACAGTGTAATCACCAAGGGAAAACCTGGGAGCTGTGAAAAATATGATACACCGGTGTTTAGCCAGATGAGAAGTTTATCTGTGTGTATAATTTTTTTACTCTTTTAATTCCTTTTATAAATGTATCATCTTTATATCTCTTTTAATTCCTTTAATAACTGTTTTAATTTCCCTTGCTTTTATTTTGTGATTATTTTAATTCCTTTCTGTGTAAAGCACTTTGAATTACCATAGTGTATGCAGTGTTGGGTAAGTTACTTTAAAAAAGTAATTAGTTATAGTTACTAGTTACTTCTCACAAAACGTAACTGCGTTAGTAACTGAATTACATCATTACAAAAGTAACTAATTACCAGGGAAAGTAACTATTGCGTTACTTAAAAAAAAAAATTAAAAAAAAAGTTTAAATATAAGAAATTTCTTGGATACCCCCAATATGAAATGTTAAATGAATTAAGAACATGCTTCTTAAGAAATGTACCAAAAATAAATAAATAGTAATAGAAAATATAGCCTACATACACATACACTAGTGCATATCATTAAAATGATAAAACTCACACACCTTTACAACTGGTAGACATTCTGTATAGCCTACTTGAAGTATTTTCTTCCTCACAATATTAAGTTTAACAAAAAGTGCTCTCATACTGAACAATGTACCAACATAAATAATAATAATAAAATATAATCTTTTGGGGCTTTATTTTTATAACCTACAGAGAACGTCATCATCAGAGGTTATTTTAGCCAAATTAGTCGTGTTTGCCGCACAACAACCGGTCAAACAAATAGCCATGTTTGAACGTTCCCTGCAGGTTATTTTGGAGTTTATGTTAAACTAATTAAAACATTGCAAATGATACCAATATGCTACAGAGATTATTCAAATGCTGAAATGTGTAATTTATTTATAAATAAAGTATTAATGCTCGTTGCTCGGACACACTCGGTCTCTCTCGCGCACTGTCGAGCGCGTTCTCGGACACACTCGGTCTCTCTCGCGCACTGTCGAGCGCGTTCTCAGACACACTCGGTCTCTCTCGCGCACTGTCGAGCGCGTTCTCAGACACACTCGGTCTCTCTCGCGGACTGTCGAGCGCGCTGGCTCGCGGCATTCGCCTCGCTTTTGTCCAGTCCGGCGCCTCATAAACACACACACACAGAGAGAGCCTACTCTATGGAGTCAATATAGGGCCATATATATCTGCAAAATAAAACAATGTTTTGCAAACAAAAAAAATGTTTTGCAAAAAAAAAAAATGTTTTGCAAATAAAAATAGAGTATTGAGATTTTTTTTTGCTTTTTTGCAAAAAAAAAAAAAATGTGCAAAAGAAAAGTTAACCACTGAGAGAAAAAATAAAGTTTAGCAAAGTAAAACTTCAGCAGCATTGACTTTGCAACACATATTTCCCTTTGCGCCGCTCCTTTAAATCCGCGTTTCAGTCATCCGTGCCTCTGCGGCGCAAGCTTTCCTTTGCGCTTCATTTTTCTTTGCGCCTCGCTTTGTGTCCCTGATTTGACGTGGGGGGAGGGGTCAAGAGGTTGGGGTGTGTACAAGGGACGAAGGCGCGTCCCTCTCGTAACGTCATCAGCGCGAGCCCCAGACCGAGTGGATCGATCGAAATGGCGGAGCAGAGTGCTGTGCTGCGTTCCAGTCCACTTTTAGACACGCACTTGCGAACTTCCCTAAGCACTTCCCCTTGGGGGAATCCCTGCCGCCATTTGAAGTGCGTTCCACTTCGTGAAGTGGACGAGGGAAGTTTATATGGACAGACCCTCGTTCCCTCGATTTTGACCGAGGGAGCGAGTCTGCTTCAAATGTACACTTCAGGCACCTATATGTCCCACAATGCAGTACGATTGTGACGTCACCACATATCTCGTCTAATCACCACCACACAGACAACTCTATGATATATTAATTATAATGTTTTAAATTTAAAACAACCCAAACACACCTATAAACATTTGGATACTGCATTAAACAAATTATTAAAGGGAAAAAAATTAAATAATAAATCAACTCCACAGCTGATTCCAAGTGATCAAGGGCTTAGGACGTTCCAGTTCAGCCCATTGCAGTTTCCGCCAGTAGTGGGCACTCGCAATGACGTACATCCGAGTGAACGAGATGAAGGGAAGTTAGCGAGTGAAGAGCATGACTATTTTGGACTGGAACGCAGCACGGGTGATGGATCACAGGTATGTATTATTGACAATAATAGTCTGGGGCTCTATTTGCCTGCTGATGAGAATATGTTGTGATGTAATATTTGTATGTACGCTCAGGTTTGTTTGTAAAATCTGAAATTACGAATGCCTTTTTTGTTAATGTTCTATAAATATGTCAATAAAAAAATAAATAAAAATAAAATAAATAAAAAAAAGTCTGGGGCTCGCGCTGATGACGTTACGAGAGGGACGCGCCTTCGTCTCTTGTACACACCCCAACCTCTTGACCCCTCCCCCCACGTAAAATCAGGGACACAAAGCGAGGCGCAAAGAAAAATGAAGCGCAAAGGAAAGCTTGCGCCGCAGAGGCACAGATGACTGAAACGCGGATTTAAAGGAGCGGCGCAAAGGGAAATATGTGTTGCAAAGTCAATGCTGCTGAAGTTTTACTTTGCTAAACTTTTTTTTTTCTCTCAGTGGTTAACTTTTCTTTTGCAATTATTATTTTTTTGCTTGCAAAAAAGCTATTTTTTTTCTCAATACTCTATTTTTATTTGCAAAACATATTTTTTTTTTGCAAAACATTTTTTTTTTTGCAAAACATATTTTTTTTTTGCAAAACATATTTTTTTTTTGCAAAACATTGTTTTATTTTGCAGATATATATGGCCCTATATTGACTCCATACTACTCGGATGAAAACCGCTTCAGTGAGCTCAATTATAGTAACGCCGCATTTTTATTGACAGTAACGGCAACGGCGTTGTAACGGAGGAAACAGTAATTAGTTTGATTACTCGTTACTGACAAAAATAACGCCGTTAGTAACGCCGTTTATTTATAACGCCGTTATTCCCATCACTGAGTGTATGAAAATGTGCTATATAAATAAGCCTTGCCTTGCCTACTAAACGCAGGCCTGAACGTCTTCCAACCCTAATCAAACACATCTGAACTTACTAATCAAGGTCTTCAAGGTTAGGCTATTAAAAAGCTACAGGCAGGTGAGTTTCATCAGGGTCGGAGATGCCCTGCCCCTTGGATCTTTAAAAGCGCTCCAAACCATTTTACAGCGATTTGTGTTGTGGGTTTGAGCAGTTGATTTGAGACTGCTATACGCTTTTCATTGTAGTTTTGTTTGCCTTGCCGTCCCTCCTGTCTCAGCGCATCTTCCAGCAGAGGGGTCATTCCACGAAATCAGTGCCTTTTCAACTTTGAAAAATTAAAATATAAAATAAGTTTAAACAATTTAAAAAAAATATCCATTAAATGAAGACAGCATAAAATAACAAGAAATCATATTGTGCCATCTCAGGCTATGTAATTTTTTATTTTATGACTATTTATCTACCTCATGTTTTGATATTTTTGTCATGCCTGTTACAGACACATGCGTTACTATATACTATAGTTTTAATTAGAAATATGTTATAGTTTTCACATATATGAGCAGTATTTTAGTCCCTCTTTTCACTGGAATTGTTTAAAAAATTAGATTTTTTTTTTCAATATTATATTTGTCATTCAGATGACCAAGAACATACAAATTTTGGAGGGTGATCACATGTCAATTAAGAAAAATATATATTTTTACAAGAGAGATATTAAAAGAAGGGCTTTGTCAAAAATACAATATAGATAGGGTTACAATGGAAAAACTTGGAAGGCCATTTCAAATATAATTTTTATATTTTTTTATGAAATTAATGACAGTAACAGGATTGACATCATAGTAACAGGACTGACCAGAGTAACAGGGATGACAGGACACACATTCTTCAGCATACACTGCACATATTTGTTTACATAATTTTGTAAAATTTTACCTTTTTAAATTGTATTACTTGACATAGTTGTATTAGTGAAGCAGCACATTACATTTCTAAGAGATCTAAAGATTTAAGGGTATTGTAATTAGAGTAATTAGACCCATGCGTCCATCTGTTTGTCTGTGTGAGTATGTCCCCTCACAGAACTTAAAATATACTGATCTGGTTCAATTATTAGGCAAGGAAGATAATCAGATCTTGGTCTTTCTATGATGATCTGAAAACAGATGCTAACATTTGGTTTCACTTTCTTGAACATTACAAGATTGGGGCGAGGGTCTGCAGTCACCTTACTGCTATTGTTTGTAATCTCACAAAAAAGTCATTTTTATTGTTAGAATTGTGATTTCATAATATTTAGATATGAATCCAACTGGAAAAAACTTGTGAAAAGATATCTTTCAGTTAGTCAAATAGAAAATAGCATATAATGGGGCTCTATAGCCATCTAGTGGCTAAAATTAGAATTTTTTACTTTTAAAACTACATTTTCCAAAATATGGGCAAAAAGTTTACACAAAACCATGTCAAATTATCCATGTTATCCCCATGAATGAAATTTAGAAATTTATAAAGTGAATTTTACATAAAAAAAAACTGTATGAACTGTTTTGTATAAAAACCTATAAAAAAAAAAACATTTTTAATTGATTTATATAAATTTAAAATATATCATAAATCCTCCCAAAACTGCATAAATGTGGAGTAAAAACATTAATAAACAGAGTAAATTTACATTTATAAAAAAAAAAAAAAAAATTATTCTGCTACAAAATTACATGTTATTGTCTGGGGTCTCTGGAGACCCTGAAGACCACGAAAGTCACTTTTTTTCACGCTAACATAAAAACATTTTTTTTTATTGTACATCTAGAAAGGGTTGAGAGCCGTACAAAGTTTCATGCCATTTAGGCAAAGAGAATTTTTTTTTTTAATTCAGCAAAAGTCATTTGCGGGTCAAAAAGACCCAGAAGACCATCAGAGGGTTAATACTTTAATTGCCAGATGCACCAGCAATAGCAACTCTGAATGATATAGGCATTAGCTCAATAAAACACCCAGGATGACCTTTAAAAATGTTTTAAAGATTTTTAAAGATCACTGTTCTTTAAAAACAGTGTGGCTAAGGTGACACCTAATCTATGTCATCCCTGTTACCCCACATGTCAAAACCTGTTACTATACAAAAGTAACAGGCCTGACAGTAACAGGTTTGACAAATTCAAGCTAATTTGCTAATTGCTAGCTATTAGGGCAAGCCCATAAAAGCACATGTTGTACACTTTGAACGGATATTACTTGTAGATATTGATTACATTAAGTTAAATAAATAATTGTTTAAATTTATACTTTAAAAATCAGTAACAGTTTTGACATTGCATGATGTCCCCACCTCAGTTATACCTAATAAATCATCAAAATAGAGCATTATAGAAGAGAGAGAGAAACATACTTGTGTTTTAACTGTTGGAATAATGATTGAGAGATGATGTAACTCCCTTGAAGTGATGTCACAGGAATGTACCATTATTTTACAAGGGGTTTTTGGTGAGGGTAACAGGCATGACATGAAATCAGGGGACACCGATAAAATGGTTTATATTTTATTAAAAATAATGTATATTTATGCCAAAACATTGCTTAACAGTGACACTATACTTAGAACAATATGAAAATGTGATTTTTGTATAATTGTGCCTTCAATTTGCAAATTAAAAGTCCTGCTGAAAAAGAACAATCACAGGGAGGGACAGGCCAAAAACCTTACCCTTATCAGCATAAATGCAATTTAAATTATTTAAAATAATAAATAAATGACTTTAATTGAATGTAATATTGAGGAAATAATACATAGTACTATTATGTTTTTAAATCACAAATTTATTTGTTGTTATAGTAATTCTACGTCTGATTATTTCTCAGGGGCACAAAAGGCACCAATTTCGTGGAATGACCCAGAGTTCATCGTGAGATCTCAGGTCAAGAGGATGACGGTTCGAGTGTACTACACCTTGAGTGCTGTTTTATTGTGTCTGTCTGCATGCTTGAGCACAACAGACGTCAAAGGTGAGAAGATGTTTTAACTTTATTACGAAGCTCGAAGAAATGCGCAAGTGCCTTAAGGGGGTCCTTGATTAGGATTACATTTTTAAAAAATTTTTTTTACTTTAGTTAGTGTAATGTTGCTGTTTAAGGATAAACCGCATCTGCAAAGTTACGATGCTCAACGTTCAATGCAAAGGGAGATATTTTCTTTTACAGAAATTGCTTTTTAATGACCACAAGAAACGGCTGGTAGGGACTTCAACAAGCTTTTTCCCGGGATGGTGACGTCACGAACCCTAAAATTTACAAAAACCCTTCTCCCAGGAACATGCAATAAAGGGGGTGAGGCCATGTTGGGCTGCTTTAGTATTAAAGTACTAAAACTTTGAAGTAAAAAGACTGAGCTACGGTTACTGACAACTTCCAAAACTTTTTTTTTTTTTTTTTACAGTGAATGAGAATTTCAGCATTCAGTGATATGGTTTCTGTCATGTGTCTGTATGACAGCAAAACCAGGAGTGTTCATGCTAAATTTACTTTATTATAGAGTGTGGGGCAGCTTTCTCATTGTCTTTTCAGTTTTGTTCAATTCAAAAGTATCTGAATTCTACCCATATCACTGTTTAAAGCCCAGGATGGCTTTACAAAATGAATAAACATGAGTAGTGCTTAAAATACAACTCAGTCTAAGACTTGCTATTCCTGCTTTGAGTGTTTTGTGCTGTATGTCTTAGACTGAATGCCGCTAAACTGACTAAGTTGACCATCTTTATCCATGCAGTGAAGCCTGGGGCTGAACCGGCAAAGCCTTGCTTTGAAGTGCCGAAGCCTGCCGCTGAACCACCAAAGCCTGCGCCGAAGCCTGCCGTTGGACCACCAAAGCCTGTGCCGAAGCCTGCCGCCGAACCACTGAAGCCTGTGCCTAAACCTGCACCGAAGCCTGCCGGCAAAGCCTGCTACCAAGCCTGCCGCCAAACCATCAAAGCCTGCGTCGAAACCTGCCACAAAACCTGCCACAAAACCTCCAGAGGCTGCACTTCTACTGCCGGAGACTGTGCCAAAGCCTGCCGCCAAAATAACAAACCCTGTTTCAAAGCCTGCCACCATTCCCCAAAGCATCCAGTGTGTGCTGAAAATGGTCATGAAACGTGTACACTGTAAAAACAAACCTATAGAATCTACCCAATAAAATTGAGGTAACAATTTGCACTCACTTTGTTTGGGTAGATTTCATCCCATATTTTTGAATAGAGAGTACCTACATTTAATGGCTATGACATACTAAACAAAATTAGGTAAAGTCTACCTAATATTTCTCAATACATTACACAACTAATTACTGAGTAATAATTACTCTATTGTTAGCAAGCAAAAGTCCATCTATTTAATTTTTATTAATAATAATAAGTCAATAGAAATAATTAAAAATTACTTATTCAGAGATGGTTAAATTTACCTAAAAATGGCCAGACACAGGATATTTCATCTATTACTTTTTTATTGACCAAAAAACAAACATTTCAAACTAACAAAGGAACTACAAAAGAGCCCTCTTACATTCATATAACATACAACTTCTTCAAAACTTTCAATTTAAAAATAATGGGAAGTCAGAATATACATTAAAAGCAACATTAAAGCTCTCTCACATTTTGTTATTTCAAACAGATCTCATTTACCTTAATGGACTGACATGTAATATGGATACAAACAAACATTACATTTGTTATAAACTTAACACAAATTAATTTAGGTAAAAAATAACCATTATTCAACATCCAATTTTAAGCGACAGACAACTTCATTTCACTCATGTGATAACACTTTACAATAAGGTTTCATTAGTTAACATTAGTTAAATGGTTATTCACCCAAAACTTTAAATTCTGTCATCATTTAGGCTACTCACCCTCATGTCGTTCCAAACCCATAAGACTTACGTTCACAAATGAAGATCTTTTTGATGAAATCTGAGAGATTTCTGTCCCTCCATTTGCAGTCTACACAACTTTGAAGCTTCAAAAAGTTCATAAAGAGATCGTAAAACTAATCCTTATGAATTAAGTGGTTTAGCGCAAATGTTCTGAAGAAAGACAATCACTTTATATTATATTCACATATAAACATTCATCAACTCAGACATCAGTTGTGGTAAACGGAAGCTCAAACATGTTCCCTTGTTGTGCGAGAACCAATGAGGTTCATTCTCGTGTTACGCAGCACGTTTGAGCTTCAGCAAGAACCAATGAGCTTCTATTTGTTCGCTGAACAATGTTTATGTGAATAAAAGCCTAAATTGAATGTTTATCATAAAAAGGGATCGTCTCTCTTCAGAAAATTTGAACTTAACCACTTAATTCATATGGATTTGTTTAACAATCTCTTCATGAACTTTTTGAAGAGTCAATGGGTTAGTTGTAGACTGTCAATGGAGGGAGAGAAATCTCTCAGATTTCATTAAAAATATCTTTATTTTTGTTCTGAAGATAAAAGAAGGTCTTACAGGTTTGAAACGACATGAAGGCGAGTAATTAATGACATAACTTAAATTTTTGGGTGAACTAGGCTATCACTTTAACTACTTTGAATGAACAACACTTCTACAGCATTTATTAATCTTAGTTCATGTTAATGTCAGCATTTATCAATTAATTATTATAATAAAAAGTTGTTAACATTATAATGCACTGTGAACTAATATGAACAATGAACGACTGTAAATCTTAGTAAAGATTAATATTGTATTGCTCATTAATAGTCCATCTTAATTAATGCATTAACTAATGTTAACAAATGAAACCTTATTGTAAAGTTTTACCACTTACGTTATAAAACTTCTTCAACACTTCCCATTCAAAATAAACGCCTTCATGGGATGAAACAGTCTGTGGCTGAACTTATAATATTCTTCTTGCATGGTCTTCAAATGTTTTCATAAAGATCTTTCTGTGGAAGAAAAAGAAAGTTATTTATTTATATGAAAGTAATTATTAATTTTTGATTATAGATTTAATCAAGACATAAATTAACTGCATTTAGGCTTAAATCACTGTAAGCTGCATCTTGCTTAAAAAAAACAACAACACTGCTATTGCATGATGCATAATTACATCTGCATGATGCAAAATCAAAAGAGGAGAGCAGCAGTTAAAGCTAGCATAATATGTGAACAATTTTGTGTAGGCCTACGTTAAATGAGGATATGGATAACGAATTAATCACATCGCGAACCCAAGTGAAAACATGCACAAATTGCCCAAATATATTAACATAACTAAGCTACCGTTTTTGACATACATTAAGTGAAATAATCCAACAGAAATGCACACAATAATTATCATATCTCCGTAAAAAATAACAATAATAAAAGTACTTTATGATTTGATCCCTTCTAACACAGAGATCATCATATAAATGCAAGGAAACCTTAAAAATAATTATCCAGCAAACCAGAAACAGTTTTACTCTGCCTTGATCGCCTAACGTTACCCTGTCCTAAGGTCAACAGTCTCTCTCTGTCAAACACACAGATGCAATGTGCGCTGCTCTTTGTTCACTTATTTCAGCCATGTACATAACACTAATATTTTACTCGTCATGAATGTAGATTTTTACTCGCATTTGCAGGTGTAGGCTATATGACCCTGGAACAACGCGAAATCGACCATCCTCCGCTATGGTTGTGTCGCCGCGCCCATACTGTCTATGGCCGCGCCGACACAGAAGCGAGCACATTACACAAATCTTTTGGTACACTAAATCTTACCATTAAATAAGTTAACATATGCGTTATTATATCAACACGATAAACAACAACAATAACAAACAAAACAAAACTTACCTTGAGCTCAAAGCTTCGTGGTCTCGCTATAAGACGTTGAATTTGAATTCCGTGATTCCCGCCTGGACGTTGAAGTTGGCGCATGTGCAATTTGCGACCACTGAACTAATACATTGGGGGTATGTTTTACTCATTATTTTAAGGTTGCCGATATTACTGATAAAAAATAGGTAGTGTAGTTAGAATGTACCCATTTTAATATATTTTTCTTGCTAACTAATATACTTAAGTAGAATATAACTAATTTACACAGGTTGAATTTAACACCCTCCTGCATCATTTTTTACAGTGTAGATTCAGAGTTTCTTCCTAACACATACTGAAGTACTTTTACAGATCAAATCAGTGCTTTATTCGTATGGCATGTTTAACACCAAATAAATCTCTTTTTGTGAATTGTCTTTCTACTTTATTTTTCTCCCACATGAAAAACAGAAAATTGCTTTATTGAAGAGTTGGTGGCTGTGTTCGAAACCACTCGAAATGCTCTCACACATGCAACTGAAAATATTATACACACACAACTGAAACACACACACAACTGAAACACACACACAACTGAAACACACACACAACTGAAACACACACACACAACTGAAACACACACACAACTGAAACACACACAACTGAAACACACACACAACTGAAACACACACACACAACTGAAACACACACACAACTGAAACACACACACAACTGAAACACACACACACAACTGACACACACACACACACACACACACACACACACACACACACACACACACACACACACACACACACACAACTGAAACACACACACACACAACTGAAACACACACACACACAACTGAAACACACACACAACTGAAACGCTCTCATACATACAACTGAAAAATTACGCTGCGTTTCAGTTGTGTTTGTAAAAGCATTTCACTTGTATGTGTGTGAGCATTTCATTATAGTATGTGAATGAATTTGGTATGTGAGCGAAAAGTACATGTATATGCATGGTAATTCTGAATAATGTCCCTAGGGGCACCTCATAGAACTGCATGTGTCTTGCGGAAGAACATTGTTGCCGGAGCTACTTCTCTCTGTTTATGTCTATGACGAGTCACGCAGGTACTGGGCTACTCCACAGCGGTGCCGACCTGACCAGTGTAACTAGTCCGAGTCTAAACGCTTATTACAGGCTTACCATAGTGATTCGAACTATAAACTTTTATCTGTACCTCTGAGATAATTTGAATATTTGTGAGACAGAAATATCAATACTGTGTGGTTGAAACGACTGAAAGTAAAACTGTTTCATATTGACAACTGCTCTCTCTGGGTCAATGACAGCGCAAACAGATTTGAATGTTCCGGTGTGAAGTTTTTGTCATTTAGGAATAAGATCGCGTGAGTGTTTGAATCGAGATCTTTTAAAGATTAATCATGCAGCTCTACTGTCTTTATATTCTCTCTCTCTCTCTCTCTCTCTCTCTCTCTCTCTCTCTCTCTCTCTCTCTCTCTCTCTGCGTTGATATCTGACGCAAAACGTATTTGAGTAGCGCGAGGGCTTTTCAGTGCATTCATTACAATTTTAATATTCTTGAGGTGAGACATCGCTATTAAAGGCTAAGCTCCCAGAGTCCCAGCACTTCGCCCACACATCACACCAGAACCGTTTTCGGAACCGAAACTTAGGAATTTCGTTTACTTTAAATGTCTATCTAACATCTGACAGGGAAAACTTTTAAGTATTACAGATGAGCACATCACAACATGAAATAGACATACTACTATAATAATTCACTGTTGGCAACATGGTTTACATTACATGAATGTACGTAATGTAAATAAACAAATCTACATCAAGTAACTAAACATAAGTTATATATTTTGTCCATTAGTAGTTGATTGAGGAACATTTGTATTGGATAAAAAGCAAGTTAACACATCAGCAACTACCTCACCATTTAAATGTAATATTGAGCACATAAATCACAGAGGTGACTTGAATCTTGTTTGAATGTTACAGGGACAGATGAGCACCTGTGTTTTTATCCTGTGGAGAGAGGCTATTTGAAAATATCAAAGGCTTTGAGTGAGTATACTACAGAAATTAATTTAAAAAATCTATTTGAAGTTGCAGTCTGTAACTTTTTTTTGTGTATGAAAATGTGCTATATAAATAAGCCTTGCCTTGCCTTGCCTACGGCAAACATACGGCCTAAACGCAGGCCTGAACGTCTTCCAACCCTAATCAAACACACCTGAACTTACTAATCAACGTCTTCAAGGTTAGGCTATTAAAAAGCTACAGGCAGGTGAGTTTCATCAGGGTCGGAGATGCCCTGCCCCTTGGATCTTTAAAAGCGCTCTAAACCATTTTACAGTGATTTGTGTTGTGGGTTTGAGCAGTTGATTTGAGACTGCTATACGCTTTTCATTGTAGTTTTGTTTGCCTTGCCGTCTCACTGTTTCAGCGCATCTTCCAGCAGAGTTCATCGTGAGATCTCAGGTCAAGAGGATGACGGTTCGAGTGTACTACACCTTGAGTGCTGTTTTATTGTGTCTGTCTGCATGCTTGAGCACAACAGACGTCAAAGGTGAGAAGATGTTTTAACTTTATTACGAAGCTCGAAGAAATGCGCAAGTGCCTCAAAGGGGTCCTTGATTAGGATTTAACTTATTTTTTTACTTTAGTTAGTGTAATGTTGCTGTTTGAGGATAAACCACATCTGCAAAGTTACGATGCTCAAACGTTCAATGCAAAGGGAGATATTTTCTTTTACAGAAATTGCTTTTTAATGACCACAACAGACGGCTGGTAGGGACTTCAAGCTTTTTCCCGGGATGGTGACGTCACAAACCCTAAAACTTACAAAACTTGTTGGGCTGCTTTAGTATTAAAGTATTAACTTTGAAGTAAAAAGACTGAACTATGGTTACTGACAACTTCCAAAACTTTAAAACTTTTTATTTTTTTGGTATACAGTGAATGAGAATTTCAGTATTCCGTAATATGGTTTGTGTCATGTGTCTGTATGTCAGCAAAACAAGGAGTGTTCAAGCAAAATTCTCTTTATTATAGAGTGTGGGGCAGCTTTCTCATTGTCTTTCCAGTTTTGTTCAATTCAAAAGTATCTGAATTTTACCCATATCACTGTTTAAAGCCCAGGATGGCTTTACAAAATGAATAAAGATGAGTAGTGCTTAAAATACAACTCCGTCCGTAAGACTTGCTATTCCTGCTTTGAGTGTTTTGTGCTGTATGTCTTAGACCGAATGCCGCTAAATGGACTGACTAAAGTTGACCATCTTTATCCATGCAGTGAAGCCTGGGGCTGAACCACCAAAGCCTTGCTTTGAACTGCCGAAGCCTGCCGCTGAACCACCAAAGCCTGTGCCTAAACCTGCACCGAAGCCTGCCGGCAAAGCCTGCTACAGAGCCTGCCGCCAAACCATCAAAGCCTGCGTCAAAGCCTGCGTCAAAACCTGCCACAAAACCTGCCACAAAACCTGCCACAAAAACTCCAGAGGCTGCACTTCTATTGCCAGAGACTGTGCCAAAGCCTGCCGCCAAACTAACAAACGCTGTTTCAAAGCCTGCCACCATTCCCCAAAGCATCCAGTTTGTGCTAAAAATGGTCATGAAACGTGTAGATTCAGAGTTTCTTCCTAACACACGTTAAAGTACTTTACAGATCAAATCAGTGCTTTATTCGTATGGCATGTTTATCACCAAATAAATCTCTGTTTTTGTGAATTGTCTCTCTATTTTTCTCCCACATGAAAAACAGAGAAAATTGCTTTATTGAAGAGGTGGTGGCTGTGTTTGACAGGAGATAATGTCAACATATTTAGCAATTTTTGCAAAGGTAATACATTTTTCCAGAGGAAAATAACATTTCTGCCTTCTCTAGGATAATTGGGGACCTCTCCTAGCTTATTGTATCTCCAGCAGTGGTAGAATATGCTTGAACACCCATGTAAGCTGTATAGAACAGAATATTAAAAAAATCGGTTTGAATGATTGATTCATAAAGACTTCACTTGTTTCATTACTAGATGAATCAGCGCTCTAGCAGTTAATAAACAGAACAGCATGCGTCTTGCGGAAGAACATTGTTGCCGGAGCTACTTCTCTCTGTTTATGTCTATGACGAGTCACGCAGGTACTGGGTTACTCCGCAGCGGTGCCGACCTGACCAGTGTAACTGGTCCGAGTCTAAACGCTTATTACAGGCTTACCATAGTGATTCGAACTATAAACTTTGATCTGTACTTCTGTGATAATTTGAATATTTGTAACACAGAAATATTGATACCGTGTGGTTGAAATGACTTAAAGTAAAACCGTTTCATATTGACAACTGCTCTCTCTGGGTCAACGACAGCGCGAACAGATTTGAATGTTCCGGTGTGAAGTTTTTGTCATTTAGGAATATTGGGTGAGTGTTTGAATCGAGATCTTTTAAAGATTAATCGTGCAGCTCTACTGTCTTTATTCTTTCTCTCTCTCTCTCTCTCTCTCTCTCTCTCTCTCTCTCTCTCTCTCTCTCTCTCTCTCTCTCTCTCTCTCTCTCTCTCTCTCTCTCTGCGTTGATATCTGACGCAAAACGTATTTGAGTAGCGCGAGGGCTTTTCAGTGCATTCATTACAATTTTAATATTCTTGAGGTGAGACATCGCTATTAAAGGCTAAGCTCCCAGAGTCCCAGCACTTCGCCCACACATCACACCAGAACTGTTTTCGGAACCGAAACTTAGGAATTTGGTTTACTTTAAATGTCTATCTAACATCTGACAGGGAAAACTTTTAAGTATTACAGATGAGCACATCACAACATGAAATAGACATCTATGTGTGCTATTATGTATAAGAATTCACTGTTGGCAACATGGTTTACATTACATGAATGTAAGTAATGTAAATAAATCTACATCAAGTAACTAAACATAAGTTATATATTTTGTCCATTAGTAGTTGATTGAGGAACATTTGTATCAATGTTCGCGTCAACCACCGAACTCTCGGCCGCAATTTTTTTTAAATAAAAATGCTGTCGTCATTGGTGCGCAATGACTTATGGGGTAGGATAGGCCGCTAAGGATCCATTTATGTATCCTTCCTTTCACGGGGAATTGAATCGCTTTTGAATCAGGGTAGCCTTCATGGCGTCGTGATGACGCAACCGGCCTTCGAAGGATGCAGAATTGAATTGGGACAGCCTTCATCGTGCCACGGTGATGCAATCGGCCTTCGAATACGGCCTTCGAAGAATGCAGAATTGAATTGGGACAGCCTTCATCGTGCTGCGGTGACGCAATCGGCCTTCAAATACAGCCTTCGGAGGATGCAGCCTTCGCATTGGGACACAGCTTATGTGTGGAGATGATCTGCTTAATGTTACAGAATAGATATCTGGAATTGGAATTTTGACTAGTCAAAACTACTACTAGAGCCAGGGGTTTTTAATTCTACAATGGCTTGCCATATATAGCCAGCCATAGTAGCAGGTACAATTCAGATCTGAAAATATAATTTTGACTAGTCAAAACTGAATTAGAGATACAGTTTGTCTAATCACATTTGTGTATGACATGTCAGTTGAAGATTTCTATCACATCATTACAGATATCTTGAATAGTATTTAGACTAGTCAAAAACGTATTTAGAGATATCTCAAATTGAAATTCTCACTAGTGCAATTATAATTGTAGATATGTTTAATTGTCATTCTGACTAGTCAAATTATAATTAGGACTCATCAATTATAATACAATTTTAATTATTTAAGAAATATTAATGGATAGTCAAACCATATTGGCTATGCCAATTCTGCCTGCCATATTGATTGTGAATTATCAATAAAGCATGTTGAATTAGAAATAATTTAGTTTTTTTTTCTTCTTAATTTAAATATTTCGTTATTCATACTTTGAGATTAGCAAAATATAGCATAGGGGTCAGTGTACATTTATAAAAAAATATATAGCCTACATTCTTTTTGATACAAACCCGATTCCAAAAAAGTTGGGACACTGTACAAATTGTGAGTAAAAAAGGAATGGAATAATTTAAAAATCTCATACACTTATATTTTATTCACAATAGAATATAGATAACATATCAAATGTTGAAAGTGAGACATTTTGAAATGTCATGCCAAATATTGGCTCATTTTGGATTTCATGAAAGCTACACATTCCAAAAAAGTTGGGACAGGTAGCAATAAGAGGCCGGAAAAGTTTAATGTACATATAAGGAACAGCTGGAGGACCAATTTGCAACTTATTAGGTCAATTGGCAACATGATTGGGTATAAAAAGAGCCTCTCAGAGTGGCAGTGTCTCTCAGAAGTCAAGATGGTCAGAGGATGCTGTGGTGAAAAATAGTCGAGCAATATCAGAAAGGAATTTCTTAGAGAAAAATTGCAAAGAGTTTGAAGTGATCATCATCCACAGTGCATAATATCATCCAAAGATTCAGAGAATCTGGAACAATCTCTGTGCGTAAGGGTCAAGACCGGAAAACCATACTGGATGCCTGTGATCTTCGGGTCCTTAGACGGCACTGTATCACATACAGGAAGGCTACTGTAATGAAAATCACAACATGGGCTCAGGAATACTTCCAGAAAACATTGTCTGTGAACACAATCCACCGTGCCATTCGCCGTTGCCAGCTAAAACACTATAGGTCAAAAAAGAAGCCATATCTAAAAAGGATCCAGAAGCGCAGGTGTTTTCTCTGGGCCAAGGCTCATTTAAAATGGACTGTGGCAAAGTGGAAAACTGTTCTGTGGTCAGACGAATCAAAATTTGAAGTTCTTTTTGGAAAACTGGGATGCCATGTCATCTGGACTAAAGGGGACAAGGACAACCCAAGTTGTTATCAGCGCTCAGTTCAGAAGCCTGCATCTCTGATGGTATGGGGTTGCATGAGTGCGTGTGGCATGGGCAGCTTACACATCTGGAAAGGCACCATCAATGCTTAAAGGTAAATCCAAGTTCTAGAACAACATATGCTCCCATCCAGACGTCGTTTCTTTCAGGGAAGACCTTGCATTTTCCAACATGACAATGCCAGACCACATACTGCATCAATTACAATATCATGGCTGCGTAGAAGGATCCGGGTACTGACATGGCTAGCCTGCAGTCCAGATCTTTCACCATAGAAAACATTTGGCGCATCATAAAGAGGAAGATGCGGCAAAGACCCAAGACAGTTGAGCAACTAGAAGCCTGTATTAGACCAGAATGGGACAACATTCCTATTCCTAAACTTGAGCAACTTGTCTCCTCAGTCCCCAGACGTTTGCAGACTGTTATAAAAAGATGGGATGCCACACAGTGGTAAACATGGCCTTGTTCCAACTTTTTTTGAGATGTGTTGATGCCATGAAATTTAAAATCAACTTATTTTTCCCTTAAAATTATACATTTTCTCAGTTTAAACATACCCTATGTTGTATTCTGAATAAAATATTGACATTTGAAACTTCCACATCAATGCATTCTGTTTTTATTCACAATTTGTACAGTGTCCCAACTTTTTTGGAATCAGGCTTATAAAATTCAAAGCTAAAAAGGTATGAACATTAATTATATATATTTTGCATAACATAAATGTTTATAATGCTTGTTAATATTACTAATGAAAGTAAAAAAATTTGGGTAAAATGTAGAGTAACACTTGATTTTGATAGTCCACTTTAAAAATTCTACTGACTATAAGTAACTTTGCAACGACATGTCAACTTATTCTACTAACCCGAAGCTGAACCCTAACAGTCCACTAATACTCTGAGTTAGTTGACATGTTGCAAATGAATGAGTTAGTGGATGTAGCTTAGACTGTCTGAAGTGGACTATCAAAATAATGCTTAACCAAATGTAACTCTTTTCAAATGGAGTTCGCTGAGTTTGAGTTGGATATCCCATGGGAAAACATTTGTATGGATGCACAGTGCTGTAAATATATTCATTACGTTGTGTAAGTTCACAAATGAAAAATTCTGCTACATCTAATTCCCAACTTGAATGACTTTCCTTCCAAACAACACTATACTCCATTAATTGTCAAAAAAAGTATCTGAGATATATTTTTAAATATCTTCTTTTGCGTCACACAGAAGAGAGAAAATCATGCAGGATTGGAATGGCATGAGAGTGAGTAAATTGTGATAGAATGTTTAGTTTTGGACGAAGCATCACTTTAAAAGCCTCTACTCTCTGATACATCAACTAAAAAATTTAATAATATTTGAGTAATTTAATAATCTACTCTCAGTCTTACGGGCTGAGGAAATGTATAGGAATAGTCTAAAAATACGCTTTGAGCTCCCCCAATGAACTTTAAATGTTTCCAGGTGTTTCACTTTAAGTCAAGTACAGGCTTCAACACAACAGTAGTAGTATTACATCCTCTAACACTGAACACCTGAACTGTCACTTCGCCAGACATTTAACCCTTGCACTGAGAGAAAGCCATAAAGTTCATCTCATCTGTCCTGACAGAGAGAAAAATAGATTCACATTTCTCAGGTTAGCATCTAAATCTCTATACATCATGTTGCTAACATTTGAGTGTTATGTTCTAAGTGAGGTAGATATTTGTAGCTAAACAAAGATATTTGCATGTCTGATTTTCTATGTTAAGCATCTTTTTCTCGTTTTTTAACCACTGATTAATTCCCATCTGTGTGAAATTTTAGAGGGGGCTGTATGGTGAGGGCCATCTGTGAGAACTGACCCGACCCTGTTAAAGTAGCCATAATTCAGTGCTTCACGTTAGCCCTTTGAAGGGCTCAGTTTATCACACTCTTCTCCTTATGGAATAACTTTAGATCAACGTCATCCCCTGCTCCCAGTTAAGCTTTAATATTAACCAAATGTCTTGGAAAACCGCAAGTCTGTGTACATGCTTCCTAAGATTATAAACCTATTTTCAGCCCTAGTTTGGCTTCAGTATACAGTTTATTTTACGGGCCTTTTATAGAAACCTTTAAAAACGAAGGTGTATTTGTTGTATTATTATTTGCAATAAATTAAATGTCATATTTTCTGCTTTGAGAATAGCAACACAAAAAAGGCCAAAGGGCTACTTTTATCCTGTTTTAACAAAACCTGCATATTAAAGAGCACAATCAAAGACATCTGGTTCTGTGTACCATAGACACCTGCATTTGATTCCCACTACCAACAGAAAATGTTTACCACCTTTTTCTGGTAAAAAATTAAATAACAACAACATATAGTTGAAAGTTTTATTCAAAGATACAGGCAAGATACAAAACATGCTGTAAGACGTCCCCTCATTTAAGGTGAGGAAAACAGCAAATAATTAAGGAAATATACGTAGATAATACATTTGTTGAATGCTATGAAGTGCAAATATAATAAAAAGAAAATACCTGATCAGAACTGGTAGATGCAAATATTTGAATAACATTTTAAAATAAGACCATACAACAACCTATCACACAAAGATCATATAATAATAATAATAATAATAAAAGAAAGAGTAAATTAATCATATTTTCTCAACTTTTTTTTTTAAAGCATGACACAATGCCATTTAAAACCCAGAAATCATCTGAAGCAAACATTTCTTTTTGTACTATTTGGTTGTACATGTTAGGAAACGATTTAGAAATTAAGCTTAATCAACGACTAACTGATGCCTAAATAAAACCGTCATCCAAAAGTACCTCAGCTAAATGCATAAAGACAGTAAAAACATCAGCATGGCAGCTTGACGTCATGCTAGCTAAATCATGCTATGATCATGCAGCTGTCCAGAGGATAGAAATGCTACTTCCTGCATCATGGGCGATTTGGTTGATGCGCCCTCTCACACAGTCCACTGTAGCGAAGATTACAGTGCCGTTACGCACCTGGAACGATCCCCTCAGTCCCACGCTTGCCCATACACTTCCCTCCGGCATGTGTCCACTAATCTGTTGAGCTACAGGGGCTGGCTGAACCCTCTGAGACCCACTCAGCTGGAGCAAGGTGAGTTTGATTAAACTGCATGAGTGGATAAGCCGCAGATCTAAGGCCACACTTGCTGTCCCTGCTTCCCGAAAGATGAAGTCTCTGTGATCTTTGGTTCCAGCAAGTGCAACTTGTGGAACTGCTGGAGTTGTCTGATGGAAGAACAAGGCCTTATTCCGCACTGCACCAGAGGGGAGACTCTTCCGGGACACGGAGGCTGACAGGGCAGTGGACACAGCCGAAGGGATCCACACCAGACTGAGCATGCTAATCCCAGAGTCATCGCCAAAGTAGCGCACATTGCACTGCGCGGGTGCAAGGATCTCGAAGGTGAGCATATCCCCAGAATCCACAGTGGTGGCAGCCGACAGAGATATAGACGTATCTCTGTAATGAACACCAGGCTTGAATGCACGGGTCAGCTCAGCACTGCTTCCGTTGTGGTTCACGTATGCAAGTAAGTAGAAGCCCTCTGAGATGCAGGCTTGACCCATTGAGTACAATGCTTGCTGAAGGACGAACTTCACAGTGCCACTTTCCCTGAAGCGCACCCCACGATTGTCATGGGTCAGGCCGACCATGTAAGGGTCGGAGATGGATGAGGTACGGAAGGCAGGACGGTAGTTGGTGTGGTAATGCGCAGAGGCAACGGCCTGAGCAGTCATTGCAACTGCACCTGTGTCATGGGACAACCAGAGCAGGCTGAATGGTGCTATTAGGCTGCTCTGAAGGTGTACATCTTCATTGTCTTGGCTACACTGGTTGGTGACACTCTTGAGAGAAAGGTAGAGCACATGACCTGGCTCCACAGCGGCTGCTGCACTCACACTGGCACTCTGGAGAGACTTCCCCTCCCGCTGCTCCAAACGCATGCCACTCAGATCCCGACCTTCACCTTCACTGGCATTCAGTCGCAAACATGCTTGGACAAAGCTGCGGCAGCCATGTCTTAAAGCAAGGTTATGGTCGACCCAAACAAGACCATGCTGGTGGAGCACTATCCAACCATCAGTGCTGGAAAGAAGGCTTCCGTCACTATTGCCACGGATATTTAGTTGCTTATCAGGAAACTCACTACCCTTGGCTAGGTCAACATTACCAGACCAGAAAAGAGAGAGTCTGCTTTCAGAGGGGTTGGCGCACACCGCATCACTCGTGCCCAAACATGGGGACGTCATTGGCTGGGAATCGCATTCTGTACAGGCTTGACACTCTTCCATCTCAGAATTGTAAAAATAAGAGTGCCCACACATCCCAGCAGCTGCTTCCCTCTCCGACACGCCGGAGCAGCGGAATCCTCCTGAAACAATGCACTATGATTAATCTCTTAGGAAGTTAATCTTAAACAAATCTGGAAGTCTGGTAGGCAGCTTACCTGGTGTGTTGAGGCACTGGTTGCGTTCTTTACATATGTTTGGCATCTCTAGGCATTCGTCTCTGTCCTATTGGACAATTTTAGTTGTCATATTGTATTTTTTAAGTTGTAATTTGACTAAAATCTTTGACATCAAGTGTTGTTTACACATTTATTTGTTTGAATAAACTACATCAATTTAATTTGATCACACCATCAGGGCTTGACATTAACACCCACCAGCAGTGGCGTGTAACGTAGTCAGTCCTACTAGCCACTTTGGCATGTTGAATTTTATATATAATATATATTTTTCAATTGTAGTCTTTTAAAAAGGCATCCGAAATAATAAACTTAGTGCAATGTAGTGTTGTCAAAAATATAGATTTGTTGATACATATTAATACTGAAATATCAAAAAAAATTCCAATACTTATTTCTCACAGAATAGGTACTCGATATCAGCTGCGGTTTCTCGCTCTCTCATGATCTCTCCGACAGCGAGATGACACACAAACCCGCCTCCCCTCACTCACTCACTCGTTTCATTTGCTCCGGATGAATATTGTTGGCGTTACAGGGCTTGAATTTCGCATTGGGATTGCACGTATTGCACATAATTTTACTCATTACTGCAGATTTTGTGCTCACACCTAAAGCCATTTCTCAGTACTAAATGAGTTATTTTTCGCTGCTTAAATAGTCAAATACACACAAAATAATGTCAAAATGCTGGTCTTGCCGAGTATTCACGTAAACACAATCCGATATGTTTTAAGTGAACGTAAACAGTTGAGAAAGAAAACACGTGTAAGTGTAACAGTATAATGGATCCGTGCGGCATGTCTTTAAGTGAAAGCAGCCCAATACACCTGCTGCCAAATTATGAGATAATATAAAAAATATCGATATGGCAGTTTTCCCCCATGGTATCGATGTCAAAATTGTGACCAGTGAAAATGTGGAATGGCTAGTAACTTTGAAAAACCACTAGCCATAGTGGCCGGTGAGCAAAAAAGTTAATGTCAAGCCCTGTGCACTATGTATCTGATCAAAATGACCTTTTTTAAATATACATAAACCTCAATGACAACAACATACCTGGCAAATCCTGTCGGCATGAATCGAACACTGAGCCACCAGAAAGAATCCTGGAGGGCAGACAGTGCATTTCTCACAACGTGGCCGGTCTGCCCTGAAGTCGCAGTACTCATCTGCTCGGCAGGATCCACAGCCAAGTAGAGGTCTGTCAGCATCCGTAACACTAGCATCCATGTTCATCTTATGCATTGTGAAGGCCTCCTGAGAATAGGTTCTAACCTGGGATTGGAGACCATGCAAATGGCTCTCAGTGACTCCCTCCGGGCCTTGTACAGATAACTGTTTGACGCTGTTGAGAAGAAAACTGTACTGGGTCTTGACTTCCTCCATCTTTTCAAACATAATCCGTTGCTGATCCAGTATTTCTCTTTGGTGGGCTAATAGAGCACTTTGCTGTTCTCTCAGTGTGCTTTGAATTTGCTTAACCTCAGCTTGCTGTCCCTGCAGCTGGGCCACCAGTTTATCTTGACCTTTTGCCAAATGCAAATGCAACACCAATGCATCTTCAGAATGGACCTCATTTGTGCCTGGTCGAAATGTAGGAAAAACATGACATTGAGTCACATTTCATGCATGCTTTAATATTGTAACGGAATTGACATGCTTCCACAAACTGCCTGAGGAAGTAGGCAACAATCCAACATGTAATCAATTTTGCATTGCCATGATTGCAATTTATCACTATTATGAAAACACAGGACTGGTATCATAATACCCAGCACCCTGGAATAAATCATTCTATCATTGTTTACCTGGTTTAATGTCGCATGTTAACTGAATTCCAGTTGATGGCCCCCCTCGATTTCCCAACTCCGGAAATTCCCCCAATACTTGCTCGGCTCTGTCCTGCATATGGACAAAAGAAAGTCTGCTTCTTTCAACATCTGACCCTGTGATGCAGGCATCTCCAACACAGGAATGCTGTTTGGGATCTTGTCGCATCCTTGCAGGCAGTTTACAACCGATTCCTTTGCACTCTTTAGTATCATTATTTGTTGGTCTTGGCGAGCCATGGCAACCTCTTCCCGTGCATCCCTGTGGGGTGAACACCTCAGCCGTGATGGTCCTTGGGTTTTCTTTCGGACTGCCACTTCTGCTGTTCTGCGGATGTATTACTGTGTAGGGAACCGATGGGCGTCTTGGAGCATAAACTGAATATCTGCTCTGGTGATCTTCTGATCTAAATGGAGACCTCTGGCAGTGCACTCCTGTGCAAATTCCACTCATCATCAGACAAATGAGAAACAAAAACCTTTGAGTTTCCATCGCAGCTCGTGCACTGTGTAAAGGAAAATGTTAAAAGACACTAAAACTTGGGTCCCTTGTAATCCAGAGAATGAATCAGTACGGAGTCAAACACATGGTGAGTTTCGACAATTGTTTCCAAACTGTGAAAGCAAAAAATCTGAATAAAACAAACATTTTAAAGATTAAAAGCAGTAATATTTTCTGTCTGGAGGGGAACATGTGCTCTGCAACCTGTGGTGGAAGTTCTGAGGAAATGTCTATATGTGGCATTCCACACACTTAATTGGCAACAGGTTTCTCCAAGCCTCAGTTAACCCATAGAGTTCCCATGATACTTTTACATGTACGATTTTTTAAGAATTTAAAAATGTGCTCCATGTTAGACAGGTAAATGTAGAGAGCATAGCTTTATCATGGTGTTTGATGGACACAGATTCAAAGGAGAATTTAAATCATCACCGTTCTCATCAGTTATTATTGTTGTTTAGGTTTTACATGAATTTATTTAAATGCATAATTGGAAATCACATTCATTCTCACAAATATTAAACTGAAGTTCATAAAGTCTCCAATCTGGTAATGTATAAATATTTATCCCAATCTATTAAAGCAGATGAAACTGAAAATGGAGTATATTTTACTATTTTTGCACTGATATATTTGTCTCCCAATTCTGTTCCCTTGTAAAAAAAAAAAAAAAAAAAAAAAAAAATTCTATATGTATATAGTTAACAGTGTTCTAGAAATACATCAATGAGAATAAATCACCGTTTGAACCCTTTCACACGTTAGTACAGGGTTAATTCTATGCTTAAGCATCTGTAATTACAACCGACATCTTTAATTACAACTGACATGTGTTTGTTTTCATCTGCCAGCCATTACCTGCTGTGGGATCATTTAAAGCTTCTGGTGTTAGTTAGAAGCGGCTCCCACACATACGACTAGCCATGCACACATCTCTAATTCAACTAATGTGTAACTGTGAAGTGAATGTTTATATGTATATATTATATGCTTATATCTTCATTATGCCCTTTCATTAGGCCTATTTACTATTTGATTTGGCAGATGCACTGCATATAATAACCTACACAGGCACACTACAGCAAATGATCAGTAATACAATAATATTTTTCTGTATGTTAATTCAAATGATTGTTTTTTTGTGTGTTTCATGATTCTTTTCATAATTTCTCAGTAAAATGCATGCATTTTTAATCACAAAGCATGCGGTCAACAGAGGCTCCTAAACACCTCAACCCAGGATCTCAGAGATTCCCCACTAGAACAAACAGATGTGGCTGCCGAGCTCTTGGCAATGCAGGAGAAACCAGACCTGGCTGTTTACATCCTGTTTTCACTTTCATATGGTAACAATAGATGTTGTCCTTTCTCTTAAAAGAACTCATTAAAACCTAATGGATGTCTGTTTTCTCTTGCATTCTTTTCTTGTGTTCTTGGTATGACTGTATGGTAAAAATAAAACTGTTTTATATTTTACAGGAAATTGTTTAAGTGAGCTGACCTTAACTGGTTTGTTCCACATTTCATACTTGATTATAGCCTAATTCAGTTGATCCACAGCATTTGGTTTCTTTTGAAATTATATAATATCCTGTGGTCTTACACATACTGTGCCATACAATAAAAAGTATTCTGTTCCCTATTTGATTTACTCACTGTACTAAATTTTACATCTTACTTTGATATTTTGTACTTTTTGACGTCTGAAAATTAGAAATTTTAACAAAACATTACTTTATATTAGAAAATGTGCGTTCTTGACAGGCTCTTTGTTGCACTCTGAAAGAAATGTCTAATGAAAACAATCTCCTAATGATTCATAAAAGTAAACACATTATAAAGCTTCCTCTCCATGTACATCAAAGTAGGACCGCTCCCACTGCTCTCATGAGAAAATCAGCCAAGCTTTAAGCGTGTGATTAAGGTTTGCTTATAAAACTTGAGGATGTAATTAGTGTATTAGGAGCACAAGCTGAACTCAGTGAGGTTTATATACACTCACAAAGTTCATTTCATTCTTCAAATCTGATTGGACGAGAGGCATTGCATTTGCAAGTGAGCTGATATTTCACCATTAGCACTAGGACTTTTTACCTCTGCGTGCGGGTTCTCTGTCAGTCTGTTATGGTGGGATTTTTCAGAGATTTCAGGTTACATTATTACACCAATGATGCCACCTCAGATGCAGCTCCTCTGCAGTAAAAGATGGATTTTGTTGATTCTGATTTCATTTGATTGGTAACAGCCTAAATTTAAGAATTTGATAGCTATAAAAGATGACAAATTTTAAAAGGTTAGGGAAAAAAAAAGAACTTAAGGGGGCAAATATTGCCTCTTAATGGAGAAGTTATTTTCTCTCACTAACGGTAAGATGTAATTCTTAAAGGGATACTCCACTTTTTTTGGAAATAGGCTCATTTTACAACTCCCCCATAGTTAAACAGTTGAGTTTTACCGTTTTCGAATCGATTCAGCCGAACCACTTTTAGCATAGCTTAGCATAGATCATTGAATCGGACAAGACCATTTGCATCTCTCTCAAAAAAATGACCAAAGAGTTTCGATATTTTTCCTATTTAAAACTTGACTCTTCTGTAGTTACATCGTGTACTAAGACCGACGGAAAATGTAAAGTTGCGATTTTCTAAGCTGATATGGCTAGGAACTATACTCTCATTCCTGCGTAATAATCAAGAAACTTTGCTGCCGTACCATGGATCCAACAGGCGTGATGATATGACGCAGCGCCTGAAAATAGTCCCCAGCTCGGTAGACTATAGGGTCGACTATTTTCAGGCGCTGCGTCATATCATTACGCCTGCTGGACTCATGGTACGGCAGCAAAGTTTCTTGATTATTACGCAGGAATGAGAGTATAGTTCCTAGCCATATCAGCCTAGATTTGAGAGAGATGCTAATGGTCTTGTCCGATTCAATGATCTATGCTAAGCTATGCTAAAAGTGGTACCGCCAGACCCGGAGTTCGGCTGAATGGATTCGAAAACGGTAAAACTCAACTGTTTAACTCTGGGGGAGTTGTAAAATGAGCCTATTTCCAAAAAAAGTGGAGTATCCCTTTAAGTTTAGGGGAGACCAGGAAGTGTTGTAACACTGTCAGTTTGACCAGTCAGAGAAGAGCTGTGGTGATGTCATCAATATCATACACTCCCATCAACTTTTTGAGCAAGTAGCATGTGACTGTGAGCAACATTGTAGATTGCTTAGCAATCATTGTATTATACAATCATTTGACTTACATAAGTAGCCATTTAGAGTTTAATTTGATGCTTTGCATTCATGCTAACTTCAGTCCCACATGCTAAAACAGTTAGCTATGTTATGGCTTTAAAAACAGTTTAATAAAATAGTTTTATAAAGATGTTACAACCAACCCCTCATGATGATTCCAATGAGTCCAGGTATCAATCACATCCACTGTTGAGGCAAAGTCACATTTGTTTTTTGATGCGCATCAAGTGATTTAGGCTATGTGGTGTTTTGAACGTAGTTTATGCGCATGTCTCGTCTTAAAGATATCTGCAATTGTAAGAAATTCGTTTGCCACAATTGCCATAATGAAAGAATCAGTGGTGGCGTCCGAAATCGCATATTCTCTCGAGTAGGTTACTTTGAATAATTAATTGCTTCACGACCACTAAAAAAGTACGTTATAGGCAAGTATAAATGTGTGTAGAATGTAATCCATACATAGGCCTACTACATTCACCATTGTCATTATCATGTGACCAGCATCAGTTGCGTCGCTTCACTGCCATTCATAAATCCTCTCCTGTGGCCTCATGGGATAGTAAAGTGTCCATCATACGCACGCTTCAGAATCTCACCGGAAGTAGTAGGTCATCCGGGTTCCTTTTGTCTTCTCTTTTATGAGCCCTGTGAATTCGAATTATGATTCGAACATGCTTCTTTTTCACACACTGTTTTTTTGCCTACTATATAGAAATATGCGATTTCGAATGCAGCTCCTGTGACGTGATATAAATGTATTTTCTTTTTCAGACCTACATCACCCTCTGCTGTCCACAAAGATGAATAGATTCTCTTCCTGACCACTGACTGAGTTCTGTCATGGACTGGTGCTTAAAATGTGTTATTATGTCTTTATGTTAAAAATGAAAAATCATCAAATCAATATACTTTTGTCATCCAGCACCTGAACACATCTAACACAATGTTTTGCACAGGAGGGTGCTTTATTATAAAAAGAGATTGTACATAAAAAGAAAAACAGATTATATACAAAACGATAATAGAGATTATATTGTTTGCAGATATTCCGCAAAGGAACATTTAAATTACAGATCACTTGCACATCTTATGACAAGGCCTTGCAATGCTTAACATTAAGTGGTCATTGTTCAGACAGCTCTATGCGAGTTACATTCTCACAGATATTTCATTGGATTCAATAAATTAAAACATCGCTCGCCTTCAACAGTAGTTTGAGACGCTTCTAAAAACCAGAAACCAGAATCACCTTGATGTTTGTGCCATGCTAACAGTTATGAGCTCACATTCGTCAGTACTATACACTAAACTTGATTTTTTTTCAATGAAATCTATGGATTTTCGCCTAAATTCAGCAAAACTTCTGAACTGGTCTAAATAGAAAGACACAAATTCAGCTTTGCATGGTCCCTCTACATAATATATACAACGACGAAACTGATTTCTGCTACTTCATGTAACAAATTTTTATCTGTGGGCAATGAGACTCGTTCAGCTAGTGAGCCAGTGTCGCCCGGTCAGTGCAACATAATCAAGTTCACAATACTTCAGCAGTTTAAAACAGAAAACACTATCAAAGACCAGCTTGGCACAGTTTAAACTCACAGTATATGGGTGAAGCTCATGAAAACATGTCCAGGTCACAAAAGAAAAAAAATATATTTTGCATAAAGGAAACAAAGCCTATAGGACCACTAAGATTTTCTGCATTTAATATTTTACTTTTGAGTTTTATTTTTAAATAATTCCCATTACACTCAATAGTGATTATCATTACTGTAATGTATTTTATATTTAAATCAGCATAAATTATTGGCAGTATAAGAAATATTAACAGAATGTATAAAAATTATTTAAATTATATATATATATATATATATTCAGATTACAGTAATGATAATTATTTATTTTTTAGCATTACGGTAATAATTATTATTATTATTTGGGGAAAATGTGCTTACTTGTCATAATAAAAAATCTTAAAAATAGGCATAATTGTATAGGAGAAATATACTTTTTTTTTTTTTCTTGGGGTGAAATATGTAACGTGGACATGTTCATATGAAGTTTTGTTTGATATGCAGAAGAATCTCTGCACTTTACTGCATCTGTCTTTTCCCTTACAGTCATGAGGTAAAATTATAGAAAATATTAGCAAATCTTGAAGGTGAAATGTAGGTAAAAATGTGATGGTCATTTTTATATTTTTTTGCCTAATTGTTTTCCAGGCATAATAATATTCCAGAAATGACATTCAAAATGTCTTCCTCCTGTAAAGGAAGAGCTTGACAGTTTAGTAAAAAAAGAAAAGAAAAAAAAGAGAGAGACAAGTTTTAGTGGAAGAAAACGAACTAGCCCTAGCTGACACTTGGCAAATACGGATCTCAGTACAATGACAAAACACGCACAAAAACAAACACTAGCAACAGCCTACAGGCAACGTCTCGCTTTAATATATGTACAAAATGTATGAGGCAACCTAACCAAAAAGTAGTGAGACTTGTTTGTTTCTTTTCATATTCTTTGTAGAGGCAATACGAGCCCTGTCTCCTCAAACAGTGAGCATTGTAGATGCCTTGATACATTTGTGATTGGACAAAAACAAACATTCAGTCATTTTCTAATGCACTTTGCAATGTTTGTAACTGATTGGCTACATTGCATGATGTCTCTGGGATTTAGCATTAGTCAGCGTAGTGCATGATGGATTCAACGTAGTTGCCAGGAAACAGTCCGGTCACACCGTTACACACTCCCTCGAACCAGCCATCATCGTTTTTCTTGATGATGTAGATGATGGCGCCCTCCATGAAGGAAAGCTCATCATCTTTGTCCTTTGAGTAGTCATAGATGGCCACCACTGAAAGAGGAGTAGAGTTAGTATGACATGGATTAGAAAG